>NC_135768.1:19923115-20515615 GCF_052425735.1 Oculina patagonica
AAGAAACGAATTTAAAACGAAAACTTTTTGTTATTTTTTACGGAAACAAGCATCATCAAATAGACACTTTAATTCTCAGCGTTAGAATAGGATCTATTCAAGTGTTTCTCTCATACAGCTGCTGGTCTGATATGCCCTACACCCCACCCTGAGCCGAGCCGCAATGGCCCTTGTGTGGATAACTGTGACCAGGGATGTTTTGGGGCTCGAATATGTTGCTTCAATGGCTGTGCATACAGATGCCTTTATGGGGGTAATCATTTGTTATTAGTAATAATATTAAGCTAGTTATAACAGAACCTGAACGTAAACGCGACCATGATTGCTCAAGAGTGAGTTCATAAATGGTTAACAAACCCTATTCTCTACATCGAATCACATTGCTGCATAATAATCGGAAATTAATATCCCTTCAAAAACAATAAAAAAAAATATTTGTAAGTCACTGTTTAAAAAAATCTTTAGAGCAACATTAAATTAGTTACTATAGTTCCAATAAGCTGCGTCCCTTGAATATTTTTCTTTTTCATTTCATTCTAACTATCAGACTATTTCCGAGTGGGAAAATTTTTGTACTTTTGCAGTGAGGTTTTAAAGAAATCGTTGCAAAAACTTAAGTCAGTAACTTTTACAAATTGCAAGTGAAACTACTAATAGTTATTAATGGTTGCTTGTTTTATTTATACAGTTGTGGAAACTAAAGACAGGAAGTGAAACACCGGATTACCAGTTTCCAGTTTAACATACTGAAGCCACCTATTAATTTCGATAGAGATTTAAATTAGTTGATAAAAATCAACAATAACTAGGTTACTTAGTCTGCGTTTTTCTCGCTCTTGTACCACCCATTATGTATAACTACAACCAAACAAATGCTGATCTGAAATGTTATACAAGAACCGAACATTTAGGAACCGGTAAGGCTAAAATTTGCAAATTAGATACCATTTTTACAAGAGCCTATTTAGCCTTAAATTTGGAAACAGGTTCTTATTTTCTAAAATTGATTAAAAATGTTTACTTTTAGGAAAATATGATAAGTCAACATTCTGGATCCTCTTTGGAGATATGAAGCCTTATTACCCCAGTTGCAATGTAATGCCATGTTCTTAATGACTAGTGCTTCATTTTTACATAAACATTATGTGGTACGCAAATTTTATACAAGAAAAAGGGCGAATACCACTAAAATCTCTATAACAACATTGAAATTTTTTCTTCAAATTAGCCTAAATGCGTGTTAATAACCCTTTATGTAAGAACCTGTTTAAGCTAACCTGAAAATAATAGGTTCTTACTCCAACCAACAATGTAATAAAAATAAACCATTTAGAAGATCTAGATCAAACATGAGAAACCATTTAAATGCATTGTTGAGAGAGGCGGCTAAACGGTGAAACATGCTCTTCCAACATGATGTTGGACAAAAATGTTTGTTCGTTTAGGCAGGGCTTTAGACTCTCGTATATCGAAGTGATTTTAAAACGGTTCAACTGATTGGCTGTTCCTTTTGTTAAAATTCAGCCAATCAAATCATGTTTCGTAAGAGCCACTTGTTTCTCGTGCACAGGCTCCGCCAGCTACGAGGGACAAGCGGCTCTGAGGACGAGCACGTACCCTGAGTTGGTAAAGTTTGTCCACAATTTCTTTCTGCACCGCCATCTCTCGCCCTAGGAAAACGAAAGACCAAGGTAAAGGGAGAGAATCACCCTGCTACTGGAAAAAAGTTTGCAAGATAAACTTGTGCGTTCCAATCAAAATAACGACACGTTCTGAGCCATTGAGTTCTTACAGAGCTAGAAAAAAACCTGTTAAAGAAGACAAATCAAACATGAACTTTGTTTATGCAATAATGCTGCAAAACATATTCGTTGTTTATTATTGATCATTATTCCATTTTATTAACAATTTCCTTTCTTTTGAAACTGGTCTTACTTCCATCCCTGATTAACTATCAACAGCTCACAAGACGCGTTTGAAAAGTGGAGAACAATCTGAAAGTAACGATCCTTCAAAAGCAATGACCTCAAAGGTAAATTTATAATTCTTGGGAAAAACAACTCCGTGTGGGGAAAAATGATATAAAGGACAGTGCATCTATTATTCTGTCCTGATATTAAGCCATTCTAACACCTCATATCCTTTGCATCTCTAAACTAAATTGCTTTTTTTATGTCAGTGATATGAAGTACCACTGTAAGATGAGTCGACTCATACAGTGTTATTATACAGTACTCGATTCTACTACCTGAATGTATTAAACGACCGCACAAAATAGTGTTTTCCCCACCCCAAGGGAATGATATAAAAGATTGATAAAGGATGATTTTAGTCAGAGTTGGAGTCATACGAGCTAGCGAAGTTATTAGCTCAACAGAATCGGAGTAGGAAGAATCAGAACGTTTTCATTGTCTTACGATTCCGCGTGACACCGTTGGTTATAATTCACTGAAAACTAGATTGTCGGAGTGACAAGCAGAAGCAGAAGAACAAACCAATCAAAATGCTAGTTTTCAGGCTTTCCGAGTGCCTCCTTTATGGTTGCGACTCAGAAAATTTTTCACAAGGTCATAAGCGACGTAGTCAAAAGGGGAATGGGAAACGCTCTACTACTCCATCGGTTTGATTTTCACTAGATCGTAACGCTCTGCGCTTTTGATGACTGCACAACTCCGACTCCGTCGCTAGAGAAAACCAGCCTTAAGAGACTGGTCAATAAAACATTAAATTGCAAAATCTTGTTAGCCTGAGAAAATTTTAAAAAATCGGTCTAACTTTTGTCTAGAAGAACAATCGCTCGATGGTCACAAGCTGCGTGACGAATTCCGTATTTCTTTATCGTTAAATTACCAAGTTTTCTGCAAATTATATTGACAAAAACGTAACGACAGGAAAGGGTGTAACTAGAATTCACTTCAAGATTTGTGCGAATGATGTTGTCATACAACTAATGTGCTATTTACGCTTCGAAAGGTGTTGTTTGTTTAAAGAAGCTACGTCACGGGAATTTCGCAGATTTTTGGTCTCAACTGTTCTGAAATTAGAGGTAGGCAACATAACCCATAAAAAAACATTGCCTTTGGACATCTAAAGGACGATGTAACCATAATTTTGTATATAAATCAAATTCGTCTATAAATATCAATTTTTTGAAGACGCGTGGAAAAAACTTGAAACATTTAACCTCAATTTTACAAGGTGCAAGCCATTTCCATCCGCAGTCAAAGAAGCTTGCTAACAGTTTCAGTGCTCTAATATAGCAATTTTTTATAAAAAAAATGCACTATTATTTTTTAGGTTTCCTACAACACAAATATACATTTTGGCTGTTGACAAAATTTCTTTTTAGAGTCGAAAAAACTGCACAATCTGGTCGATACATGGCGTAGGTATGAATTAACTTCAAAAGTGCAAGTGAAGGCAGCCATATTAATCAAGGGTTCCTCAAAAACGAGACGCATTCTCCCAAACCATTTCTATCTGGGATTAATAAAATCTGAATGTTCTGCATTGCCAGTGACACGTTCATAGTAGATTGGCGCAAGGGTGAAACATATAATTGTGTTTAAGCTGAGCGTCATTGCCCTCAAAGATAATGGCAATACTGTTTTGTCAGGTATCGATTTTCTCGTCATTTAAATTTAAAATTTAAAATTATATTTACTACCGATCTACTTTTATACTATACTGGTACATGACTATATCAGCTATTAAACATGAGTTTTCAATAACCTGAAACGAATACTTTTGAAAGAAAATAAAAAAATAATATTTATTATTGACACTAGGTTTCTTTTTTTTAATTATCTAGTTTAATATACTAATAGATATATTAATTCAACAGAGATCAATTACCACGAAACGATAGATCTTTTACAGAAAAGATATTTCTTAAAAAAATTATGTAGTTTGGGTCAATCTCTCATCATTAATATGATAATCCAGATTTCATGCCGAAATCTTTAGGAAGACCTCAAGATGCGCAAATCCAAACATCCTAAAATAACCAGTAATGCCGCGGCGTTCAATTATCAATGTGACCTGTACGATGCAGGGTATGTCGGCTACGCTAGCCGGCATTTACAACAACGTATTGACGAACACCAGTTTTCAGCAATTGTGACGCATCTAAAGAACGATCACGGCATTAAAACCATCGGCGATTTCACCAGTAACTTTTACGTCCTTAAGAAATGCAATGGAAAACTATGGGCTGTTTAATTTAAGAAACGTTGTTCATAAGAAAGAAGAAACCTAGCTTCAACACGTAGACTTGCACCCAGTCGCCCTCTAACCGCGCGTCGAAGGACTTTGTGAAAGTCTACGCAGCACGCAGTCTGAATCTATCCGCGCAAAGCTATTTGTTTAGACATAATCACTTAGAATTGCAACTTTTTTATCATCTCACACCTCACGTCGTATATTAAACTCTATTTTTTTTTTTTGTCATTTGAAAATGAGATCATGGTGACATCGGAACCTTTAAGCTAAACTTTTGTCGCTAATGTTTATCATTAAATGTTTGTCTTAGTTTAATCTCGTTACTGTAATATTTACCTTAATTCAGCTCATTAATTCTGGCTGTGTTAATGTTTGCCGCCTTAACATAACATTACGCCGCTTGGGCTAATACCTTACACAGCTAATACATTACACAGCTTGGTCTGGGCTACGCACAGTCTGGGCCAATAAAACAACATAACGCAACTGTATAAGCTCAAGCTGTGCTCTCGTTTGCCTCCTTAGCATAACACGAAAGGGTTTAATACTAAGAAAAACGACTTCATCCTTCAGTTGAAGCTTCAACTCGATCAGCGAAGAGTCCAGGAACGATTAGCAAAGGTGTTAGTAAGGTATGTTGAACAGCTCCCGTAACAAAGTGTATAAATAAGCAATGCTTAAAGGAACAAAGTCATGATATTATAAGTCCTTTTTTGATTATTTTCAAATTAAAAAAGACCTCAAAATAACTGTTGTGTTATGTAGAAAAACAACAAAAGAATGGTAAAAAATAACCAAGGGTGGTTTCGACTAACGCAGATTTAGACGGTTTATGAACGACAAACTTGAAAAAACTTGCCAGTTTTTCCAAGATGTGTTGTCCGTGACGTAGTTCCTTTAAGCTAGTTGTATTTAAGATTTCTATATTGCTATATATTTTTTGACTCATATCAGATTTATATTTTATGTTTTCGATTTCTTATAGATTTGAGCCATGAAGCGTTTTATTGTTACTGTGGTGTTGCTATCTGTTTTGTGCACTTTTCTGAGTGTAAGTACACCTTACTTTTACTCATTTAAGGAAACGTATTTTTTGTTTAAAGAAACTTTTCGTGATTTTACATTTTTATAAAAGTGCGACAAAAATGGTGTCAAATCATCACCTATACTGCATCTTATATGCATGTTGTTAAGATGTCACGAGAGAAAAAAACATGTCATCGCAAAGAGAAGATTCTAGACTTTTTGTAATAAATTTATCTCGTTAAGCGGACAGACCATTTAATTTCAAAAAATGCATGATGAAAGTGAAAAAAAACGTCGTGAACAAGTAAGCACGGGAAAAAATGCAAGCAGGCCCCACCTGCTAAACATAGATGGAACAAAAAAATCTTTCAGAGGGTTATGTTAGTAAAAAATGTTCTTGCAAATACCACTGCTGAAAACAAAGTTCTTACTCACAGGGCAAAAATCGTTTTTTTTTTCCTTCCTCTTGTCCATTGGACAAGTGCCACTCAGATTTTGGTTATCCGAAAGTGAAATGCACTCGTCCAAAAATAATTTAAAAATCAGGCCTTTGGTAGGGTGCGGAAAAAATCGGAGGTTAGGTAGCAAATTATGCCCCAGAGGGTCTATTAGGCGGCAAATTATGCGATTTTTAGCTGTTTAACCTTGTTTTACCAGGTTTCAGGGAAAGAAAATCCCCTTTATGCAGTTCAACAAAGACTTAAAAAGGAACAATAAAAATAAAATAATAAAAACAAATAATGTGGGTCACTTAACTAAGTCAAGACAATAGAGGAAAAGAAAGAGGAGGAAGAGAACATCAGTGTTGAATACCGTAAAATTCCGGTTATAAGCCCCCCCCCCCCCACCCCCGTTAAAAGCCCCCCTGGAAACAAACAAATACATCCGGTTATAAGCCCCCAGGATATAAGCCCCCCTCTGCTGGATGACAATACTGAACTGGGCTAAATAATGCTTTATTATGCCTTTTTAACTCAAAAACGTATTTCGATCAACACAGCCGTGGCTCGTTTTGAAACATTTTTTTTTTATTCCGCTTATAAGCCCCCACTCCGGATATAAGCCTGTCCGTTTATAAGCCCACAAAAACCCTTTACAAAATTGTATAAGCCCAGGGCTTATACATACATAGACTTTATTTCCTCTCGAATTTTAGAGAGGGAACTTAACTCATAACCGGAATTTTACGATATTTTCACAAGCTTTAATCAATTGCAGCTAATTCTGTTACTTTTTTTCCTCAGGGTGAAGTAACGGGTTTCAAAAGTAAAAGATTGCAGATGCAACGTAATTACCACAATAATGTTAAATTCTATCTTGAATGTAAACTGTGATATTTTGCAAACTTTTATTATTTTTAACACGGGGAACAAGCGGATTAGATTTACAACAGGATAAAAAGACTTGTCTTACGATCTACAGCAAATTAAAGGAGCAATGCCACGGTCATTTTTCTGATTCCTTTCAAATTGAAGAAAACTTCAAAATAATAGTTTTCTAACATAGAAAAACAACAAAGGAGTAATAAAAAGGCGAAAATAACCAAGAGTAGTTCCGACTGTTAAAGATAAAGACAATTTTGTAAAACTTTGCCCATTTTTGCAATATGTGTTGTCCGTGACGTAGTTCCTTTAAAAGCGGCCCGAATCGATATCTATTAAGTCTTTTTTTTTGTGCACAACTATTCGCAATTTCAAGGACACTGCCCTCAAAATAAAGAATCTAAGAGAAAAACAACACCAAATATGTAAAAATTAACTAAAACGGACCAAAGATGATTAATCATGATTTGGAAATACATAAACACGTTAAAACTAACGATATAATGCTTGACGATACGGTGACTTCATAATGACATTTTCAAGGAATGAGAAAGAATTTGAGTTCAAATTGAGTTCAAAATGAGTTCAAGTTGCATAAAGTACAAGTGGGGTCTTAAATGTTTGATGTACAGAATCAGTCAGTCAGTCATTAGGTTGGTTGGTAGGTCAGTTACGCGCCAATCAGTCATTCAGTCAGTCAGACAGACAGACAGACAGACAGACAGACAGACAGGCAGGCAGGCAGACAGACAGACAGACAGACAGACAGTCAGTCAGTCAGTCAGTTAGGTCAGTCAGTCAGTCAGTCAAGTCTTTACATTGGAAATCATTAGTAAGGATCTCATGTGTCTTATGTCGGTCCAATGCCAGAGTGTCCACCACCAGTGTTCACAGAAGACCAGTGTGTGCAGTGTGGCAATGGATTGCCTGCATGCACAGATGGTAAAGTATGCTGCTTCGATGGATGTAGACACACATGCGTTCCTAACAAGTCAAGTAAGAATATTTCTTAACTGTCTATGTTACTGTAAGAGATCTATTAAGCCCACAGCGGGCATATTCCTTTTCGAGACCTTAAGGGTGGGGTGGGGTGGGGTTGATATTAAAAAAGAGGGGGACTTTTATATACATATTTTATATCAGGGTACATGTGAAAGAAATAAAATGGGATTTTGAATGTTTTAGTGCTCTTAAGTTCTAACAAAAGACA
Source organism: Oculina patagonica (assembly GCF_052425735.1). Classification (NCBI taxonomy): domain Eukaryota; kingdom Metazoa; phylum Cnidaria; class Anthozoa; order Scleractinia; family Oculinidae; genus Oculina; species Oculina patagonica. Next base: position 19,930,895 of record NC_135768.1, read on the forward strand.
AAGAGTAAATGGGGGATGGATATTATCTTGTTTTTGTGTTCATAGATTGTCATGATTTATCTCATTAAGGGTGGGCTGTATGGAGAGATGGAGAGATGGGGGCGTGGGCTATTAAAAAAAATAAAGTTTCAGAAGGAGAGCTTTAACGGTATATCAAGACAAGTAAAATTTTCCCTGCATTACGCATTACTTCATTAAGCCACCATAAGTCACTTAATGGTTAATATATATTAGTTATTTACTGATACTTGTTTTATTTATCTAAAAAATTCCAGTATTCAAAGGGTGGCGCCGACGCTGAAGGGCTGGATTGCCAGTTTTCAACTTAACAAGAACACATCACAGCTCATCATATATATTAAAGATACTCAAAAATATCAATACAGAGCAATATTTGTTGATAGCAACAACACCAAATAAAACAAAATCAATATAGTAGTGGCTTGAATTATTGAACTGATGGAACCCAACACACATGCAACATGAAGTCAGATCTGTGATCACCTCAAATTAGTGAAAATTATATCCCTGGCCCCCCTCCCTCTTCAGAACCCTTCAAATTGTCATGGGCAACCATTTTGGGAAAAGAGGGAAGGCCTACTGGAATAAAAGCGAAAAATTAGGGGAGGGGTAAAGATGCTTCCTTGCCTAAGTACGCTCGCCATTTTTCCACTCGCCAGTTTTTGCACTAATCCCGTTTTTCGTGCTACTCCCCAACTAACCAAATGCCTGGAACAGGCTACACCATATGTGTTCAAGTGTCAGTTTTCACGTCAACTGCCCCCCTTCCAACCTGTTTGTCAGGCATATGTTTTTGTTTTGCTTTGAAAGACATTATTACTCTATCTGTACTTTAAAACGGGGAGAGATTATCAAGACTTATGCAATTATATTTTGCTTAATTTTGTTTTGTGTTCTATAAACCTTTATCATGGCTTTGGAAGGCATCTTGAAAGGACTGAAAGGACTAGGCAGCACTTTCAGAAATTAAAGTGTTTTATGGGAATCTGATGGCATATTTGGTGATTCCTCCTTAATTTGATGTATACCAAATGTAAATATATTTCAGTCTGTAAATGTCATGTTTGTTTATAAAGATAGGTTTTTAAAGTATTACAAAACTCAGGATTTAAATTTTACGCTGGGTTAGAAAAAAAAAGGCCCCGTGTAAGCCATGTTTTAGTAATAACATAAACTAATATAGTAAGTAGCCCATAAGCGTGGTTGGCAGCCAATATCTAATAATCAGAAGCAGAGGACAGCTTCCAACTGACTTTTAATATTTGGATTAAATCACAGGCAGCCCACTGATGTTGTATTTGATTAAAGCGACATATTGATGCTGGCGATTGCTTTACGTTTTCAGCCATAAGACAATGTATGAGAATGCATCAAAAATTGCAGTAAACACTACATGTGGAAAATAATTGACATAAAATTGGCTTCCATTTGATTGTAACACAATCGCCGACAATATGTCACGTTGATCGAAAATACAACGTCTGGGCCGCCTGTGATATCTGCACAAATGAATATGAACATTTGCTTGTTTTTTAATTTATTTATATATTTTTTTATTTGTCTACACTTATTTATTTAATTTTATTTATTTTATATCATGTTTGTGTAATTATTTATTTATTTATTTATTTATTTATTTATTTATTTATTATATAGTGCTATTTCAAAAACAAATAGCTCAAAACCGCTTTACAAAAACAATAAACCATGAGCTAAGTATTAGCTTTCGTGTTAAACTCTGTACACTCAAATACAGCATGTATTTGTGAGTAAATTGCATCTCTCGTCTGATGGCTCTGCATGACCCTGCATATGCGGGCGAAATTTCCTTTAAAGATTTCATATTAATTTATCAGACGGTAGATGACAGAATTTAAATTAAGTATGCTTACCTTCACAAGGGCAAGTGCTATTTCAAAAATGATTCATGTGGTTATGAGGAAAATCCACGAGAAAACGACGAATAAACACAACACCAATTGAACTCCAAGGAACTCCAACAACATGGCTACCGTACGCGTGTTTACTACATGTAACACACAATGAATTGTATTCCTGATCAATTTTCGCGGGAAAATTGTGATCTTCCACATTTCTCTACTGATGTTTTTCTTAAATTAATCCTTCTTCCAATATTCCAAACAGTATTCCAAATACAGTGGAAATGCTTGACACACGTACACATTCTAGCGAGAACTGTATGTACTCTAAGTGTCACGTGTATAAATAAAATTTGATTTGATTTGAAAGAAATAGTTGTAGAGCATAGGGCATGATCTTGCAATGTTTCAAAATGTACTCTTCCTACAGAGTGGGTAAGTCATTCAGACTGCAAATGCACAAATCATTATGGATTTATAATTTTTTCTCGAGTAATAAAACGACACTGATACTTATAATTAAAGGAGCTACATCACGAGGATTTCCCGGATTTTTGCTTCGCCCACCCGCGAGATCTGGGAACGAGATTAGTTCTAAAAATAACCTAGGAAAAACATGCATTATCTTTGAACATCTCAAGGAAAGATATCACCTTATCTCTTTATAGGAAATTAACGCTTCATGAAATTAACGCAAATTTTAAAAATTCGCGTTAATTTAAGTCGCGTTAATTTTTGTTAACGTTAATTTCCGCGCCGTTAATTAAGTGGAGCGTTAATTTCCATGACCTTAATTTCCATTATTTTGGCCCCAATTTCTCGATACAGTCCAGACTTGACTCTTGACTCCTAGGAAAAGGCATTCTTTCATCAGGGTGGAAAACTGCTGCCACTGAAACTGGGAAAAACGCTCGAAGCGGTCAGATTCTTTCGCTTAGCCCCAAAAGAGGATTACTGCATACGCCTAGTGTCGAAATAAACTTGTTCCTGTTGTCTCAACAAGTTTTTTCTTAGTGCTCGTCGCGTGCAATTTGCGGAAAGAAATCAAACCCTGGAAATCAAACATGTACTATTATAAATATCGACTTTTTTTGAAAACGCATAGAAACAACTTGAAAAGTTAAGCCTCAATCTTTCAAGTTGCAATCCATTTCCATCCTAGCCATCCGCAGCTAAATACGCTTGTTTTAACTGTTACAACAGTTTCGGTGCTCTAATATAGCCATTGTTAATAAAAACAGACCATTATTTTTAAGTTTTCTGTGACACAATTTATATAATTTTGGCTGTTCAAAAATTTGTTAAAATCCGTGACAAAGCTCCTTTAACAGAGAAAAGGAAAGAGAACATGCAGGGACCGCGGAGGGGGAGGGGCTGGTTGGGCTATAGCCCTACCACTTTTTTGGTTGGGTTGATATTTAAGGGCTCCGGGTGAAAAGGATAATGTAATATATAGCTATAGGCAAGCCTCAAAGCGGAGCTCCACACTGATTCAAAAATGACCTATATGGGAAAATATAAATCTTGCCCACACGGAATCTATCGAAACTGCGTTCAGAAAGCCTCGGTAAAAACATCATGAAATTTTCTGTCACAAAATCAGGCTCAGTCATTCAGTGGAGGTGGTTAGCTTGCATCAGGGTCCTGTCTCAGTCTTTCTTCAGCGCACTATGCAGTGCAGCTTAGCTTCGTTTAAACACAATCATTTGTATTCTTGATGATCAACAGCCGCAGATTCAACAGCAAACAACAGAAACAAGCAAACTGGACTTGCACAAGGAATATCATTCGCAATTATTTCGGGCCGGGTCTCCTCGTAAACCGTTTTCGTTTTTCACAATTTCAGGGAATATAGATGACTTTTGAGGACATCGTGGGAGAAATATTTCGGTAAGAAAGTTCTCTGTCGCTCTTTTTACTCGCGGTTTCACTCAGTCTACACGGTAAACACCGTGCAACAAATTTTCCCGCGGTTTCATATCATAACTTCGTTTAGATCTAACTAAAACGTCCACGTCATCTAGTCGATAGAAGATAGCGTCAATTGCTCGTTTTACGGTTACGAAAAATGCGACCAGAGACCAATAAATTAAAATTTAACCGTGTAGCGTTTGAACGAGAGCCACATTTTTTTTTTCGTAAAGGCGCATCGAGGTTTCGATACACTCACACACATAAAAAACAAAAACAAAATAGAGCAGTTGGATAATAAACCTCTCAGATGTTTTGCTGTGTATAGTGTCGCTGAGTAATTTTACCCGTCATCTATATTTTGTCTTGCCCTGCGAACTTTATTTATTTATTCGTCCCTTGGCCTTATCCGTACGGGGTTGGCGGTGACGCCCAAAATTTTTCGGTTCGATGGATAACCCAGGGGGGATAGAAACGAGGTCTGGAACCGAGTAGCGATGTTCTCACAACTGTCAACGCGATCAATTCACGATCTAGTCAGCGATTTTTGGACGATGATGCAGCAGGCCATCTTTTCCCGCGAAATGGAAGCTATAGCAACCACGACTACGATGCCGTGGATTCAGAGATTGCAAAGGGGTCGCAACTATCTTTATTAAAAAATTAAATGCACTGTTTTTATCCCAAATTTTGTCGTAATTATAAAAACGCATAATTTTGTGATGTCGTGTTACTTTTATGCACTGAAATGCAAATGATTGTACCATGATCAGTTCAACGCACGTGGGGCTCACAAATGACATAAAACAAATGACGACCAAGTCAACAAACACATTTCCGTCATGGTTTGATTTCACAACAAACACCACATCAATAAGAATCTTTCCGGCGACATTATTTCCGCTTTAACGACTCAAGGTAGAAAATTTCTTTTGCTGCTATAAATAGGAAGCGAACTCTCCAACTGGCTGCCATGTTGCTTGCCCCCCCCCCCCCCTCGACCCTGGGATAACCATTTGCTTACTTATGGATGCTCCGCTCGCGCGCGCGTGAGCTCCGGCCACTATGAATTTTTACATGATCAATGCCTTGCGGAACAGTGATCTCAAATGCTTGCTTGTCTTAGCCAGCTTTTTAGCCCTATCACTTTAAAATGGTCTCCGCGGTCCCTGACATGATCTCTTTGAAAACTAAACTTAACACACACCCTATGTGAGACAGACCATTTTTCGCGAGTTACAGAACGACATATACATGTACTTTACAGGGAAAAGGAAAGAGGGCATGACTCGGTACCGTGGCGGTATTGATTAAAACGCCGGCGGCTGAGTGGTAATCACGGCGCGCACGAATACGACGACGTATTCACGCTTATAGGGGTTATTCTAGAACTGGCTTTGGGGCCGAATAACCTCTCCCCAGGCGTAGACTTGAGTCTGACACCTAGGAATTGCTTTTGGTCAGGCTTGGGGCCTAGATATTCCTCCCCAAAATTCTGTTTTGATTTATTTTCTTTCGTTTTTTTCATTGGTTAATTGTTTTTTTTTTTATCTCCTTGTTTCTTCTTCAACGTCTCTGTTCGTTTTTTTTTTTTTTTAACGGAGCTCACTGGAAGCTGAAGCGCTTTGAGTTATAAAGGTTAGCGAGGGTTACGAAGCCTTGCGAGTCTCGGGCCAGAAATTATGGATAATATCACAAATTAAATGTATTCATTAAAGTCATAAGTTTTGGAATGACCGTTTTCACACTACAAGACGGACAAGTCGTCTGACGATTTGTTCGTCTAGTGTGAATTTAAGACGGCTTTTTGACGACTTGTCCGTCTAGACGACCAAGTCGTTTTTGAAAAAACGTTTCCCCAGACGCCTAATCGACGGACAAATTCAGACCGCTTGTTCGTCCAAAATCGTGTGCGTCCCGTTTTCACACTTGGACGGCTTGTCCGTCTCAGACGATTTGTCCGCCTGTATTGTGAAAACGGCCAATTAAAGTAATTCCTCTGTATTGCATTGCGCATCCCGCACAGCGCATAATTTTACGCGTTTTTAGCGCGCGCACAATAAGAAATGGCGGCTTTTCTTACACGTCTTGGCTCGCAAGAGAGATAAATCGCCGTTTTCTCGTAAACGAGTAACGGGACCTATCATTTTTTTTTTAATTCTCTGAGTCTAGCAATCACCTTCTTACTATAAAATGAAAATGAACAAATTTCTATTGTAGAAAAATAAATAATAAACAGAAATGTGAACTTAGTCAGTACTTATAATAATATAATTGCTGATATTGTAAGGAATTATAGGGTATATTCAAGGTCTTCCTGCTCCTAAACGAATACCTGGACCCCTCTTTTTTATTTCAAAAATAAAGTTTTCTTAGGATAATTAACCAGTAGGCAAAGTTTGCGCGAAAAACTATCGTGAGTTCTATTTTGGAGGAATGACCTTAAGTATCATACTTAGAATACATGATAAGTGGTGACTTGGATTAAAGTGAAAATAAGTGGAGAAGTGGTCGCAAGTCAAATACTCGGAAAAAAGATTTTCCGAGTTCCCCAACGGGAGTCGAAACCCATGACCTTCCAAAATACCGGTTGGACGCTCTAACCACTGAGCTATGGGGGACTCATGGTGAGCGAAGAACCCAGTATATGACCTCGCTCACCATGAGTCCCCCATAGCTCAGTGGTTAGAGCGTCCAACCGGTATTCTGGAAGGTCATGGGTTCGACTCCCGTTGGGGAACTCGGAAAATCTTTTTTCCGAGTATTTGACTTGCTACCACTTCTCCACTTATTATCATACTTAGAATTCTAAGTTTTTTTACATGACCTTCCTCCCCAACGGGATTCTAATGACCCTCTGTGGGGTGGATAAGGATATTTTTTGGAAACACACCAATACCGCCCCCATGCTTGGTTAATAAGATATATCTATATGATCAACAGTTAATTTCCGTCTACATGATCAAAACGTTTATTTTGTCATAATTAACAGACTGTTTGAGATTTAAAAAAATCATCAACTATAAGGTATTGTTCTGATGAACAAACAAATTCTCTGAACTAACATTAAAAGAAATGTATGGAAAACAGTAAGGAGAATTTAACAACAACTACTTTATTGGGTTAAACACAATCAATGGCATCCCAGTAGTGAGCACCTTCCAGGGGTTTCAGGGAACAAGGGTACGTGGCCATGAAATAATTGGGAACAAGGGAACAAAAGGAATATGAGAACAAAAGCTGTGTTTCTGATATTTTAGGTAACAGGGATCAAAAAAATTGACAAAATACTTTTAGGGAACAAGGGAACACAAGAGAAACTTTTTGGGGAACAAGGCCCCTGGGAGGGGCTCAGTCACTGTGACCCATTGAATAAGAGCTAAGTTTAAAAATAATCACCAATGACAAGTAGTACATGTAACTAGAAACAGGATTTTGAAAGCCTCGATTGTGCCTTACACTTAGTTATTGGTTTAAAAATCTTGTGCCAATTCCTCAACCAATCAGAATTGATCAAAATGATAACCAATCATGGCTTGTCCGTTCACGTTTTCCCATGCTTAGTGCCACCTGCATGTATTTGCTTTGAATTTTGTTTGGTTCACAGCCCGATGATTGTCTTTTTTTCTTGTGGGATTACTTTGTTTTTGGTTTTAAACAAAACTCGATTGAAAACTGATCTATTAGGTTACACTGTTAAATCAATCAAGTTAATAAAACATTAAATAAAAAACAGGCAGCACTGACAAGCTTTCAATATGTACACTTCTGTAATCAATAATTAAGGAAATTACAAATTTGTTAATATCTGTAATAATGATTAAAAATTGAGAAATACTTTAGCCAAACAATGAAAACAAGTCATTGACAAGGGAAGAGACAGCTAAGGTACAGAAACTACAGCCCTTTTTAAGCTTTCACATACAAATTCTCCCGACTGATCTCCATGCATTTTTAGAAATAGTTGGGAGAATTTGCTAAAAGATCAAAGCAACTTCTTTAGTGTTCATTTTGTTTATTCTTATAGAGCAGTTTTCAATTGAGTGTCGCAAAACCAAAGCCAAGGTAATTACTCTGGCCAATCACAAAGGACACAGACAATCCAGTGAACCGCGGGAAAACATGCGTGAGCAAGACAGGATTGGTTTTGGTTTTAGTGCTGATTGGTTGAGAATGTGGCGGGAGATTTTTAAACCAATCACTGCGGGTAGTTATGCAAAACCAAAGTAAGCGCAAATTTATTGCTTTCGACTCAAGTGAAAACCGCTCTAACCCTTTGTCTTGATCAGGTATTAATATTACAAGGAGAAATTTGATGTTGGTCACTCTTGGGACTGAAGGGTTAGCGGTCAGCACACACAAGGGGAATAGTCGCACACGCTGTACACACGAAAGGGACCAAGCATGCCAATAAGCATGCAACAAGTCCCCTGTAGTGTTACATAAAGGGGCTACTCACAGGGACCTACTGCTTCAGTTCTTGATTGGTTGATTTTTCATTTTGGTTGCAGGGACTAGTTGCATGAACAGTTCACACAAAGGGACGGGCAAAATTTCATGTGACTAGTTGCAGGGAATAAAATTTGGTCACTGCAACTAGATTTTTTCATGAAAATGGGTAGTTCACAGGAAGGGCCTTGGTCAAAATATCCTATCCAATTAAAAATCATAAATTTTTGAAAAGCAAATTATTTCCGTATGAAATCAAGCCTCCGTCCCTCCCCTCACTGCTCCCTGTACACAGTTTATCAGCACTGCCTAAAAAGAAGCCCACCTGTCTGTGAAAGGGTCACCTAGCAAATATAAGCCCACAGCCCTTTTTTTTGGAATTTTACAGTGTACCAGAACCCCAGGGGGTTACTCAGGATTTCAAGTGATGGGGATGATTGAATGGAGGCAAATCACAAGACCTAACTAACCCTAGGGCTTCCAACATAACCCAAAAAATCCCTGGATCAAAAATATTTTAAAATTCAACAGCAAAACATGTTTGTTTGTACTTTATCTGCAGAACTGCACAGCCAAGGCAATACCACAAATCTTCAGTTTGTTTTTAATTCCCAAAAACCTTCCTACTTACATAAAAAAATTGCCACATTTCCTATCCAAAAAACCCTCAGAATTGAAGATTTCAAACCCAAAAAAATCCTTCAATCATCCCCGTCACTAGTAATCCTGAGTACCCCCCTGGGGCCAGAACACCCATCAAGAAGTTTAAGCTACACTGGTTTAAAAATGACATCTACTTCAATATGTGTACTTTCTTAGCTGCGGCACTGATCACAAGAACTCGTCCATCTGGTGTTGTTGCTATTGCATCTGGACCTGGCATATGAGCAGAGGATTTGCCTGTGAAGCAACCGTCTAACGAAAATTGCTGAACTCTGCCATTGTAATAATCACAAACAAGAAGATTATTGGATCTGTCCAGATGCATATCACTTGCCAGGTCAAACTGTCCATCTTGATTCCCTTGTTCCCCAAACTTGTATAAGAAAGTTCCTGAGTTACTAAAAACTTTGATGCTGTTACTGTTTCCATCAGAAACGAGAAAAATGTTTTTGTATGAAATGCAACTCGTTGGATCAGTGAGTTTCTCAGTGCCACTGTCTCCAAATATGGAAATAGTCTCACCCTCATGTGACATCACATGTATTCTTTTTTTACCACTCTCTGTTACAACAATGTGGTCCTCTACATCCAAACAAACATCAATTGGGCCAGCAACTTTAAAGCTTTTTAATAAAGTTCCTGCCTGGACATCTACCTGTTGGATTCTAGAATCTGCAATCAAAATCTCCTTATCATTTAAATAAGCAACACCACATGGGTTGTTAAGTTGCACTTGTTTTTTTCGGCGTGGGCCACCAATTTTTGTCAAACAGTTGCCTTCGTTATCAAAAATGTAGACACAGTGTCCATCTCGATCTGCTATAGCAATCTCTCCTTTTGTATTTACGCTGATTCCATATGGCCCTTTAAGCTTGTCTTCTGGAAATAGCTTTAAGTCCAACTCACCGACTGAAACAAGTTCGCGTTCTTTCACCTTCACAATGACAGGGCAGTCAGGAAGGTTCTTGCCGTTGATCCTCACTTCAATGCTGTAGGCACCAGGTACTCTGGGCGTGAACTTCACCTTGAATCTGCCGTTTTCCATTTCACTAACAATCACATTGGTGTCATATTTAGAAGGCTTTATCAGAACTTTAATTTGTTGTTTAACATCAGGACAGTTTGTTTCTTCTCCTTCAGGTGTTTTGGCGCATAATATCAATTCTGCTTCTACACCAGCCTTAAAAGTTTGATCCAGTCCTTCCAGAGTGGAGTAATTTGCATCTGCTCCCTCAGTGGCAATGTCACCCAGTCTCAAGCCCTCCACCGCACAAGCCGCAGTAAACTTAATGAATGAGGTCACATGGTGTTTTGGAACTTCAACTTTATGAAGCTCTTCAAATCTCTGTTTCAAAGTCTCTTTGTTTAGCATGATATCCGAGCTTGAGCTTCTCTGTGTTAGATTTTCTGCAAACTCGACTGCTTGGTTCATTTGTTTGATCAGGGACATCACTTTTTCAATTGCCGAGTTGATTCTCTCGAGTCTCGTCACGCGTGTCGTCTCGAGGGAGGATATCGTTTCTCGCTCGCGCGCTCGAATCGTTGTGATCATTTGTTCGGCTGTTTGCGAGACCCCACGTTTAGCTGTTGCGATATTGCTTTCCAGATTTGAAATTGTTTCTTCAAATTGCCGAATCACATCCTTCAACGCTCTCTCATTATCTCTTATCCTTGTCACGTCTGCCATGATGTTGCCTTTCTCATTATCAGCAGCTTCGTCGAGCAAGATGACTTCATGTTTTTGGTGATTCGTGGCGATACAAATATGACAGATACAAGATTGACAACGAAGACAGAAAAATCTTGTGACTTCTTGCTCGTGGAACTGTTCCGTGCAAAAGGGCTGTCGTTTCAACACGGCTTCGTAATCATCAGCTTGAAATTCTTTCAAAACAGACTTGACTTTGTGCCCTCTGAATACCTTCCACACTTCATGCGCATGTAAACAGACCGGACAGATAAATTCTGCACAATCGAAGCAATAACAGACATCAGAGGTCTTATTTTTACAGTTACCACAAGTAATGCACTCTCCATTGCCACTCCGCAAGTGATGAACAGCAAGAAGACTCAATAGATTTTTGTGAAAGACGCTGGTCGGCAAACCGTCGAAGCCACGATTTCCTTCGGGTAAATCGATTTCTGCTTGGCACACAGGGCAACACAATTTTTCTTGTCTGTGGCTCGCTCTTGCGTGTTTCGTCAGACACTCACAGCAAAATGTGTGAAGACATGAAATAGTTTTGGGCTCGTTGTAGGTATCACGGCAGATCGGACAAGTAGCTTGTTGTAAAAGAGACTCCATTTTGTTTGGCGCACACCTTTTTTGCGGGATACACTTCATGTAAGGTTACCATATAGTCTCCTTGGTAGAACATGGGACAACGGTGTGCGGGCGGGGTCAAACACCTTCAGCGGAAAACTCTTTCACAGAAGGGACACTGCGTCTCATTTCTTAATTTTCACGGTATGTCGGCTCGAGATATTTCAAAAGGACCTCTTAAAAAAATACATAAATAGCAGTTTATCTACTCTTTTGTATATTCCAACTCATGAAACCTGCAAGCAGGCTCACCTTTGAGTCACACACACCTCAACACACCGTGACGAGCGGCTTGGCTGCTTGCATGAGTCGGCCGAGGCGAGCCGGTTGGGCGCCAGCGAGAAAGTGACTTTGCCGTTGACGGCCCCGGCGGCTCGCTTCGCTTGACAACTCATCCAAGCCGCATCCAAGCAACATCGCCGCTCGTGATGTGACTCAAAGGTTCTCAGGCAAGTGAAATCCCTGACGAAGAAAATTTGTAGAGCTGATCAAAATGTATGGGAGTATTATATAACCAGATGACCAGTTTTGTAATGATTTTTTCTCTTTTTAATTGCCTTTTACTCGTCTGCGAATAAAAAAGAAATCAGCGACAGGATCGACATTTTGTATGGGATCGGTCACGCCTGATGCGCGTTTGTTCAGAACCATATTTTTGCGGAGAGCCATGGTAACGTAACGTTGCAGCTTAAGAAGTCTATTCAGATGTCTTTGTAAAACTAAAGCTTAAATAATAGCCTTGTCCCTGGTAAGCGCCCTTCTTTGAGCTCACAAGTGGGAGGCGAGGTGGCCTAATGGTTTCTAGTGCGTTGAATTCCGGATCGACTGATCTGGGTTCGAGTCCTGGCCGGGCCACTGCGTTGTGCTCTCTACTATGGTGTATCAATAATTTCAGGCGAATTTACTGTTGGCGTTGGACTAGCATCCCATCCAGGGGGGAGTAGAAATACTTCTAGACGCTTCATGCAACGGAAACCGGGATAAGTAATGCTCAGTAGCTTTCATTTCAATGATGACACACTACCAAGGTCGGTCAGGTTTTTAGATATACGGTATACAGGGGCATTTTAAACTGGGTATACTGTATTTTAAATTGGGCCTTTTATGGGTATAAAGTATACTGTGTTATTCCAAATTTTGGTATTTTGCATTATTTTGAGGGGGAATTTTGGGTATACTGGGTACATGCTTTTCAGGTATACTGGTATACCACTTGGTACACTGGTACACCCCCCTGGCCAACCCTGCACTATATCACTGACAAGAGGCTTGATTCCAGAAGTAAAATGTCACGGCGCACTGCTTGATTTAACTACTAGCAGTACTAATAGTGATGAAACAAAGTGAAGCTTCACTGGTTAAACTACGCAGGAAGGTTAAGTTTTATCAGAGAGTTAGAAACATTGCATCTTGGTCATAAAGGTAATTCAAGTAACTCTTGATTTCGCAAAATAAGGGAAACAACGCAAAGTGAGTTATCAAGGTCTTTTATTTATTCCCTTACACATTGTATCTTATGTTAACTAAACTTACACCAGATTTGGTGTTTCTTTTAACTAGTTTAATTAAAACTTTACGTTAGTCTATAAGTAGCGACAACAATAATAAACGGGCTGTGTTCTTTTCCGGGGATAACCATCGGGGCATCATAGCACTACAAATAAATAAAAGAGAGGTATTAGCAACGAAGGCGGGTGTACGCATAAAAAAAAAAATAAAAAAAAAAATAAATATATGTTTATAGTGGTCATGCACTTAGCTTCATATCTCAAAGAGATAGCTAGTTTACAGGCATGCCACTGAAACAGAGGAAACAAATATTTTTTAATGAACATAACAAGGTTAAAAATCCCAACTGCAGGAGGCAGATCAGTTGGCTATATACAAAGCGTGGTCGAGGATTTGAACTCGGGACAATCCAGAAAAATCCAGCTAGTGGCAAGTGCAGGTCTTGAACCGGGGACCTCCAGATTACAACACCAGCGCCCTTAACCACTCGGCTACGCATGTTTCCTTTATCCCTCAAAATAATCACCCATGCCTCCCTTGGCTGTTTCTTACAAGCAATTCCTCTTATTAAAAGTTTCTTTTTTTTAAAAAAAATTCTTTGGTCCTCTTAGTCTTCAAATATATACGCACACACGTTTTGAATGTTTTAGTTAAAGTGGGTTGGACGAATAACCAGAAGGGGGGGGGGAGGTAATGTCTGAAACTGAGGTTTAACTAGCCCTTTGTAGACCGAATATCAACTTAACATGCTTGTGTTTAAAGGTTTACATAAATTAATTCATTACCTCACAATGGAAAACAACTGTGTCCACATCCGTTATAGCAGCACAACTCGCCTTCCCTGCAATCGTCATCACTAGAACAAGCTTCAACACAAATGCCGACCCCTGGCTTAGGACATCCTGGCTTTGGCGGCTTAACTATACGTGACAAATGCTAAAATAAGTCCTTTATTATTTGCTTCTTTAAATTCATTTATTATTTTAGGATATCCTGCAAAAAACAGATCTGCTTATTAAACAACGGTTTCAAAAATAATATGTTGTTTTCAATGGTTATTTTCTCACTGTTCCATGGTAGAAATTCAGTACACGGAAACGATTTAGTGGCATTTTTAAACTCTTGAAAGTGTTGTAGAAATGCTCGATAAATGGAGGGTAGACCTTTGCTGATATAATTAGCATTTTAATTGCATCTATTGCTGATATAATGAATTGCAAGCCCACGAAAAAACGGATTAAACGAATTTAATTTTGGACAATTTATTTCGAACAAACGAGTGAAAGTGCTGAAAGAGGGTCTGAATGGGGTTTAATGTTTAGTGTTATTTGCCCATAATTTTTAGTGTTTGCTGTTGCATTGGCCAATTTTTTAATGTTTACTGTTTCCAGAGAAAAAAACTGTTAAGTGTGAAAATGAAAATTTTAGCATTGTAAATTCTTATCTGCTCTTCAAAAATCGGATAGAAATCATTCATGAACTTAGAGAAAATTTTTGTATTTCTCCCCGAAAATCTTTGGTCGTCTTCGGAAATCTTCGGCAGTATATTTGGGAACATTCGATAGTCCTCGGAAATCTTCCGAAATAATCGGAAATCGTCGGAAAATGGACAGTGTCTGCAACTGAGGTTTTTAGCCATTTGTGGACCTGATATTGACCAAACATACTCAAATTAAAAGGTTTTTATAAACTAATTACCTGGTTTCATGCAAGTGTGCCCACATCCGTTAAAGCAACACTTGTCCTCGCCATTGCAATCACCATCTCCAGAACATCCCTCAACACAAGTGCCTATCCCTGGCTTAGGACACTGCCCTGGCTTTTCTGTTCGTGACAAACACTAAAATGAGTCATTTATTGCTGAAAAAGTATTCTGATTCGCTGTTTTTAGATATCTGACCTCACAGTTGATGAGTTGTGTAATAACTACGTATATTTTGTTATAATCCACGAAATATTTTCCTCGTGCGCGATTAGTCTAAAAAGCCCCGTTTACACAGGCGATTTTTGTCGCGCAACTCAATGCAATTTTTGTCGCGCCGAAATTACATGAAGTCGCCGCGATATCGTGGCAATAAAATCGCCATGAAATAGTCGCGAGTTTGCACGCGAAACTAATGGCGATTAAATCGCCGCGAGTGGCAGGAGTTTCAAACCTGTTTGAAAATTGATGCAACTTCGGCGCGACGAGAATTGCACTGAGTTGCGCGACAAAAATCGCCTGTGAAAACGGACCTTTGAGAGCTACTGAATCGATACTGAAAGCAGCCAAATTAATGAAATATCCGGAGGCTTCCTGGTCGCGCGTTCTGCCTTCGTCTCAAATAATTAAAATCTTCCAGTCGTGAATCTTCTTCACGTAATTCTCCATATCAAATCTATTCAAATTTTCCAAACTATCGAAAACTACAAGATCAACTTAACATGTATATTTTATTGCGATAGCTACCTCTTTTGTTCCTGATGGAAGACCCCATCACTTCATCCTTTAGAAGGAAACAAAATAAAACTATTTGGCCTTTTGAAAACAATAAGTTTTAGGCTTCTTCTAAAGCTTCCTCTAATGATCTTTTTCGCTAAAATAATCAATTTTATTATCTCAAGATTTTCCAGATTAACCGAAGACGCAAAACTAACGTGAACCATGTTTCTAACAAATTTTATGAAAATATCTCTGAAGGCACAAAAATAAAGTTTTTTTGAATGAAAAAGTGTTTCCCTGAGATCCAAAAATAAGTAGAGGAGAGGAATACTTACACTCAATAGAGTGCACACAATGGACAGCAACACAACTGCAAAAATGAAACGCTTCATGCCTCAACTCTAAAAGAAATCGAGAAAATAAATACAAATTTAAGAATAATGGACATAGGGAAATAAAATGAGTCTTAAAAGCTTGATAAGGAAATTTTGTTACAGAAGCTCTTCAACATACCTTACAGACGCCTTGGAAAACCGTAACTGCACTGTTCGTTTATCGAGGTGCGACTACAAGGTTGGAGGAAATCCGTGCTGAATTTACGTTGAGGAGAAATATCAGATTTCCCTAAACTAATACAGCTAAGTTCACTCGTCGTATAAAGCCAAACATTATGTCTAGCCAAAATATTGTTTATGTTAATTTATTAATCACGAAATCGCGTATGTTAGTTAAAAATCTCTAATTGGTGATTAACAAAGCTCAAAAATGCTCATCTTATTTTTCCAGTCCTTTTTTTCCATGTCTCAGCCTTAGCTTCAATAAGTTGTTCAGATTACACTTAGCCTATGTGCCATTAACGGTTGCAAATGCGTTGTTTGCAAAGTAATAGTAAAAAGGCGAGTTTATTTACAGAACCTGAAGAAACGAAACGAACTTTTGTCCATAGTTCCGGTCCCTTGATATGTTGACTAAACATCAGTGATAATTAAACTGTTGTAATTCATATTTCTTGATACAAATATCACCGATGAAAAATTTATATTTTCTACATATTTTGGTCTTCAACGAAATTTGTTTTGATCGTTTATACAGTACTCAATAAGCGTATTTTGTAATTTTTTAAGTTTAATGTTTTGCTTCAAAAATATAAATTCAAATTTTAAAATATGGTTATATAAAGGGAGCTCTCAGTCGATGTTATTCAAGGAAACTTGAGGTGATTGATGATTTTGACGGCATGGTTTTGCCCATGTTAGCTACGTCTGCAAAAAAATGGCAGTCCACTATATATTGTAAAAAGAAAAAATGAAATAGGATTTGTAGTGTCTAGGGCTCTTGTGGAAATCTTTCGTTTAGTGCTTTAGCTCGCGGATCAGGTTGCGTAAACAACATCACTTAGCAAACAACGCATTTGGAAAGCTTAATGTATTTACATAACATGAAAAACTTTTTGAAGCTAAAGCTAAGACAGTGAGTTTTGAAAGGACAGAAAAATAAGGTGAACATTGTTAAACACCAACTATGCAGAATTATCAATTATAGATTTTCAACTACTGTTACATACGTACGTGTGATATCGTGATTTCTAAATAAAATACTTTACGACAAGCCTTCGCTCAATTCACTTAACAGTGAACTCAGGTGTATTAGTTTAGGGAAAGCTGATATTTCTATTTCTCCTGAACGTGAAATTCAGCACGGATTGGCCGTTTTTTATATTAGAGACGAGTTACCCGTCTGGACGAGCTTCGGCAAAAATTTTGTTGCTTGTCTGGTTATGCGTCTCTAGTATAAAGACGGGCACAAGACGAGTTACCCGTCTCAGTAGACGAGCTACTTTTCGAAATGCGTCTTGAAAGACGAATAACGAAAGGAAGCTCGTCTAGACGGATAACTCGTCTTGTGCCCGTCTTTATACTAGAGACGCATAACCAGACGAGCAACAAAATTTTTGCCGAAGCTCGTCTAGACGGGTAACTCGTCTCAAGTATAAACCTTGTAGTCGCACCTCGAACAACGAAGAGTGCAGTTACGGTTTTCCAAGGCGTCTGTAAGGTATGTTGAAGAGCATCGGTAGCAAAATATATTAACAGGAAATGACTAAGTTAAGCTTTTGAGACTCAATTATTGTCCTATGTTCTTTATTCTTAAATTTACATTTATTTTCTAGATTTCTTGTAGAGTTGAGCCATGAAGCGTTTCATCTTTGCAGTTGTGTTGCTATCCATTGTGTGCACTCTTTTGAGTGTAAGTATACCTTTTCGTACTAATCAGTCGATCTCAGGAAGACGTACTTCTTAAAACGAAACCTTACTTTTTATTTTCATAAATTTGGGGATAAAACATAGATCATGTCGTTAATTTTGTGTCTTCAGTTAATTGGAAAAAAAAAACAGAGCTAGGGAATTTGATTATCTAGTGCCGTATGGGCAATTTTACTCTTCTAACAGTTATATTTTTTTATCTCGTCTGCTTTTTAAGAAACCCAAAGTTTATTTTACCGAAGGTTCGATCAACGCCAAATAATTTGATTTTTTCTTTATTTTTTCCTTTAAAAGAATGAAGTGACGGGCTCGTCCCTTAAAAACAAAAGATGTAAGTTATTAAGTATTTAGTTAATTTTGTATGTAGTTCACTAAAGTTTGGAAAATTTGAATAGCTGTGACATGGAAAATATAAGAAATTGGAGAAGTTTCACGAAAGAAATAAAAGCATATAGCTGCAGTCTTAACAATTGAAGGAAACCTCGAAATAACAGTCTTCTGTTTCTAGCAACAATTTCAGTTAAGATTGTAGAAAATTTTACGGCATTACGAACTAAAGAGTTCAGGGTGAAAGGTTTAAAATCGTCATCGATGACGTACAAGATCTTTCAGGGAGTTTTAAAAATACTCAGAACGTTATACTTTAAGCTACATTTCTGTGGGAACAAAAAATAATCCATAAAACTTCCATCCGCGTTATAATATTATAGCCAACACCATTGAAAATCGTGTAATAATAGAAGCTTAGTATGATTTGTGTATAGGATATTGTCCTGCACGCTTACAGAATTACTGAAAGGCAAAACTTAGAAAGTCTATGGCTACAATCGTGGACAACAGGAGTAGAGAAAAAAGCTAGTTTAAGGTGGCTCGACCCAGTTTTTTTCTAGCGATACCTATCAACTTTGAAACCCTCATACTTAAAGGGATTAATGTCAATGGCATATCTACTATATCACATGGATTACACATAGACTGAACTCCAATATGATATAAATTTTTGGGAGATCGGAATGAATATCACGTGACAATGACGTCACACAGGTTTTTGCTCCGAATCGAATTTTAGCCCATAATCGCATTTTCTCTCGAGATCCTCCACGCTACGTATACCTTGGGTTTTGCCTTCAGCTCTGCGGAGTTTCATCGAAATCTACAAGAGGAATTTTGAAATATCTTGGAATTTCTTTTTAGATGGTATAATTTATGCGTAGAATAAAGACAAGACTTCATATAGAGAAATTTGCTTCTTTTTTGATGTTTAATGAGAGGCTAAGCCCTCATTCCGTTTAAAAATGTCCCATATCCGATATCCAAACCATAAGAAGTAGGTAGACTTGCGCGATTTCGAAAAATATTAAATATATGAATCGTAGTGAAGCTCAAGGTTTAGCTCTTTTTACCAATTTTGCGCCTACTTTCGCAAAAAGCGATTTTTTCAAAACTCGTCGATGAATTTTCTCCAAAATTTTTCAGAGTGGCAATTGATCAGTACACTACACAATCCCTGAATTTCATGCTCATTGAAAACTTCTAAGGTTATCTAACATAAACGCAAAATTGAGTAAATATTGAAGCGATCTCAAAGTTTTGAATAATTTTGTGCTCTGGGATTTCCTATTGTTTCGAGTTGAGCACAACATCGAATTTCACACCCCTCTGTAACAGACCTGGTGACACCTGACTTTCCACCAGGTTTTCAACACAAAATCGACCAGGGAAGTCAAAAATCCACCAGGTTGATTATTTTTTCACCGCGGAGGTCGATGATTTATTAAATCTAACCATGTATGTATATACATGAAAACTCTGTGACCCAATATGCAATAAACTTAGCGGGGCAATTGTGCACAACTTTGCGCACCGATGTCGGCTGTAGATGACACCGTCGTTTTTTTCGCATTGTTTGTAAACAACTGAAGTAATGTACTCTTTGTATACTGCTCTTACAAGAAGAAAAGTTGCAAAAGAGAAACAGAATCGATTTTGCGATCCCCGTGCGTTCTTTGTATCGTACAGTGCATTACCGCCACTAGATCCGCAATGGGTTAAATTCCTGAAATCCTCTGAAATTCTCGCAAGTCTTGGGCCCATCAGAGTATCATAAACGGCACGCAATGCATGCAGAAGCGATGACATACAGAGGAACAAATTCCGCCGACCGCCTAATGATATAAGGCGATGGACTGACGTCATCGCCTTAAAATGATTAAACTTCCTTCGGATGCATGTTACTTTTCCAGTTCTTAGCAGGCCTGTAGGCAGGATTTAAAATGACGGTTCTACAGAGCGCCAAAGATCTGAAAGATGCTATCGTGTGATTGCCGAAGGTGTAAGCTACTGGGGGTCCAGTTGCATGCCTCCCCGCGAAATTTTGAAAGATTAGACAGCCCGAGATCACATTTCGTGCGTTTTGAAGGGAGTTTCACGTGCAACCAGGCAGCTTAAAGTAACGTAAAAAACACGATTATTTCAAAAACTTTTCAGTCAAATTCAAAGCTCCTTATTTTTGGAAGGGGAAAGCGCTTCACCAGGCAACTAACCTTGCGCTTGACGGATTACACCCGCGAAAACATACTGTTTCAAAGGACTCAAAGAAATTGGGAGAACTTTTCGTGGGATCATTTTCTCGACTCCCTAGTTTGAACGTCTTCCAAGCCCTGCTAATCTGAATACAAGCTTAATTGCTTTTCCAGAAGGTAACTGACATAAAGATTTATTATCAAAAGAGCCGTGCACTAAGAGACGGATCCAGAGGGTTGTCTAGCACGCGCGCGCCTAAATTTAAACTGTGTCGCCCGTTAAATACCGTTTGCAAAATGTTCAAAATGCCGGCCCTTATTCGTTGATCCATTTTTGGAAGACCAAAGCATGAAGAATCAAAATAAGGAAACCGTCTGCTTATATCTTTTACAGGTCGAATGAATTGTCACTTTTTTCGGATTAAGCGAGCAATGAAAAATACGTGGTATGACTGCTGTCCTCCAGCTAGGCATTATTAGTTTCATGCAGGTGAAAGCTACACAAAGCACTATTTACACTGTATCTACAATTTGAGCCAGCTTAATTAAAAATTACCGTAATACGCCACTTGAATGATCTTGAATGTACTTGAACAACTTGAGTACTTTTTAAGCACATTGTGCCGGCGAGCAGCAAAGTTAAACACGATATTTACATCAAACGCCGCTCAAACTGTTTAAGGCTGCTTAATCGACGGGAAAAAAAGCCAATTAATACTCACGTACCAAGAATTATATCGGTCAAGCTGATTATCCTCTGTGTAGTTATTAGATAGCCAGGTCTAAAATACTTCCATACATTCGCTTCGGGTCGCGCGCACTGTAGCCTGCGCGCGCGCACGCATTTCCGGTCGCAACAGATTTGTTTTGTCTCTTCAGTGACGTGCATGACATCAGAACAAGCGACGAAAACAATAGAAAAAAGTTAACAATTAATTTTTGCTATTTACATCAAGTTATAGACAATTATTAAATTATCGATCTTCTTGCCGCGCGTCGTTTTCTTCTGTTTAAGCCAGCAGAAAGTCTCTGGTTGATTTTTCCTGACCAGGTAAACAAAATTCTCCACCGGGGAGAAATAAAATTGACCAGGGATTTTTCAAATTATTACCAGGGACCAGGGAGGTCAAATTTCCACCAGGGAGGGCAAAATAACCCACCAGGTCGGGTTTCACCAGGTCTGTTACAGAGGGGTGTAATTTCTGAAATGACTACGCTTGGCCACCTTCCGAAAGCTTTCCGAAATCTTTCGGAATATGGTAATATTCTCGAGTTCAAGTAAACATGAATGAATGAAACTCAAAGCCCGTTATGTTTTGACGTCATTCCAGTCATTTACAAATGACTTGACAGCGTACTCAGAAACTTACCTCGTTTACACTTTCTTTCTTTTGATGTTTAAATCTCTTTAGCGTAGCATTCAGTACGGCGGCCTTTTTTGTTTAACATTTCTTGTTCTTGACATTTTTAACTTTCAACTCAGCCAAGACGTCGACCACACAAGAAAAGTTGTTGCGTGACAATTTCTTTTCCATTGTTTTCTTATCTTTAAAACGGACCATATTTCGGAAAGATTTCGGTAAGTTTTCGGAAGGTAGCCAAGCGAAGTCATTTTACGCGTGGTGCACAGGAATTTGATGTTATGCTCAACTCGAAACAATAGGAAATCCCAGAGCACAAAATTATTCAAAACTACGAGATCGCTTCAATATTTACTCAATTTTGCGTTTATGTTAGACAACCTTAGAAGTTTTCAATGAGCATGAAATTCAGGGATTGTGTAGTGTACCGATCAATTGCCACTCTGAAAAATTTTGGAGAAAATTCATCGACGAGTTTTGAAAAAATCGCTTTTTTTGCGAAAGTAGGCGTAAAATTGGTAAAAAGAGCTAAACCTTGAGCTTTAATACGATTAATATATTTCATATTTTTCGAAATCGCGCAAGTCTACCTACTTCTTATGGTTTGGATATCGGATATGGGGCATTTTTAAAAGGAATGAAGGCTAAAGCCTTTCATTAAACATCAAAAAAGAAGCAAATTTCTTTATGTGAATTCTTGTCTATATTTTACACATAAATTATACTATCTAAAAAGAAATTCCAAGACATTTCAAAATTCCTCTTGTAGATTTCGATGAAACTCCGCAGAGCTGAAGGCAAACACCCAAGGTATACGTAGCGTGGAGGATCTCCAGAGAAAATGCGGTTATGGGCTAAAATTCGGCGGAGCAAAAACCTGTGTGACGTCATTGTCACGTGATATTCATTCCGATCTCCCAAAAATTTATATCATATTGGAGTTCAGTCTATGTGTAATCCATGTGATATAGTAGATATGTCATTGACATTAATCCCTTTAAGTATGAGGGTTTCAAAGTTGATAGGTATCGCTAGAAAAAAACTGGGTCGAGCCACCTTAACGCTAATAGGTTCTAATAATAAAGGACTTATTTTATTTGTGACATTTAGTAAAGCCAGGGTGTCCTAAGCCAGGGATAGGCAACTGTGTTGAAGAATGTTCTGGTGATGGCGATTGCAAGCCAGGGGAGAGGTGCTGCTATAACGGATGTGGACACACTTGTTTTAAACTAGGTAATTAGTTTACGATTACCGTTAAACATGAGCAGACATTGTCCTCAACCCCCTTTCAACATTTTACTCGTTTGCTCGAATTTATTGACCAAATTCGCTTTATCTGTTTTTCGCCCAATCCATTTTTTGATAAAATGTTAAAATGCCTCTGTTTTATTTATTTGCAGTGACATGATGCACCGATTGGTATCCCCGTGCAAAAGAACACAGCCAGTTCATTTATTGACGCTACTAATAGACCAACGTAGAGTTTAAAGTTCACTGGTTACAGTCAAAATACTCAGCTAGTGCCGCCTAATATTCCGGAATAGTTTTGATTAACGGCCAACGTATTGCATTATTCGTTTCAAACATTCAAATTCAATTTGAACATTGCAATTTGATTGGTTAATTTTTGACAGGTTCACGTGTTCACGTGTTTACGGTTGGATGATTTACAATATTCAAATTGAATTTGAATGTTTGAAACGAATAATGCCGCGAATCCGTTCGCCGTTAATCAAAACTATTCCGGAATATTAGGCGGCACAGGCTGAGTATTTTGACTGTAAAAACAGGTGTCAGTTTACTTAACATACGATACAACGTATAAGCAATTAAATAAAAGACCTTGTTAACTTACTTTGTGTTGTTTTCCATTTCGCGTTTTTAACTTTTTTAATTATTTTTCAATATTTTTATTAAATTATTTAGTATTTACTTATTATTTATGAGGGCTCCACTGAAACCCGCTTTTGCGAGAAGGATACTCTCGTTGAATATTATTATCATCATCATCATCATCATCGTCATCGTCATTGGCAGAATTTTTTCATCCACTTAAAAAGCGCAGGGTTTTGGATTTTTAGAGATGCATTGAGCGGACTCGCGAATTTCGACAATAAAGCGGATCGCAGATTAGCTGAGAATTTTGGCCCGGATTCCGGTCGCTTTTAATGTGGGAGGAAGTTCGGATCGTGGATACTAAACGAAGTTCGAATCACTGTGGTCGGTCTTCGTCCGAATTGTCGCAAAACAAGCAATGAAACGTGGGGAGCAGCCCTCGGAAGCTTAATTCTACTGGTCCTCTAGTGTAGCAGTTGCTATTGTTAATTTCTGGGGCTAGGGGCATTGTTCGTGTTATTTGTTCTATTATTCTCTCGAAGGGTAGCGGGCCATTCATGTGAGACCCTGCGAGAGTTGCTAACCGAACCCCTGGGCAGCCAATAACCTAATTCGAGATGTTATCAATAATTATACCATGCCATAGAAAATACAGCCAATCAGAATACAGGAAAGCCGTTGTATATTCGACGGTATTCAACCCAACCTTCCCATCGTGCGCTGCGATCTTATTCTCGATGAAATTAAGTAAGCGTATTTTCTATGGCATGGTATAAAATAGTTACACAACACTTTCTCGTGGTATACTATGGAATATCCCACTTGTCACTTGTATTTTCTTCGTATACACACTCGCCTAAAGGCTCGTGTGTATACCGAGAAAATACAAGTGACTCGTGGGATATTCCATAGTATACCACTCGAAAGCGTTGCATAACTAGTATGTATTAGAAAGACCACATATTAGTATATCCCCACTATCACTTGTTTAACAAATCGTCCTGAAGATAGGATCACTAACGCCAGTACGCTGTATCAGTTGCCAGAGAAAAATCAGGTAGGATATCAGTTTGAGGATCAACAAGGAAAATTATCGCCCGCGCACTGCGTGGTTCAGTTTTTATGGTTTTTCGGGGAACCTCATTCTCATTTAGCACGGCCTTTACGTGGCATTTTTTTCTGTTAACCCAACAGTTAGTTATTCGAATCGTAGAAAATGCGAAAAGCGATGCGCAATTTTTATTTAAAAAGGTATTTATTGAGTGTCTTTGTTAGTCTAGATCGTTGTTGGTTTGAAAGAAATTTTCTTTCACATTTCCTTTACTTCAACATGGTTGTTTTTTAAAGTTCAGGGAAGCTTGTGGGGCCGTGTTTTCCCGATCGAATTGCCTTTGGAAGTGCTGGGTTTTTTCACAATTGCTATTAATTGATACACAGATGCAGAAAGTCAAGTTACGTTTGCACTAGTCGCTTCCTTTAAAGCCAGCTAGGTTGTTATTTTCTTCAGGAGGTCGCTACTGTTTGGAAATCAGAATAAACATTGACAAACTAAAAAAAAAAAAGAAGAAGAGAAAGAAAACATTCATCTATTTTTATTTTATAACCTATATGGTATGAAAATTTATGATCGAGTGGCTTCGTTAATTCTAAATTCTTGTAAAGGCAATGGCCGTTGCCACGGTCGGAAACTGAAATGAATTTGTAAACTTGGCAAGGTGAAAACCAAAAAAAAATCGATGTCTTTAAATGTATTTTTTGTTCTAAATAAGGACGAAAAACTTAAAATTGAAAGTAGTCTTAAGCTGGGTTAGACAACTGACACAGTGCTTCTTCGGTTTCCAAGAGTAAGGGGCAAAATAATTTTGAATTTGTTATTACCACCAACTGAGCGTTGCCAGGTTCCTATCAACGCTCAGTTCCTGTGCCTCCTAAAAGCCTTTTGATAGCATAATACAGTGGAACCCCGATATAACGATCCTCGATATAACGATATTCCCGATATAACGATCAATATTCTATGTCCCAGCAAAAGTTACAGTAAAATGTATGGGACGGAACCCCGATAGAGCGATCTTCGATATAACCCATATAACGATGAGAATTTAGCGGACCGAACGTAAAATCATCAACTTGATTTGGAAAAATCTAATTTACATTTACTTTCTACACACTAATAACGATATTATCAGTACACAGTCACATTTTATTTGCAAAACATCGAATTTAATGCAGTAACATTACGGTAATCGAGTCATCTCTAATGTTTTTAAAAACAGCTTTGTGCGATGATATACGAAAATGATACTGTGTTCTAAGCATACTTATTAAAATTATTCTCTTTATCCTCCTCCAATATGCAGTAAGAAGTACTTGTTAGGTTTACCCCGATATAACGATATTTTCGGTTATTTTACGGCCATATAGTTATATCGGGAGTCTCGATATAACGATATTATTTTACTGCTCCCGTGGCATATCGTTATATCGGGGTTCCACTGTAAAGGACTGATTGAAAGTTTGTTCAAATTATGTGAATACACAGCTTATGCACCATTTACGTTTGGAAATGCGATGCTTGTAAGAAATAGTAAAAAAAAAGGAGAGTGTGCCGTTTACGCAACCTGATGCTTGCCGAGGTAAAGCACTGAACGAAGGATTTTCACAAAAGCTCCTGGTCATTCTGAATTTACTTCACACACTTCACACCCAATTTTAGTTTTTTCTTTCTACAATATGTAGTGTACTGGCAACTTTTTTGTAGACGAAGCTAACATGGGCAAAGTGCCGTAAAAACCATCAGTCACCTCAAGTTACCTTAAATGAAATCCACTGAGAGCACTCTTTACATAACCAGATTTTAAAATTTTAATTTATGTTTTCGAAGCAAAACATTGAACTAAAAACTTTACAAAAAATGCTTATCGTAGACTACATAAACAATCAAACCAAATTTCGTTGAAGACAAAAATATACAGAAAATATAAAATTTTTATCGATGATATTTAATTTGTATTAAGAAATATCAAGAGAAAATAAGGGGACAGAGAGGTCCCCTTAATTTCACTTGGAAATATGAATTACAACATCGATACCACAAATGAATTGATAAGTTGATGAAATTGAAATTTTAAAATAAAGTTTACGTATCACCGATATTTAGTCAACATACCAAGTCACTATAGACAAAATTTCGTTGAAGCTGAGACAATGATTTTAAAAAATAATAAAAAATAAGGTAAAAAACATAGTTGAATCTTGTTAATCACCAACTACCTATTAATACTGTATGCAGAATTATCAATTATAGATTTTCAACTAACATACGTGATTTCATGATTTATGAATAAAATTGTGTTGCGGTAACATCAATATATTTCATGATGATATATCTTTGGCCTAATTTATTTCCTCTCCTTATCGTTGTATCTTGCTAACATTAATGCATCAATATCAATCAACATATTTATGACAAGCTTAAGTACATCACATAAAAGTGAACTAAGCTGTACTAGTTTAGGGAATGCTTATATTTCTCCTGAACGTGAAATTCAGCACGGAATATACTCCGATCTTGTAGTCGCACCTCGATCAACGATCAGTGCAGTTACAGTTTTAAAAGGTGTCAGTAAGGTATGTCGGAGAGCCTCAGTAACAAAATATATCAATAAGCAATGCACAAGTAAAACTTTTGAGATTTATACATTGCGAACGTTTTTTGATTTTCAAATTTATATTTATTTTCTCGATTTCTTGTAGAGCTGAGCCATGAAGCGTTTCATCATTGCAATTGTGTTGCTATCTACTGTGTGCACTCTTTTGAGTGTAAGTATACCTTTTCGTACTATTTTCAATCTTAGGGAAACGTACGTTTTAGAACGAAACTTTATTTTTGTGATTTTACAAATATTTTCATATCCTTGGTTCACTCCACTAATTTTGTGTCTGGTTAATTCAAAAATCCCGAGAGAATATGATTATCTATTGAAAAATTCCATTCTTCTAACAGTTATATTTTTCATCTCGCCTGCTTTAGAAGAAACCTAAAGTTTATTTTTTCAGAAGATTTAATCACCACTAAATAATTTTAACTTATTTCCTTTGGAAGGATGAAGTGATGGGATCCTCCCTCAGGAACAAAAGAGCAGGTAATATTACATAAAAATGATAAATTTATCTTGTATGTAGTTCACGATAGTTTGGAAAATTTATATTAGGTGTGCATAACACGGGGAATAAAGTGAAAAAGATTTTAACACGACTGGAAAAAATATTTATCTTTTATTAGATAATTACATTGAGACGGCCGAAGCAGTACGTCCGACCTTAAATTTGAAAACTTTGGAAAACTGTTTGAGGGTGATCCTCGGACATTTTCCTAAGTCTGGCTGTTTTTAAGTGACATGTTAAGACTAAGGGCCTCTTTACATGAGAGCCGAGATGAGTTTCGTCCCGGGATGAAAAAAATTTCATTTTACATGAACGTGTTCATCCCGGGATAAGTCGTCCCGCCCGAGTTGAATTCATCTCGCCCGTGCTTACATAACATTACATTTCATCCCGGGAAGGACTGTTTACATGGGGTTTTTCGTCACGTTTCATCCCGGGATGAAATCGTCCCGAGATGAACTCATCCCGGGACGAAATCATGTATCATCATGTAAACAGCAACAAGAAAATGACCAGACACCGAGATGAATTCATCCAGGGACGAAAGTCATCCCGGGACGAAAACTCTCATGTAAAGAGGCCCTAAGCAATAACTAATCGCGCAAGAGAAATTTTTTTTTCATGGATTACATGTGTAACAAAATATTCATGCATAAAGATGAGATGTTCAACATGGCACGAGCATGAGACAAAGGGCCTCTTTACATGAAAGCCGAGTTGAGTTTCATCCCGGGGTGAATTTCGTCCCGGGATGAAAAAATTTTCATTTTACATGAGCGTGTTCATCCCGGGATGCTGGGACGTAAGTCGTCCCGCCCGAGTTGAATTCATCTCGCCCGTGCTTACATTACTTTATATTTCATCCCGGAAAGACTGTTTACATGACGTTTTTCGTCACGTTTCATCCCGGGATGACATTTCAACTCGGTGTTTCATCCCGGGATGAAATCGTCCCGGGATGAGTTCATCCCGGGACGAAATCATGTATCATCATGTAAACAGCAACAAGAAAATGACCAGACACCGAGATGAATTCATCCCGGGACGAAAGTCATCCCGGGACGAAAACTCTCATGTAAAGAGGCCCAAAGAAAAATTCTGAGTCCTCGACGGGAATCGAACCCATGGCCTCCCAGATGGGTTCGATTCCCGTCGAGGACTCAGAATTTTTCTTTGTCCCATGCTCGTGTCATGTTGAACATCTCATCTTTATTATTACCGAGCTTGAAATTTACCATCTTTATTATTCACTAAAATATTCATAGTTTTACACCACTGCAAACATGCAAACAGCCTGTTCAATACCTAAAATCAGCGAAACAGGACATTTTTATAAAATATTAGACCAGCTAGCAATTATTTTGACTATTGCTTGTCCAATATATATTTATTTTAGTATAAAGGACTGATTTTAGTGTTTGTCATGTATAGCAAAGCCAGAATGTCCCGCGCCAACGATGGGCATTTGTATTCATCAATGTTCTGTAGATTCTGATTGCCCTCAAGGGAGACTTTGCTGCTTTAACGGATGTGGGCGGCAATGCATGTAACCAGGTAATTATTAGTTTATAATAAATTAACGGTTCAACTTGCAATTGAGCATGATTGGCATAAAACTCGTATGAGTTCGAGTTAGAATATTAAAGAGCAAGAGTTCAAATATCGATTTTTAAGGTTCTTTTTTTGAGTTAAATCGCGATAAATCTGAAATAGTGTTATCCTTACCAATATCGACATATGAAAGCTTACCCTTACTTAACAACCGAAACGCTTACCCAAACCTTAATGTAGCTTAAACCGGAATGCTTTAAAGGCTAACTGGAGTGTTTTTATGGCAGAAAAAAGTAACTGTTTTAATATAACTCAAACTCGATTTTTTTTCACTTGTACTCGATATTTGATCTCGAATCATATGAAATGCATGTGAAGGCCCTGCGGATATTCTCAACCCTTTCAGCACAATTTCGAGAGGAATTAACACAATTGCTCAGAAGTCACCAACGATTAAACAAAGGTACCAGAAATCTATCTTTTTCGTAGTGTTTGTTTTGTTCCGTTTTATTGCTGAGACTTGAGTGTAAATTACGATTTCAATAGATGAATTAAACTGGTTTACACGTATGCAAGCGAGCACTTGTGTTTGTTGTTTTCGTGTTTTCTATTGTTATATTTTGCAGTTCTTGATATTCACCTCAGAAAATTATACTAAAACAATTATTCGCCTCAGCTACAGGCTCTGTGATTATTGTTGTTACTCAACAATAATCACAGACCATAGGCGAATAATTGTTTTAGTATAATTTCTAGCATTAGAAGCTATCAGTAGGGCTTCAGCAGTGTTTTGTATTTGCAGGTCCGATACTGGACCAGCCGAAATGTCCTAAACTTAAACCTGGGACGGTAGGCTTTTGTGTTGAAGCATGCTCCGGAGACAATGACTGCCCAGCTGGTTATCTGTGTTGCTCAAACGGATGTGGACACACATGCCAACCAGGTAATAAGTTAACAACATGCGAATTTTTGGTGTCTAATCTCTCAGTTTGTTACTCATTTAAACACTGATCAAAAATATACCTAAGAAGTGGGTTAGGTAATTAAAGAACGACATGAAATTTCGGCAAATTTTGCATTTCTTTTATTCAAATATGGGAAAACTATCAGGATCAGATCCAGAAAATTCACAAAGGGGGGCCGAAGAAACTGTGGCGAGAGCGTAATATCCCCGCCACCTCCCCCCCCCCCTCCAATAAAAAATTCACTTCGTTGACATGCTGCTTTCAGCATTCTGATTGCACAACACCACTCACAAGTTGGTTAAAAATACAAGAAATTAGG
Source organism: Oculina patagonica (assembly GCF_052425735.1). NCBI lineage: Eukaryota > Metazoa > Cnidaria > Anthozoa > Scleractinia > Oculinidae > Oculina > Oculina patagonica. Next base: position 19,961,058 of record NC_135768.1, read on the forward strand.
AAGTTCCCCCACCTCCCCCCCCCCCCCCATACACTCTTATCCTCCCCTGGCTATTTTTTCTGACCGAAATTTGTTTGTATCCTTATATACATGTACTGTAAAAATAAGTTGTTGCTGATACCTCTTTAACAATTGGAAGCTCATATAAAAACATAAATACATGCATTTATTATCCAATTCCGCTTCGTGGATTGTGTGTAAAATCGCTCTACATTTTTACTCGTCATTTGTATTTTGAATCGCCCTTTAGGCTCGCCAAAATACTTCAAGACTCGTAAAAAACATACAGCGATACTACACCCGAACTTCCTAACAAGATTATATATAATTTCTAGCATTAGAAACTATCAGTAGGACTTCAGCAGTGTTTTCTATTTGAAGTTCCGACACTGGGCCAACCGAAATGTCCTAAACTTAAACCTGGGACGGTAGGTATTTGTGTTGAAGCATGCTCCGGAGACAGTGACTGCCCAGCTGGTTATTTGTGCTGCTCAAACGGATGTGGACACACGTGCAAACCAGGTAATAATGCGAATTTTTGCTGTAAATATTAATTTTTTTAAAGGAGCAATGTCACGATATTTTGCATTTTTCTGATTACTCTCAAATTGAAGGAAACCTCAAAATAGCAGTTTTCTAACGTAGAAAGACACCAAAGGAGTAATAAAAATCCGAAAATAACCAAGGATGGTTTCAACTGACGAAGATTAGGACGGATTACAAATGAGAAACTTGAAAAAACTTGCCAATTTTTTCGAGATGCGTTGTCCGTGACGCAGCTCTTTTAAAGGGACAGTATCACGAGAGATTTTCTAACTATTTTGTGTGAACAAAATGACCTTTGAAAATCAAAGAAAGGCATAAATTAAATTCGTTCTCCAAGATGCGAATTGAACAAGATCAATGGTTTTATTAAAGTTTCTTCCAAGCAAAACTGTCAAACTTGTAAACGTTGGCCAGACGTTGTCAAGCTTTAGATCATTCCTTTCCTACCAGTCTGTAACCATGCACACTACAGTATAACACTTCATAACTAGTACAGTACATTGTAGCAAGGCTACTGTTAGTGGATTTCCAATTTACACCAACACCTTTATTCGACTTTCATGTAGCACTAATTGTTGTCGACACTACCCCTTTAATCTCTCGGTTTATTACTCATTTAAGCACTTATTAAAAATAATGTACTGTAAAAATAAGTTGTTGCTTATACCTCTTTGACTGTATTTGCATTACAGGGCAGTGAACCACAAAGAACACAACACAACAGTTCGTGAAAACTGAAGCTACTGGACGTATACTAAGTACAGTTTAAGTACACTTGTTAGTTATCAAATGGCACGAAACAGGTGTAAAAATCAATAAAAGACCTCAGTAGCTTACTGTGTGTTGTCTCCGCCTTCCGTCCAAATTCAATTTTGGAAATATTAAACTATTTTCATCTTGGAAAAGTTGTCGAACATCCCTTTTCGTAACTTTTGTTTACCCCACTACTGTAAGTACTTGAAATCAGCAAATCAGAACAGAAAGTCGGCTTTTCGGAGTCTTGAGTTATGTCAATGATTCAAATTCAAATGAAAGCTATTAAGCCGTTTTTTTTTTATGCTGTTCTGTTTATAATGCTGAACAAGGTGGTTCTTATTTGACGGCTGCGGATAAAACCTCCAAATGAACTGCTATCGAGCAGTACTTTCATGTTTGTACTCTATGAATGTGAGAAGACAGTGCGTTATTGAAAACGTTTGATTGAAAACACAAGAGCCACTTACCGTATTTATTCGATTTAGCGCCCTGGGCGCTTATTAAAATTTTGGACTTTGAGGGTGGGCGTTTATTTGAGGTGGGCGCTTATTCGAGGCTGGGCGCTTATTAAATTTTCACCATTTTTAGCAAGTAGTACGTTTATTTTGCAAGAAAGGAATGTATAATAACTAAACGTGAAAGTTTCTATAAAAATACTAAAAAACTCGGTCTTTGGGATCGTCTCTTAGTCAATTATAATCTCAACTTCAGCAATAATCAAAATTCCTCTTGTGCCCTCATTTTAGGCGGGTGGGGGGTGGGCGCTTATTCGAGGCTGGGCGCTTATTAACTTTTCCTACCTACAGGGTGGGTGCTTATTCGAGGTTGGGCGCTTAATCGAATAAATACGGTATTAATTAATTCATGCAAATCTTGAATTTTCACGATCATCTGAATGCATGACAAATGATCACTTCACCTCTGTCCGGTTTTTGATTTGGCTTGATCTTTCACTTAAGTAAGGGGTCGACCACGACTTCACAGAAAACTAATTCGATTTCCGTTTCATGAATTATGCTAAATCACCATTTACGCCTAATTCGTAGATCAAGTTTAACGAAAAAACTGAAACGGTCATTTCTCGTTTCACGCCAAAAAAAGTATGCAACAATATACTAACACACTCACTGCACAAAAAGCACATCCGAGTACACTATCAAGAAAATTGAACAAATTTGCATGACTTCATCTTAAAATAGTACAATCTTATAGTCAGGAAACACATTAACAATTTTATATTATCGCTCAAAGACGGCAAGTCACGATTAAAGAAAATTCCTAGCAAGCTCGAACCAGTTGGTGAGTCTCGAAAGATTTTCTCATTTTAAAGGTAAGTGCACCGTATTAAAGAAAAAAGTGAGCTTTTTACTTATAAGCTTAGCAAACTGTGAAAATCCACTTAACTTGCAACTGGTATTTTTTCTAAGTTAATTCAAGAGAATTTTCTCGTTTAAATTTTTCAACAGCTGAACAAATCATGCTGCTGACACCGAGTCACTGCATGGCTAAATGGCTAATTGAAAACAACAGCTAATTCAACCTAAAGGGTGTTTAATTTACCCTATATCCTAACAAGCTAAGCATTTCAACTTGCTAATTGTCGCAGCACAATAGTTTTTGTTTAGAAACTAATTCCCCTGGTTCATTTTTCAGCAATACGAACTCTTTATTTTACAGACAGCGCATTGAAATCGTACACCATCATGAATGGAAAACTGTTGATGATCTTACTGGTGTGCTTTATGCTCAGCAACGTAAGTACCAAATTAATACTTTGATGCAAAACTGTTAAAGGAAAGGTTTCAAGTGAGTCGGTGTAGTGCGTTGTCAACAATTACCGAAGAAATCTCGAATAAGATTCTTTTTCTTTTCTGGAGAAGGTAAGATAAGCTGGTTAAGATTGACTAAGATTGGTCACAAACGGTGAACGTTCAATATTTCCATATGATTTGCCACACGGATCCGTGTAAATCTTGACGCTGATCCTTAAGGCTCAATGTGCTGACACATTTTTATTGAAAACCACAGTGAATGAACTTTATTAACGTGTTTAAAATGTATCTAGTAGAGGGAGAACACTATGCTAATAGGGGACACCTAACATAGAATTAACTGAATTATGACGCTAATCATTGAAAACAAGAACAATATCAATTTACAGGATCAAAACATTTAAGAGGCTATTGTCACGGGTATTTCGCAGATTTTTGGTCCAAACTGTTCTGAAATAAGTGGTAGGCAACTTTCCGCATGAAAAAACATTATCGTTGAATATTTTACTGAAGGTATAAGAAACTTCGGATTTGAATATCGATTTTGGAAGGCGCGCGAAAACAACTTGAAAACGTGTGCTAACGTTTTAAAATTGCAATCCATCCGCAGCCAAACGCGCTTATAATCAGTTTTCAATGTAGCAATTGTTAATAAATTTATAACTAAAAATATAAATTTGGGCTGGTCAAAAGTCCGTTAAAGTCCGTGACATAGTCTCTTTAAAGAGTTGCATAAGTGGTACTATGAATAATATCCTTAGAAATCTGGAGTGCGAATGCGCAGCTTAAATGACTAAGTAAGAGTCCTTAATCAGTCTCTCAATATGACGATCTGAATCAATATGATTGATTTTTTTTTTGCTTGTAGGTCCCTGAATGCTCTGCACGACCAGGTATTAGACCGTAATAGTGAGTAAATATAATAATTAAAAATAGCGAACACTGAACCGATAGGCTGAGTGATCAATATTGAATAACCGGTGATCAACATTGAATTGAAATTTATCGAAATTAAACAGACAATGCGTAACGTCGAGTACAAGCCGTAAGCGGTACAATCTTTTCTAAGTGAACTTATTAGGATTCTTGATCTATTTTAGAAATATTTTTATCCTTTTAAAGGAAACATCCTCTCTTACGAGAAGTTTATGTTGAATTACCTGGAATAATGTCAAAATTCAGAAAAAAAAATTGTTCATGGCTAGCTTTCAATCCGCTGTTATTTTATTCAAATAATGTTACACCTTCTGTGCTCTGTTATTCAAAAATTTTGCGATGTATTATACGCATAATACGCCTGCCGATGGCTCTGCAATTGACAGAAATATAGCATTTCTTTGAAACATCTTGTCTTCTTTTCATTTTCTGAATATCAGTTATTAAAATTCATTTTTTCGGATAAGCCTTTATTCTATTCTAGTAAAAACAAGATTTTGGTATTTTCTTGTGCTTACACTTCTTCCTAGTGAGGACAAGAAGGAGTGTGCTTGTTCTTTTTATACTTATGCCTCCAACTATTAATTAGAGAATAATTCTAAAAAAAAATGACACGAACAATGAATTCAAATTTTATGATTTGTTAGTTAAAGTGTGGCACCTCTCTCTTTCAGAAGAGAAGCCGTGTAGAGACCCGCTTCCTGATATTCACTGCGGACGCGGTCCGAACAGACAGGACTGTCCAGCGGGATACGCATGCGTCATTCATCCAACTGACCGCTATGCTGTTTGTTGCCCGGATGTGAGCAACGGACGTTACATTCAAGGAAAATAGCAGTGATGTTTAACCAAAGTTGGCAGGTATTTGATCATGGGTAATCTGTTACAAGCTTATAACTTCAAATAAAGACATTACACCCAAATTATGTGACTAACTGAGCAGCTTTTATTAAGCATTGTAATAAAAATAAGGGGAAAGTTGGAATTGGAAACTGCTTGAGTTCTAATGAATGTTTCAAATAACCAAAGTTTATGACTGTCTCAGCAGTTCCTATGCAACTTTTAACTCAAAATCAGGAGAAAGTTGGCAATCGTTTGAGTTCAAATGGATGTCACAGACAACCAAACAATGTGACTGTCTGACTGTTTCTCCATAATTAAGCATTTGGTTAAAAACATACTTGAGTTGCAATATGTGGATGTCACAGACAGCAGAAGGTAGGCATTCCCCGATTATGCTAGCATTTTTTGGCATAATTTGGCTTAACGAGCATTTTTTACACTTTTTCTCAAAAAAGAATTGCTAGCATAATTTAGCATTTTTTGCCAATTTTATCTTCATTTTTGTCAACAAAAGCAAAAATTTGCATGTTTTGTTGTTCAAACACTTCTAAAGACCTTTAGGGAACTCCAATTCTTTAAGCTTTCCACAAAAATGTGTCTGTTAGTTGTGACTTGCAATTGGAAGAAGGTCTAGCCGGTCAGCGGTTAATTTTCAAGGTTGTACCGAGTCCTTGCTTAAAATCAAAACAAGATGGCGTCAGCCACGCCATTGTCATGCCCTGGTTGACTACTTGCAAGCAAGTGCTTTGAGTATGTCATGGAATATTTAGATGTCTACAAAGGACAAGTGAACAAAGAGCTAACGTTGTGTTATACACTTGTTATATATAGTAGGAAAAATTGGAAAGATGTTATTTTTTAATATTATTAATCAGTTAAATGAGTTAACGTAAAACACATGCACATGGTGTCTATTTTGTATGTATTTCTTTAAAATAAAGCAAAGCATTTTTCAAACCAAAAGAGCATAATTTGAGCAATTTTTGGGCAGCAAAAGAGAATTGCTAGAAGCATAAAATGCCAGTTTTACTAGCATTATTGGGAAATGCCAGGCCGAAGGATGTGACTGTAAATAGGTTCTCTTGATCCCCTATTACTTTTTTATTTTATTTTTATGACTATAAACTCGTTAATTGTAGCTGCGAATGGGTGACGAATCAATCTTTAGCCATGTGTAGGAAATTACCAGTCACTTTAATTTCATTCGGACTCTTTACTCAATTAAAATTAAAGGGGGGTGCAGCGCATTTCTTAACCTTGAATCCTTTTTCGTTTCAGAGTCGTGATGTATTGAGTAGTTGAAGGGATTCATCGCCATAGATTGAACTCAAATTATGTGTACTCTTGCGTCTTTAGATTATAACGAACAACGTTGTTATCTCTCCATGTTCGCTCATAGGCACACCAGAGAGCTTTAAATAGATGAAATAAAAAAAATGTTCGTTGCAAATATGTTAGCGTAATGATTTTAATTAATATAATTAAATGGAAGGCAAGATTAGAACATACTGTTCAGTTGTGGTACTTGGAGTTGAAGGAAGTTTGGTGTGACCCTTTTTGGTTCTATTACAGTTCTAATGTCTTGAGAAAAGAATTTGATGAAAAGTACCGGTAATTAAACACGCAGGTTCCCCATTACAAGCTATTACAGAATTTTGGCGGAATCTTGGTACTGGTTTATCCCGTAAAAAGAGGTTCTAACTCTGTTAGACTGAAGTGTGTTATAATATAAAGAATGTGTGATTCACCTATTTATACCATGCCATAGAAAATACAGCCAATCAGAAAACAGGAAAGCCGTTGAATATTCGAAAAATACAAGTGACTCGTCCGATATTTAACAATTATTCCACGAGCGCGCGTTGGATATGAGATAATAGCGCCGAGTTGGCTATAACGATCCTATATCCAACAAGCGCGAGTGGATAATTGTTTTATTAAAAACGCCCAAAGAATTGCAAAATTGGCTTCCAAGCCATATACCATATTTGTGGTCAATGGTATATGAGCTCATATACCATTGCCTGTTGACCAACCAAACGCAGGAATTGCAATATACCATTGTTAGTTTTTAATAATCCATAGTATACCACTCGAAAGCGTTGCGTAACTTGTATTTTTCTATCGGCAAGCATGTACATTTCAGCTATTTTTATCCGATCATACTTGAGAATTCGCACGCTACTTATTGGATTACTGCTAGGTAAGGAACAACTGCAATATTCTTCTCATTGTTTCATGAAATCCACAAAAATTTACCACAAAGAGAAAACAAGAATCCCATTACCTTAATATGGGAAATCAGTGCTTGTGTTAATTAAGGTATTTGAAATTAACGCGACTTAAATTAACGCGAATTGAAGGAAAAATAACTTCTCAATAAATAACGCGAGAGAGGGGCTAACATTTCAAAATGAAGGAAATTAACGCGACGTCCACAAAGGAAAGCAAATAATTGAGACAACAGTGTCAAGTTTATTTCAACACTATGCGTATAATCTTTAACGGAAACAATGTTCGTGGTACTTTCCCAAAAGTAGGGGTTAAGCGAAAGAATCTGACCACTTCGAGCGTTCTACCCTAATAAAATATTGCTTTTTCATAGTAGTCAAGAACGTCTGGACTGTATCGAGAAATTGGGGCCAAAAAAATGGAAATTAAGGTCATGGAAATTAACGCTCCACTTTATTTACGGCGCGGAAATTAACGTTAACAAAAATTAACGCGACTTATATTAACACGAATTTTCGTAATTCGCGTTAATTTCATGAGGCGTTAATTTCCTATAATAAGGTAAGTGTTTCGTGAAATCCTTTCATGTAAAACAAAGGACTCAATCGTTAGGTTACAACTCTTGGCTAGTTTTTTTCTGTGTGATTGACAGTTAATTTATTGTTAGCAAAAGAGTAGGACTCATTTGTTCATCTCATCTGTTTCTCTTAAAGCCGATGAGAAGCCGTGAATCGTTTAAACTTAGAGATGTAATTGGCTAGCATGAGTTCCGGAATAAAGTTGGGAAAAAGAAAATAAAAAATTGAACGTGACATGTTCATTAACTCAACACGGAATAGGAAATGGGAATGAACAAGCTTCAATATTTCAATTATTTTTTTTTTGGACAAAACGTTGCTCGGCAATTAAACACGTAGGCTAAGGTGAAGCATATACTTGCATTCTTCAGGCCACTCCCATAAAACTGTTCGGCAGATACGAAGAAAAAAAACGAAATTGCGCGTCAGAAATGTAAGTAAAATGTGTTTTTAACAAAAAAAAAGGTTTCCCCAAAGGTAACTAATCATTGATAATGTTTTTTTTCATTAGTGAAAGTTAGCCACGACGCACGCACGACGCAAACCCATGACCCATCCACCCACGCGATTTAGCCTCACCCGAATTTTCATGATCGTGTCCACCTTTTTGAAAGCTAGTAGAACAAACGATCACTTCACGTTTTTCCAGTTCTTGATCTTTCACGTAAGTGTCGGGACGACTACGAAATCACCATTCATGGAAAACTAATTAAGAAATAAGATCGAATCGAATCGAATTATGCTAAATCACCACTCACAGCTATTTCGCAGCGAAGAAACGAAGAAACAAAGAAACTAAAACAGTCATTTCTCGTTTCACACCAAACAAAATATGTAACAATATATTCCACGACCACGAACTTACTGCACACATTGATGAATCTGAATAGTTTTTCAGAATAAAAGGTAAAAGCTAGCTTTTTACATATTAGATAAGCAAGCTATGACAATCCACTTTACAGTATTTTTGAGTTTTAAAACCAAGAGAACTCTCTATTTTTAATTTTTCAACAGCTGAACAAATCATGATCATACTGCCATGACACCGAGTCAGAGCATGACAAATTGAGGTTAACTTAAAACAACAGCTGATTCGCCAAAAAAGGTGTTTAATTTACCCTATATACTAACAAGTTAAGCATTTGAGCTTGATCACTATCACAAAACGAGAGCTTCTTAAAAAACTAGCCCACTTAACTCATTTTCCAGCAATACGAACTCTGTTTTACAGAATCTGTGACGCATAGAAATTGTATACCATGAATGGAAAATCGTTAATGATTTTATTGGTGTGCTTTATGCTCATCAGCCAAGTAAGTATCCAGAAATACGTATACTAACATGTAAAATACGACTTGTTTTTTAATTTTCTAATGGAGACTTGTCGCGATTAAGTGAGTTTTCGTTTCGTTGTCAGATAGTACACTTAACCAAAGCAATCTTGAACATGTTTTCTTTCTTTTTAGTGGAGGTAGATTTAGGTGGGGTCACGAACAATGAACGTGCAACATTTCGACACGATTTTCAAGATTGGTGTCAGTCTTAAAGGAAAGAAGATTCTTACGGCTCATTGTGCTGACACATTTTTAATGAAACCCACAAGCCAACAAAGGCTTGAAAATCTCTGATACTTAGAGTGGCTAAAATTTAACTGAAGTTTATTATACAAAAGTAAAGAGGTGATATTTATACACCTGGCTGTCCTATGACTGATATCCTTAGAAATTTTAAGTCAGAATGATTTCTTTACGAATAGTTGGGTTAATAGAGCACTAAATACAGTTTGCATCAATATGATAAAATTCTATTTTTCACTTGCTTGTAGGTTCCCAAATGCTCCGCAAGACCAGACCACAGTGAGTAATATGTAGTAGATAAAATATGAGCAGGAGATGTGATCGGCGCGCCATTGTTAACGGCCATACAGATCGGACACGAATATCTTATTCTACTTTTGAAATGAAAACAATAAATTGAATGCAAAGTATTGTTATGCGATTCAGTGGAGATCTGTATCAAAAGTAAATGAACACTTATTAGCTGAGCAGGGTTGGTATCAAAAGTTAATTCTATTGTTTGATTTGTATGGGGTTTACAGTTGTGTACATGTGATCTGAATACTGTGCTGGGATTGGTTTGCACCCTCATGAATAGTTAATATATTTTACAATGATGTTTACAGCTTTTCTGAATTGATTATTAAAACTTATGAACATTGAACATTGAAGATCAACATTGGATTATCAATGATCAACATGCATTAACTAAATATTTATCGAATTTTAACAGATAACGAAAAATATTGGATCTAGGGGTCGGGACAAAATTAGGGAAGACTAAGACGGATTACAAACGACAAACTTGAAAAATCGAGGCCTAATCTTTAAGACGCGCTAACCGTCAAGCTCCTCTAAAAAATTAATAGGCTTGACGGCGAGGAGAGGCAACTAAAATTAAGACCAATAATATCATTTTATAGAGTTGTTACAAAAAATGTGACGAGCAATGAACTTGATGATTTGTTAATTAAAGTATGGGACCTCTCCCTTTCAGTCAAAAAGCCGTGTAGAAACCCGCTGTCTGATATTTTCTGCGGGCGCGGACTGAACAGATAGGACTGTCCCGCGGGATACACATGTGTCATTCATCCAACTGATGACCGCCATGCTGTTTGAAGACGAAAATTACATTCAAATGTGGTAATCAGAGATCTTGAACCAAAGCTGGAAGGTATTTTAGTAACCTGTTATACGCTTTTGACTACAAATGGAGACATTATACGGCGCTTTGGCTAAAACAGGCTTCTCAGACACCCACAGTATGCAGACTGGGATTCCAACCCTTCCGATTTGATTGGGAGTATCCCCTCCCAACTGATTATAAAATTCTGAAAACAAGGAAAAAATTGCTAATCTTAAGTACTTTTTCGCGAACTGAGTGTAACAAAAGTAAAGAAAAGCACCAAAAATGTCTGTGAAAAGAATGAAGACCTTATAGCAAAACTCAGAAATGATGTCAAATGCCGCAAATAGCACTTGAGAGAACCTAAATTTTCAAAATTTCCCGGGGGAACATGCCCCCAGACCCCCCAGGAGGCTTGCACCTTCAGCGCTAAAAAATACTCCCTATTTTCTTCAAAGAGGGTTGAAATCTCTGAGTATGTAACTTTTTTAAACACTGCAATAAAGGTCACAGGCAAAAGTTGGATATCGAAACTGCTTGAGTTCAAATGAATGTCATAGATAACCAAAGTTTATGACTATCCCAATCGACAGTTTTTAAACAAATTTTGAGTGAATATCAGCATAAAGTTGGCAAATGCTTGAGTTAAAATGGGTGTCACAAGATTTTTTTATTTAACTATATGATTTCATTTGCATTCAAGTACTAACCCTCAGAAGGAATTTGTGTAGTACTATTGTAAATTACCCATTGATAACCTCTTTATCATTGATACATTGAGTAGAACACAGCGTCCTTTTGAGCAACACCCCCCCCCCCCCCCCTCCTTCCCCCGTCCCCTACGAGTTCACCAGTTTTGGCGATCGTGAAAATAATCCTGTTGAGGTCCTAGTATAGATACAGTTTATTTTCAATTAATGTAGCTCTTTCTGTATAATTAGCAGCTGTTAAAGCCACAAATCATAGTAATTATCAAATGTGTAATCTTGAACGGATTTTTTATTTGGGAAAGAATTGAAGCGTCATAGAATCTTCTTTTCTGTTCAAACCTATTTTCCTGGCTATCCCCGTTTAGCCGGGAGAGGAGACAGGGCGCGAGGGACTGGGCAAAGGGAGAAGATATAGGAACTGAAATGAGAATCGGAGGGGTTCAAATCAGAAATGTAAGTAGGTTCTCTTGATCCCAGTGTTAAAATCTTCTATTACTATTACTTTGATTCTATTTTTACAACTATAGTAATTTACAGCTGAGATTGAGTAACGAATTAATCTTTAGCCATGTATAACAAAATTACCCGTCATGTTAGTTTTATTCGGACTCTTAGCCAAATTAAGATTAAAGGGGAATGCATTTCTTAACCTTGCTTTCTTTCTCTTTTTCATTTCAGAGTCCACTTGTATTGAGTAGTTAAACAGTTCCATCACCATATATCGAACTCAAATCATGTAGTTGCATCTTTAGATAGTAACATATAACATTGTTTGCGTAAGCTTTCCATGTAAGCACACCTGAGAGTTTAAATTGATGCAATAAAGGAGTGTATGTTACAATTATGTTGGAGTAATGTTGGACTGGAGCAATATCATTTAATGAGCGGCACGATACGACACCATTGTGGTGCATGGTGCTGAAGGAAGTTAGGTGTGGCCCTTTGAACACATTTGTGGAACACAGATTAAGATAGAAACCATCAGGAAATCGAGTAATATTTGTTTAAGTTGGACAAAAATCGAGTACCAGAATGATTTAAATCCTATTGCGTTAGTAAGTTATTATCCGTGATAACACCAACGACAATTTGTTATCAGAGTGCGAGAAAATGAATTTCACAGTTTTCACATGTCATTTTGCATCATAGCTTTGGGCTTCGTTTCTTTACTGCAGGATAAAAGTTTAGTGCTGACTGACGCGTAAGCACAAGGATTTTGAATAACACCTTTACTATTTGTTATGTTTCAAACAATAAATTGTATTTAATTGATATGTTTACTGGATTCCTCCATTTATTTAAACGTTTAAAACAGTTTCGAACTCCCTAGGGTTTCCACTCGAAAACCTAGGGAAGAATTACTCCCTTAAATCGCCTTGAATCAGCAAAATACACCGTGAAGGTAAGGTAACGCATTTTTTAAGAATTTTACAGTGTTCTTGTCCCCTAAAACGTATTGTAAATTATCGTGATCGCTATTACGTAATACTGTATGGCCGCAATGACTCACAGCTTGAGCTTTGGCCGCCTGTGTGCTGACCGAGGCAAAATTGGGCTTCCCGGTTTTGTGCCTGTGCATGATCTGTATGTCCTGACTTGTCACACATAGGCGAGAGAAAATTTTTCTATAACAGAAGTGTTTCTATGGAAAAATGTTGACTCGTCCCCCAAAGTCCAACCCAACCTTCAAGACCTTCAAGAGTAATCCCTACCCAGGTACCCTGTCCCCGTTCTAACTTCGTGATTTCTCATGTAAAACAGTTCGCTGTATTTTTATAGGGAAATGGGATCATGTTTACTGTAGGTAGTTCCGACCGATAGTTCGGTCGATATATCGGTCGAGAGTCGGTCGATAGTCGGTCACGGACAGTCGGTGGATACTCGGTCGACACTCGGTCGATGCTCGGTCGATAGTTTGTCGATATATCTGTCGAGATGTATATGTCGGCCCTGCTTGAATGAAATGCAAAGGCCACACAGAAGCCAATGCATGTCTACGTATCTTTTAGTATTCAGCACGTGCAGCTGCTCTCCTCTTCTACACATACTTCCCTTCGGTCTTGTCTTAAAGCTTTGATCGGACAACGTTAATTGAAATAGCTGTTTTTTTATAAAAAGCTCTCTCTCGCGGAGGGGCACGGTATGAGATCGACCAGGGATAACACCTCGTCATATAAACAGGCAATCAGAAACAGTTGGAGCGACAAACCCAGCCTTCCCCCTAAATCCTTTTACGCGGAGTGCGATACAGTAACGCGGCAAGCTAGGTTTGACCCATTAAAAGCATAGTTACTGGCTATCGGTAATGAGGTTAATATTTTTATTTGGAATTGATGATTTAAAACTTATTTTTGTTACTTTTAACAAAACAAAAATAACTCCTAAAGTCGTGTTTACATGTAATAGGTACCTTTTCTAAGTAAAGAAATAAACTGAAATTAACAGCAATCAACATTTACAATATTAATATTTACAGTATTAATTTTAGTTTCTTTACTATGTAAACAATGGAAAAAGCACAAGTTCAGCTCCAATGCAAGATCAATAATTTGATAGTAATTTTTTACAATATTCATGGGTTGCTTATATTATTTAAATTAGAGTGTTTTTTAGCAATTTAACATTTCTTTTATGTCTTAATATAAGCCTTTATTGTTTAGACTTGCTTTTCGATTCATCTGATGGTGTTACAGTAGCCTATTCTTAGCCGTACCCACCCAACCCTCCGGTTTTTCCTCTGGAGGTGGGTACATGCAGCTTTACGTAGACTACTACTTTGGTAAATACTAATTTAGTAAATATCAGGTCTTCAAGAATGATTAAGAAACTTAGCATTATGCAGTTCTTGGTTGGAGGCTGAGATTGAGATAAAAGCTTTCAATACACTGAACAACGAAAAAATTACTGTTACAAGCCATTTATAATCAAACATTTAACCTTGTTTTATCTCGAGAATATTACGCAGTGTTTTGCACCCGCGCGTCCCCTTTTGTAACTTTCTGTAATATAATATACAAATTAAAAGGTTGCAATCTCGCTAGGAATCCACCAAATAAAGGTGCATTCTAAATTCAGGTGTGTCACTCACTAGAACCCAAAAAAATCCCTGACTTTTCCCTTAATTAGGGGAATTACTGAATGAATAAGCCCAACCTTTTTGACATTTGCTTCAGCTTCTTTTGCAGACCATCGATCGTCTTCTCTTTATTTTCGGACTCTTAACGTTTTTCATGGGATTTTAAACGCATGGCATTTGACTTCACCAACAATTCCGTTTTGTTTCAGCCAAAATTCCCTGACTTTTCAATGACTTTGACAAAAAGTAAGATTTTTCCTTATTTTTAGCCAAATTCCCTGACTTTTTCCTCACCTTGAAATATTTTGGTTTTTCCCTGACTTTTCCCTGACCTTGAAATATTTTTGTCTTTCCCTGACTTTTCCCTGACCTTGGCAACCCTGTTCTTCAATTCAATAAAAAGAACCCCGATCATACTTACTAAACACAAATTTCATTGTTAACTCCAAGCCATGTATTTTCTTTCCTTTCTTAATTTGTTCATCCGCTTGGCTCGTACGACAAACTGTCTTCTTTCTTCTTTGTGTTTGGCAGAAAACCGCTCGAAGATTTCCTTCGCATTTTTGTAAAATTCTGTTACAGTTTCCTCCATTTCTGATCGCTGTTTTTTGAGTGAGCAACCAATTTCTCTTTCTTGATGATGAACTACAACAAAATGTAAATTAGAGATGCTTAGATACAAAACAGTCTGTTACCAATGACTTAGTTCCACTGTGAAACCCGTTTCTGTAGCATGAAGCGACTTAAAGTATTCCCCCTTGCGCCTTGGATGGGATGCGGATGCTTGGGCAATAGGATATTGTCAGCGAGGCTGTCCAAGCATTGCAAGAGTAGGTTTCTGGCCTAAGAACACCACGCGCGTCCCTTGGACCCTGGGGTAGCGGGGGACGGAGGGAGGGAAGAAAGCAGGAGGGGGAAATACCATGTTAAAAGTGACGGGGATGATCGTCTCAATTTTTTGAAAGGTACCCTTTGATGTACCTGATTTAATTTTCGGGCGTGGCTCGGTTCATTTTCACCTCAAATAAAGAAGTAAGACGCTCACTTTTTTTTTTCTCCCCGTCGGGCGGGGCATTTTTTTTAGAAACATTGCAAGACGATGCCTTTAATACTTTCTCAACACAAGCGACAAGAGTAGAAGAGTAAATCAACAATACATAACTTAAATAATAACACTAAAGATCTGGCAAGATCTTGGCTGTGCAGATACACACAGGTTCTCACCACGTCGACGTTCTCGTAAAGTCCGTACGGCTCTTATTATCTCCCAGGTCAGACCGCACACTGTCAGGAAGGCCAACACTTTCAGACTCCACCAGAGAGCGGTAAGGAATAAAGCGTTTTCAGGATGAAACAGGTTCATTGCTTGTTCCACAGCGGCGCTTTTGGCAGAAGTCTAAAATGAAACCGTTTCAAAAAAACGTTGCATGTATAACATAACAAAAATAACTTTTATTTAATTAGTCACATGCTAAAGTATCATACACAGACATAAAAAGTAAAAACACTTTGTACAGCATAATAAACAGTACCATATGAAAGTACTGCTTAGATTGCCTTTATCTGAATGGTCACACACTAGGGTTTTATCTACAGACTTAAAAGTTAGAACCACCTTGTACAGCAGAAGAAATAGTACCACATGAAAGTACTACTCAGTAGCTTTCATTTGAATGGTCACACACTGGGGTTTAATCCATGGACTTAAAAGTTAAAACCACCTTGCGCAGCATAATAAACAGTACCACATAAAAGTACTGCTTAATAGATTTCAATTGAATCGTCACACACTATGGTTTCATCCACAGAGTTTAATGTTAAACAACCTTCTACAATATCAACATAACATCAGGATTACCACATGAAAGTATAATTCTACTTTTCACCGCTTTCAATACCGTACATATTTACGAAATAAAACCAAACGACACCTGTACCTTGATAACTGATGTCTTTGATGCAACATGCGCTGATATCTCCGCGGAATTCTCCTTCATGAAATCAGAGAAACATTTCTGGAGCTTTCTGGCGTCACCCGCTAGGACCACTCCATAAACCGAAGAATGATGCAGAGTTTTTAAAATTCTCAAATCACTTGAATTGAACAAATCGCCTCTACTTCCTGCCACTAAAGCGTCAACCAAGGCTCCTTCCACTTCACGACTTTGAAGCGCCTCGTACACCTCATCAAGATTTTTATATTCTTTTGCTGTAGAAAGTTAATAAAAATACGCGACTGTCTGTGAAACTAGCGAAAGTATTGAAGTAATCAAATAGCAAGTCAGTGATCAACCCGGTGGCTTTGGGTTTCTAAAGGAGTTTTTTGGGCTTACGCAGTGTCAAGTTAAAACAAGAGGAAACTTAAAATGAAACGCAAAATTTACAACATGAGGGAACTCAAAATGAAACGCACAAGTTAAAATATAAGGGAACTAAAAAAATGCATCAATAAACGCGAGGGAACTCAAAATGTAACGCAAATTTAAAACATGAGGGAACTCAAAATGAAACCCACAAAGGGAACTCAAAATGAAACGCGCAATTGTAATCACAAAACAAAACGCGCGCAAAAGTTAAAACATGAGGGAACTCAAAATAAAATGCACAAGTTCAAATATGAGGGAACTCAAAATGAAACACAGAAGTTCAAATATGAGGGAACTCAAAATGAAACGCGAAAGTTAAAACAGGAGGGAACTCACAATGAAACACAGAACTTAAAACAGGAGGGAACTCAAAATGAAACACAGAAGTTAAAACAGGAGAGAACTCAAAATGAAAGGCGAAAGTTAAAACAGGAGGGAACTCAAAATGAAACAAAGAAGTTAAAACAAGAGGGAACTCAAAATGAAACACGGAAGTTCAAATATGAGGGAACTCAAAATGAAACACAGAAGTTCGCATATGAGGGAACTTAAAATGAAACACAGAAGCTAAAACAAGAGGGAACTCAAAATGAAACACAGAAGTTAAAACAAGAGGGAACTCAAAATGAAACACAGAAGTTCAAATATGAGGGAACTCAAGTTAAAAAGGGGGGAAAAGTTAAAACATGAGGGAACTCAAAATAAAATGCACAAGTTCAAATATGAGGGAACTCAAAATGAAACACAGAAGTTCAAATATGAGGGAACTCAAAATAAAACACAGAAGTTTAAATATGAGGGAACTCAAAATGAAACGCGAAAGTTAAAACAGGAGGGAACTCACAATGAAACACAGAACTTAAAACAGGAGGGAACTCAAAATGAAACACAGAAGTTAAAACAGGAGAGAACTCAAAATGAAACGCGAAAGTTAAAACAGGAGGGAACTCAAAATGAAACAAAGAAGTTAAAACAAGAGGGAACTCAAAATGAAACACAGAAGTTCAAATATGAGGGAACTCAAAATGAAACACAGAAGTTCAAATATGAGGGAACTCAAAATGAAACACAGAAGCTAAAACAAGAGGGAACTCAAAATGAAACACAGAAGTTAAAACAAGAGGGAACTCAAAATGAAACACAGAAGTTCAAATATGAGGGAACTCAAAATGAAACGCGAAAGTTAAAACAAGAGGGAGCTCAAAATAAAACGCACAAGTTCAAATATGAGGGACTCAAAATGAAACGCGAAAGTTAAAACATGAGGGAACTCAAAATGAAACGCGAAAGTTAAAACATGAGGGAACTCAAAATGAAACTGGAAATTTGTGTATCGATCGACCGAGAATCGTTTATTGGGTTGATGAGTTACCTTGGTTCATCTTGGCATTTTTCCTCAATCCAAGCCGGAATTCAGACGAGTTATGTACAGCTGCAACCTGAAGAAAAAAGTCAGATTTAGTCACTTAAACGGGAATGTCACGGAGATTAAGTGCTACTTGAAAAGCCGATGAGAGTGTTGGTATTAAATGAAAATCCACTTATAGTGGCCTGGCCTTGCCAAAATGTACCGTGCTAGTCGTGAAAATTGTTAAAAAGTGGTGTGGCTACGGACAGCTAAGACGAAAGTGGACTAACGGACCGACGTTTTCAAGTTTGACAGTGTTACTAAGAAGAAAATCACAAAAAGCACATTGATTATAGTTTATTCACATCTTGGAGAATAAAATGAGTTTATGCCTTTCTTTTATTTCTATAGGTTATTCTGTTGATCAGTGAGTGTACCGCCACAGTTCTAGCATAGTTTTACACATAAAACTTAGAGAAATTCGCAAGACACTGTTTCTTAAAAGGTAAAAGATTACATTTTTTTTAAACTACACTAGTCATGATTAATAGGAAAGATCTGTTACCTTGGTTCCATACAGCTTAGTGTCGCCAAAAACAATGCCTGTTGTTAAGGATGACGTAAGGGAGCCTAGCAACACAGCAACAGTGACAAGGCCAGTCAGTGTTGCCGCCACAGAAAAGACGCGGCCCAGTGCTGATCTGGGAGTCCTGTCGCCATAACTGAAAGAAAACATAGGTCCATGTAGTACACAGATGCTCATTGATATATCATCAAACATGTTGCTGCCTCACAACAAACAAAAAGCCACTAATAGTGATTTTATTGTGTTTGACAACATTCAATAAATGGAGGGAAACGATTAGGAAGAAAGCATAGCTAACGATGGAGAAGATGGAAACGGATGGCAATATGAGGAAACTTGACATGTTTAAAACGTCAGGAGGCTTGCCGGTGCATACAATTTTAAGCTCGCCGTGTTCAACTAGAAAATAGGGACCTTCAGATCGGAGTACGAGAACGAGATTGAGTACGGGTTCAACTTTTCAAACCTTGTTCTTATGCTTTTGATTATCACATTTCACACCAATCTCGTACCGATAGTCTCCTAGTCTTCAAAAGAAAGGAGTGAGGGAGGGCTCTGGAAACGTAACTGTATTGAAATTCGAAAGTCATACTCGTACTTGTACACGATCTCGTAATCGTACTCCGATCTGAAGGTCCCTATTAACTCGAATGAAGCCTGGACAGCCTCTGACCCAGGCCTCCTGCACTGCACTCACCCAACAGTCGTCATGGTAACGAACGTCCACCAAATTCCTTCCAAGGTTCCTCTCATGAAGGACTTAGGAAATTCCTCGGGGTTTTTCGAAGAGTCCTGGAGAATAAAAACACGTATTGACGCAGTATTTAAATATGAAAGGGTTTTTAAATCATTAATCGTATCTATAACAAAATTCTCGATTTTGATTGGTTCTGCGCGGGCCTATTTGTCGCGTAATTGACGTGCGATCATGTGGCTGCCTAATTACTGGTATCCAGCAACTTCAAATTGGACACCTACGCCATTCACGAGTCAATCACGCGCATTTAAATGGATTCTTTATTATTCCCGCTGTTTACACAACCAATTGAATTTACCATTGACTTTTTTACACTGAAAAAATTCTTAAAGACTTCCTAACCTCAAATTTTGTTATTGATACGATTAATTAGTAATTGGATTTGTGTCGTACAATTCAGAGAGTAATCGAGCTCGCTCGATTACTCCCTGAATTGTACTCCACTCAGTCCAATTACTATTACTAATCAGTCAGATAATTAATCAATCACTCAACCAACCAATAAAACAATCAATTAGTTAATCAATAAGTCAATCAATCAATCAATCAATCACTTAGCCTACTAGTCCCGAAACTTGTTTGTTTTGCAACTTACCAAAAACCAAATAATTATCCCAGACAGAAAAACGATACAAAGGTTGATCAACATGACGGGCCAACACTGGAACACAGAAGAGAGCAATCGCATAGAGGATAAATTGCTATCTTCTTTAGGTACAATAAACACCACCGAGGGCGACTCGACAATAGCCAGGAAACCAAACTGTCCCATGAAATGTTGTTGTCCTTGATAGCCAGACAACGGGAAACTCAAGTCGCTCTCTTCCACAGAACTTCGCACTGCGTTGTGATCTCCTTTTTCGTTGGTACGTTTCTTGCCGTTTTCCATGACGTTGACAATGGTAGCGCCATGAGCCTGACACCGCTGACAGCAGAATGGCACCATGTTTTGGATGATGAATGGAAATATGGCCTCTGATGGGTCGTCGCGGATCATGTAGGGAGGATTGTGCCACCAGTTGGTACTGAATGAGCTGGGACATCTGCAGGTTTCTGATGATATAAAACGGAGTAGAATGTTATAGAGCGGTTCGCATTTGCTTTGGTTTAGCATTATCACGCCTAGTGATTGGTTAAAAAACTACGTCACTTTCTCAGCCAATCAGAAGTAAAACCAAAACCAATCGTGACTTGCTCTCACACGTTTCCTCGTGCTTCGTACAGGCTACACGTATTTGCTTCAAGTTTTAATTGGTTCACTGGATTGTTTGTGTCTTTTGTAATTGGCCAGAGTGATAACTTTAAAAAAACTAGCCAGGTTAAGTGTGTTTTCAAACGTTCCAAAACTGACGGATGAACACTTATCCAGGATTAATAGCTATTTTCGTTTTTCAATTCCCTTACAAAAAAGCGTTTTGTGAAGATTGGCATAAGGTAAAGTGAACAGGTACACAGCTAAAATCCAATTTTACGCTAATACGAAACTCGTGTGTGCTAATACGAAACACGTGTGTGTTAAGTCTGTATGAACTGATATTGATACCAATATTGTAATAAAAATTGATATATATACTTTTTTCACTGGGACGAATTACTTCAAAAAGTGGGACCACTTAAGCTGTAATATCACTAATGTATTGAATTCTCCCCTTTTATTGAATGATAGGTGAAAGTTTTCACAAACTTTTATATCCGTCGTGTTAAAGCCAAAACATGTATGACCCAAAGTTTGCCAAAGATGAGTGCGCCCGGAATAACAGCGGAGCCACCTTAATCGTACTTGCCCGAAAGAAGGTAGCGTTCTTATCTCTGCTTTACCAACTGGGGTCGAATCTATTCGACACACCTGCAAAGATGGGAGTGCTGGGAGGCCCATCTCCAACTTCGTTAAAGCCAAGTATTTCAATCCTGTATACAGTAAAGCTGCTTAATCCTGTCAGTAAAACTCTTTGCTCTGGAGCCCTGACTGTCACTACAAGTGCGACTGTGTCAATGTGTGTCTGTCCAGACACTAGTACAGGTGTATACGACACTTTATATCCAAGGATTATCCCATTGCGAGACGCTGTGGGTATTGCTTGCCATGTGACCAGTAGTGAGTAGGGACTTGTATGGTTGTTGGCGTTTACGTTAATGGGTGGTTCCTCGGGAGCTGTGGTAAAAAGCAGAAAAAAATTACTGTCTTCATTAAAATGAGGAAACTGAGTTGTTTGGCTTTGAAGGTACACAAAATAACAAATAAGTTAATAAATGAACGAACGAACGAACGAACGAACGAACGCGAGAAAACAAATAACTTGACAAACATACGAACAAACAAAATGCAAGTTACTACCGAAAAGTATGTTTCATGAACGTCTGTCATTTACTTCCCGGAGTGATTTACATATCGCAAGCTGTACTTGGACGCATTGTGTCAACTGCTTTTTTTTTCAGTTCAAAAAACTTAACTGGCCGTTTTTCTAAAGGGGGAGGAGAAATTTTAAAATCAATCAAAGTATTTACGACACCCCGCTACAAAACAAGTGCCACGTGCATCGCATCCAAGGACAAATATTAATCATCAGAGCTTGGCGCAGTAGAGTACAGTAAAAGGTTGTTATTTTCCTCACCTTCTTTTCTTACTAATGATGTGTTGGCGTGTGGAGTAGTCACTGTGTTGTTGGCAATATTAGTAGTATTTACTGCAGCTAAAATAGAAACACGAAAGAAGAAAGTGTATCGCAAGAGCTTAGCAATTGAATAAGTAAATGGGAAAATATACCTAAAAATAAGTATGATCTATATATGTGCTTTCTCACTCTTGAATAGGATTTTCAGAATGGCCGGGATAAATCTTTCCCAGTGAGAGAAAGGCAGGGTTCTACTTTCTCAATCACAGACAAAAACATGCAAGCGATATCGGTCAATGAATAGGACTGACGGCAAATCATATTAGATAGTTCTGTTATGTTTTTGATTAAAATTGTAATATTTTGGTTTTACTCACTTTGATTGATCGTTGTGTTTGAGCTCCCCACGGTAGAACCATTGATGGTGTTGTTGCCGTTAACCAAAGCTGAAGGTTTACGAAAACAAGGTTTACCTCTTCGGTTCCAATATCAAATGTTTTTGCTCCCTACTACTTTCCAAACATTTCTTGTCTGTTTGCTCAAAGCGGCGGGTCTAGGGTTGCCTCCCCCCCCCATGGGGTAGGAGGTACTTTCTTTAGTGGACTAGACGCGGGTATGCCCCTACCGAAAGAGGTGCCTTTATCAGCCTGGAGGTATATACCTGACTGAAGATCGTTGACCCATGCAAAGCATAAACTATGAACGATGCGACCCAATGTGTTACCTGGGAAAACGGAAAAATAATCGTCGTCTTTGACAGAATGGCATTATAATAAGACAGGTCGCTTAAATTAAGCTCTTAAGGCTCTCAAAGATAGAAAATATCTTGATAAGAAATAAAACGGAATATAACGAAGCCTACCAATCCTGTCTACCCAGACTACCACTGGGTCGTGTTGTTCATGGTTTACGCTTTTCAGTTGGTCTACGTTTCTTCAATTAGGTGTATAAAAGGGTAGGGATTTTACATGTTGGAAGGTAGCGAAAACCCCTTTCTTGGCATTTTCAAAAGGCCTTTCAAAATATCTTGAACAGACAAACCAAACGGTTGATTCAAGATTCATTGTATTATGTTGGTTTTACTCACTTTGATTGATCGTTGTGTTTGAGCTTCCCACGGTAGAACCATTGATGGTGTTGTTGCCGTTAACCAATGCTTTTAAAAGAAGTACAAAAGCACAGTTAAACCCATCGGTTCTAAGCTCAGAATATATATTCTCCCTACTGGCTGCCACACATTTCTTTTAGTGTTAGTTGTGAGAATTGAGTGGTGCATCAAGACAATATCCCCCAGATGGTGATTTCGTTTTCTTCTCGTCGGCTCTCTGTTTGCTTTCAGAGGCGGCTTTAGGGCTCGGAGGAGGTGGTGGTGCTCCTTATTGTGAACAATACGCGAAAGGGGTACCTTCCGAGCATGAGGTATATAAAGGGGTCGGGATTTTATGTGTATAGAAAAGTATAGAAAAGGGTGGGAAAACCGCCTTTTAAGCATTTAAAAGGGCCTCTCAAAATAGTAGTAGTATTTTAAAGGGTAATTCCAGTGGAAGGTCTTAAAAAAATAGAGGCAGTATTCTTTATGATTGCAGGTATGTGAAATGGTTACGAATCTTTATCAAATGTATATGATTATGGTTACCTTTTATGTCAAAAATTGTAACAGTTTGGTCCTTATAGCGGAGCCTTTCCATGTAAAAATTTTTTGATAGCCCCACCCCCACCTCGCGGGGGAAGGGAGGTGGGTTGCGTGGCTCCTCTTGCTCTCTTCATTAGTGAAAAGACAGCCTACAAACTTACCAGCTTACAAACGAACAACCCTGGCACTGTACTTACTTCCATTGATAGTCGTGTTTGAGCTTCCACTGATAGTTGAATTTGAATTCCCAGTATCTGTGCCGTTAGCTGAAGTGGTCTCGTTGTCTTTAGCTAAAAATGACGAGAAATAAAATGTAAAACGTAAACAAACAAACAAACAAACAGCGAGAAAGAAACAGTGGTTACTGAATATGAAAAATTTAACCTTTTCGGACAAGCACGTGTTCCAAGCGAAGGGATTCGTTGCGCAACGTACATTCTCAAGTATCAGGTTATGGTAGATTCGTGTTTCATTTCGCGTTAGTTTGACTTTGAACGAACATTTTTGTTTTCGTACTGTACGGTTTCCTTTTCGTTCCACCCACCCTCCCACCTTGGATGATTTTGATTGTTGACACGAGGGCGGCAGAGAGGTTTATTAGGCATATCTGTAGCCCGGGGGGGGGGGGGAACTCCCATATGTGGCCTATATAGGTATGTGCCGCCCGATAGGGTATGGTTTTTGAGGTTCTCGGTCCTTAAATAGGGTATCATTTTTGCTCCTTTTGGCAATGTGTTCCCGGTGTGATCCTTAGATAGGGTACCTAAATTCTATTAGCTAAAATAAACGCCCAGCTAAACGAAAAAAGGATATCTTAAAACTGAATTTTCTGTTCAGGTATTAGAAAAGCTATTTTATTAAGATTTGTGTCTTGCCGTGCGCGGTTAGCCGTTATTTGGGTCGTCACGGAACGCTTCTCCTCCCCTTGAATAGGGTGTCATTTTTCGGTTTTGGGCATTAAAAAGGGTACTAGTATCTATTTTCGCTTTCTTTATCCTTAAATAGGGTCAGGGTTTAAGAACCTTGGCGGCACACCCCTATCCGAAATTTATGGGAGTACCCCCCCGGGGATCTGTAGTTGTTTTTTTATATGAAGTTCGTATTCAAATTTCTCTCTGTGCCACAAACGAATAGGCCATTTCACAGTTACCCTTTGCCTCTGTTTCAGAACGAGTCTACATGCGAAACCATTCAAATGAAAATGAGTTTGATTTGCATGAAAATGGACCTGCAGATGAAACTCATTTTCATTTGAATGGCTTCGCACGTAGACTCGTTTTGAAACAGAGGCAAAGGGTAACTCGAAAATGGCCTATTGTGTTTTTTTAGCGTTGGGGGTTTAGTTTGTGAATTAGGTTTAAAATGGTTACCTTGACCAGCATACGCGTTTTCTACCGCATGTATTTGCTCCTCGGTCAAAGCGACGTTATAAATCTGCATAGCGGCAATCCGTCCCTGAAAGTACCGGCCATCTCCTGACTTAACACCCATTCTGACGTCATCTTGAGTAGCGAGAGTCACGCCAGCTCCAATATTCTGCTGCGTGACTTGTTGTCCATTCAGCCATAAACTTGCAATACCAGTATTATGGTCATAGGACGCACCAATATAATGCCACTGGTTTAGCGTAAGAGGCTGACTGGTAGTCAAAGGTGGAGTAAATTGGTAATTTCTGTCGTTAAAACGGGCAAACAGCTTTCCTGGTGCCACTATCCACATATGAACACCCCAGTTAGAACCACTTGTTACATAATTGAAGATAGGTCCGCCTGTGTTCTCAGGGAATATCCAACATAACATTGTGATGGAGTGATGCGCGTCTAAACCTCCATTGTTTTGGAACTCAATGTAACTGTTGGATTGTCCTGCAAATTGGTACGAGCCACCGGGCTTTCCATCGGGACCAGCTGCTAGGTTAATACCAACAGGGGTGCCCTGAGGTAGTCGATTGTCCTTTTCCCGTGTTTCGTACTTGCTATTCAAAGGATAGAAGGCGATGGGATCTGGAACACTGACGGCTACAAGAATGAACGGAAAACAAACCAACGATTATGCAAAATTATACGAGCGCAATTAAACCCGGTTGTTTTGAGCACTATATTTATAAAGAGATTACCGTAAATGGTTTGAAACCAGGAGTATCAGTAGTTAGTATAGTGTGATCGTCCTGGTGAGAGAAGTTCTGAGTAGAACTGAGATTACCATTTATGAAAATGAAAGTTAAAGATATCTTTTGCTGAAATTGTCAGTCAAATCGTCTCGATCATGATAACTGAGCCACAAGAATATATCCGATAAAACGCACCAAGAAGTCCCTGAGGGGACTCCCATATTAAAGCGACGGGGTGGTTGACGTCTCGCTTAGGGGTGTAAATTAAGGAGTCTAGTCTCACTTAGGGCATTCAGGACAGAACGCCACTAGTTTAAGGTCTCGATAAGGGTTGCACGTGAAGAAATAAAGAAGCATCGTCATACTGTTATGAAGGTCTAGACCGATCAGGCTGAGAAAATGGTCCCTTTTACAGGTCAAAGAATGGGAGGCACGGTGGCCTAATGGTTAGTGAGCCGGACTCAGGGTCGAGCAGTCCGAGTTCGAGCTCCGGCCGGAGTCACTGTGTTGTATTCTGATCTTGGGCAAGTCACTCTACTATCAAAGTCTCTCTCTTCACCCAGGTGTATAAATGGGTACCGGCGACATAATGCTGGGGGTACCCTGCGATGGACTAGCATCCCATTCATGGGGGAGTAGAAATATTCCTAGCCGCTTAATGCTACGGGAACCGGGATGAGCTCCGGCAGTGTGGGCCGCATTGCTCGTGGCTTCCCTTTACGGGTGAAAGAGAAGTTTAGCCACGCCAAGATTGATTCCCCTAAACTATTAAGATCTACTTACTGGTGTTAATAGTTGTGTTTGAGTTTCCAACATCTGTACCGTTTGAGGAAGCGGTGCTGTTCGTTGAAGCTAAAATTAACAAAACGGATGTTATATAAACGCCACAAATTGACACTACAGCGTTGTTAACAGTCCTAGCTATAGTGATTCTCTCATCTGTTTTTCAAGAAAACCCCTCTGGGTTTTACCGTGTCATAGCGTCGTATCGTAGTTCATTAAAGCCGTAAATAAAATCCCTGTCATCGGGGAAGTAATACGATATCACTTTCGGAGAAATGATTTCAATCCCTTTCCTTAATTGTCTCGCCAAACATCAATCAAAGTCTTCTGAAGGTTTCCCATACCTTCCGAAGATTATCGAAGATCACTCGAGTTTTATAAAGATTGCCAAACCATAACCGAAGGCATTCGAAAAATTCCAAAGGTTACAGAGGAACACCCAAAAAATATAGGCGACATTTTGAAGATTGCTGTAGCTTTACCAAAGATTTCCGAAGTTAACCGAGTGTCGCCAAAATAATTTTTTTTATGTTTTTACCAAGTCTCATCTACCTTTACATCCCACACGACCACTCAATCCACTCGATCCGGAGTCTAGCGTATCACCCGTCATTTTACTTGTCAAGCAACTGCATCCTGAGTCTCATAAGATAACATAAAAAGTCTCAATTCGAATTATCAAAGTACGTGTAAAGCTATATACGTTTTACTTACTGCCATTAATAGTTGAATTTGAGTTGCCAATGTCTGTATCGTTCAGAGAAGTGGTGCTGTTGTCTAAAAACGATAACAAAAACTAAAATGTTTAAAACTGTGGTGATTCTTTCCCGGTTTTCACAGTGCTATACGGCTTCACTTAAAAAATATGTCTTTCTCCTTTCAAACCACCCTAGTTTCCGTAGCGCCCCCCCCCCCCGGGGGGGCACTCCAATATATGAGCTATATAGGTATGTGCCGCTGTGAAGGGTATGGTTTTCAAGCAGTTTACATGGTTTAGTCTGGGATAGGGTATAGAAATTACAAGGTTTTGGTCTAGCAAAGGGTAGCATTTGCCGGAAACTGATCTGTGTTATGACGAATTTCGTCCACAATAGGAATAGAAACTCAGAAGAGAAAGGGGCTTTCCTAAACATAAATAATATCATCGCGGCATCGTTGTTGACAGATGGTTTTCCATTAAACACTTATAGTGATACAGTTCTAAAAATACAAGTCCCCCCCGAGCGGAGCGCATAGTGAATAAATCCATGTTTTAGAAAGCGAAACACCTCGTATATATAAAACGAACATTATGATACCCCTGTTCGTTAAATCCGCTTAACCCGAATAATACATACAACATCGGATATAGGGAATCAAATTTTGCAAATCGAGCAGGATTCGTTTACCCATAGTTTATTGAGGGAAATGGTTATGTAGCCAGGAAAACTTCAGAGGAGCAAACAAATCTGCAAAGTTGGAAAGACCACGACGATGCCTATCTGACTATGAAAGAATTACGTAAAGAAACGTTTTTTATGGTTAGTTGCTAAGATAGGAAGTAAACGCTTATTGTGCTTTGTGCATCGTCAAGATCAAAAATGCCAACAAAAACATAGAGAAAATAAATTTGCAAAGCTTCATAACCATTCCTCCCTATAAACTATGTTAACCGGGGTTTTTCTATATACGACATGTTATTTTATTGCTTTCAGGACACGCCACATTCAGCAGCATTCTCGGCCAAATACCACGAACTCAGGCAGTTTCCGTAACGAGTTACGTTCGAGAATAGTACATAATAGGGAATTTGCAGCTACCGATCATATGGTACAAAATGACACCTTGTTGACCTTGTTGAGCTAGCAACGCACTGGGACAGAGCCAGACAGAGCTCAGACAGAGCGTCTTCAACCAATCATGCTTAACTTTCTTTTGTTTTTAATTTCTCACAACGCAGTTTGCCCTCCAGCATGGGGATTTTGTACCATGTAACCGTTAGCTGTGAAGGGCTAATCGTGCCACTGAGCTACCTTATTACATGAAATTTTCGCGACACGTTAATTTCGCGATGTTTAGGTGCGCATATTTCGCGACACTTAAATTTCGCGATTTTTCGAAATTTTGTATTTTGAATCACTTTAATTTCGCGTTTTTGAGTAAGACACAATTTACATTCTCATGACAATATTATTTAACATGCCCCTTATTAAATAAAACGACTTCATCAAAGGAACAATGACGTCGAAATTAACAAAAACGCAAGGGCGGGACTAAACCTCGGCAATAGCAACAACAGAGCAGTTCAATTCTCACAATGTCTACAAGTAGGTCATACTTGTGCGTGCATGGGTTATTGCTCTGGAGTCAATTGTGACGACAACATCAATGCACATTGAAAATTCCTTCCTTCAGTGGTACTGAACTTGTTCTTCCTTGACTATTGACATAATGTGAGTCACTTAATTTTCGCGTCATGTTATGTTCGCGACACTTATTGTTCGCGTCACTTTAATTTCGCGATTTTTTTGGAATCGCGAAATTCGCAAAATTAACGTGTCGCGAAAATTTCGTGTAATAAGGTAGTATCTTTATGCGTTTAGGCATAACAGTTCCCCATTAGCTTAACAGTTCCTCTTTAACTTACCAGGAAGCGTGGTGTTACTAGATCCTGAAGTGCTGTTAGTCACATTGCTCCCGTGACCAATCAAACTGTCGTTCCCAGTACCAGACGCGTTTAATGATGAAAAGAAGTAAGCCAATGAAACGTTCGGTCCGAGGCCTCTCTCGTTATACCCACTGACAGTGAAAAAGTATTCAGTGTTATTATTTGGTAAATAGAGTTCAATCCACGCGTTCTCGGTCCTGTTTGTTAGAAAAGTCAAGTTTCCTGCTTCCTTGTAGTGGACAACGTAGCCAAGAAGAGTAGGAGCGTTGATGTGACTGCTAGGGACCGGATGCCAGCTAAGTTTAATGTGACTTGATGAGTTTGATCTGGACACCGTTAGTTGAGTTGGTGCTGCGCTGGGAACTATAAAAGGAACATGAGATGAAAATCTGGACACTGCATGACCAAGGTAAAGTTTTTCTTTGTAAACTCTACCTTTGCATTCAAGGGTAAACAAAGTGATGATGATGACAATGATTATGATGATGCATGAAGTTAATAAAAGCACAATTAGAAGAAAAGCAAAACACCCGATTAACTCCTCATCTTCAACAACAATACAATAAGATCAACAAAAGCGGTAGTCAGTTATATTTCATTTTGTGAGGACGTAATTTACAGACGCATTATATGACAAAATGATCTGTAAAATAACCTAGAAGACGAATAATACGTCTTCCAAGATAAATCAAGCCAATAACAACAATAACAGCTACAGCAACAAAAATAAAGAGAATAACTAGAATAACTACAATAGTAACCCCCTCCCCCCCCCCCCCCCGCCAGCTTAAAAAAAATATAAAACATGGGTATATTTACCATCCATATCAGTTGATATTTTCACGAGTGGACTGGTCGGTCCTTCTCCCTTGCTATTAACCCCACATACGGTAAACTCGTACTCCGTATATTTGCTCAGCGACTCAATGTCCGTGTAAAGCCCAGGCGTGGTGATCGGGCTTAAGACATTACCCAAACCAAGCTCTGTTATAGTCACTTTGTAATGCTCAACTCTCGGTTCATGTGGAATTTGAAGCCATGTCAAATGTATGCTAGTTGCGCTTGTGTTAAATCCTGAAACATTTTGCGGAGGGTCCTTTAAAGCTGAAAATTAAACACGGTAAATGATATTATTAAAGGAGAGTGAAAAAAGTTACTAATATATTACATGTTTTATATTTTATATGTCTAAAAATCTATCTAGTCCTAGTACCTTGTTTACAGAAAATGTTTCCAAAAACTGAATTTCGTAATTCTGTTAGTTCTGATTATTGGTAGTACATCATTAAAATTATCTCTTTTACATTCTTTATTCTCGTCGACCTTCTCTTTTATTATCGAAAAGTTAAACTGCATGTGAAGCAAAATTTTTATTTACATTTTTTTAAAAATCTACCGTTCGAAATGCATGATTCCAAAATTTGAAATACCCAGTGTAAAAGTTGACGATTTTACGAAAACACGTCGATTTTACCACCAAAATTTCATCTCGTGACGAAGTGTGGACGATCCTCGTTATTTTCGGACTAAACAACCTTTGACGGTCGCTACTTTCGGGGAGGCCTAACTCTCAGTTAGCAAAAACGTTTACCACGTCTAGGCTGACCCACGCTTACAAAATTAAACAAATTGCTACATCAACGCCCGCTTCCGGCTCTCCCCAACGAGTGACATTCACGTGGGAGAAGCGCGTAACAGGCCAAAAAGTCAGCGGTAGGCCACAGTACGGCACGCGCATAAAGCGTCTTCTTACCTTCCTCTTCAGTCCTGACAGTAAATATTGAGCTATTCGGTCCACTGCCAATGTTATTCATGGCGCTGACTGTGATATTATACTCGGTGTACTCTTCCAGATCTGTTAACCAAACTCTTGGTTCCCCAGTCCACGTCACGTAAACAGAATCATTGCCTTTCCACCAGAGTACAGTGTAACCCAGAAGCTGCGCTGCGTTGATAAATTCAGTGGGGATTGGACTCCATGACACTTCAATGCTAGTGGAAGTCTTGTTTAGTGTGGTGAGATGCTCGGGCGGGGCGCTTGGCACTAAAAATTGTAAAAAAAATCCATTCCGAATCGATTCCAAATCGGATCAGATCGATTCCGTATCGATCCGGATCGATGCCGAATCGATTCGGATTGATGCCGAATCCATCCGGAACGATTCACAATCGATTTAAATCAAACCGGGTCGATTTTGAATCGATCCGATTCGAATTGGAATCGATCCAGATGGATTATACCGAATCGATCCAGATCCATTCAAATATCGAGTGTGAATCGCTCCGGATCGATTCGGCATCGATTCGGATCAATGCGGTATCGATCCGGATCTAAACGATATCGATCCGGTTCGATTTTAGATTGATCTGGATCGATTGTGAATCGCTCCGAATTGGAATCGATCCGGATGGATTATACCGAATCGATCCAGATCCATTCAAATATCGAGTGTGAATCGCTCCGGATCGATTCGGCATCGATTCGGATCAATGCGGTATCGATCCGGATCTAAACGATATCGATCCGGTTCGATTTTAGATTGATCTGGATCGATTGTGAATCGCTCCGAATTGGAATCGATCCGGATGGATTATACCGAATCGATCCAGATCCATTCAAATATCGAGTGTGAATCGCTCCGAATCGATTCGGCATCGATTCGGATCGATGCGGTATCGATCCGGATCTATACGAAATCGATCCGGTTCGATTTTAGATCGATCTGGATCGATTGTGAATCGCTCCGGTTCGATTTGGGATCGATTCGAATAGATGCAGAATCGATCCGGAGCGATTCACAATCGAACCGGAGCGATTCACAATCGATCCAGATCGATCAACCGGATCGGTGCCGAATCGACCCGGGTCAATTCAAATCGATCCGGATAATCGATTTACAATCGAATCGGATCGATTCACAATCGATCCGGACCGACTCCAAGTCGAACCGGACCGATTCCAAATCGATCACTCCTTTATAGAAATGTGCAAGTTACAGCTGTCTATGACGTTGCTTACCACTTTCTCCACTTAAAACCGTCAATGCAGAACTTGGAAACCCTGGACCGTACAAAGTAACCACCAAAACTTGCACCGTGTAGTAAGTGTATCCCTTGAGGTTTATTAACAGAGCTTCATGTCTTTCCGTCTCTTGAGGTGGGACAAACAATTCTTGAAATGGTTCGCCTTCCTCACGGTACAGCACTGTGAATCCTTGGAATACACCCTTCAAACTTCCTACGTAAGAAGCATTTAGACTTTCCCAGGAAACCAGGAGGCACAACGAATTCCCACTACATGAAGTGACGGTTACGTTAGACGGAGCCTCCGTTGGTACTGTATTAAATCAGAAAATGAAACAATTGTATGGTCATCGTAATAAATATTGACCCAAATACATTCAGACGTAACAAATTCACTAAGCTTTCTGCTCAAATTTGAGCAAAGGTTACAGTAAAAGAATCTTAATACGTGGTTTAACGAGTCTCCTTGCTTACTTCAGGGTAGAGTGGCGTGCCTGAACTCACTTAACAAACTTATTAGGTCACAACAGAAACCCATAAGGGTTTCTGGTCACAATTAAAACCTTTTACTAAGACATTCACAGTTGTGCTGCGTAAATTTATATTTTGCTCAAAAAATCTCGCAATTAAGTAGATCAGTTTTATCTTTATTTCGGCCTCAGAACTATCCTCAGCTGAATATGTTGACACCGTTCATTTCTAAATAGAAACTTGAAAAATTCGCCGTTATCATTACGTTATGATTCACGTTTTAAACAGAACGTAAACTGATTAAACTGTGGTCACTTACGTTGTTGTTTTGCCGAGGATGGTAAAGAAATGTACAAAGATTTATAACACAAGGACAAGCGTTTTTTACCCCAAATTCTGAATTATTAATAAAGAATGGTTGGTACAGAATGCTAGGAATAATTCAGATTGCCTGCATTAAAAAACACCCATGTAGTTGAGATAATATGTGAGGTCCTGGCACGATTAAAGATTGCGTAACAAAAATAGCGGCCGACGAAGAGGCTGCCATTGCAGCCATTATCGCAGCAACTTTTCTACTTGATAAAGGGGAGGAAGAAAGTATGGAGACTGTAATGGGTTTGCCGAATGTTCTGGCAGTGCTATTCACAAAGGTGAGGAGACACATCCATCGAATCACGGGCTATGCCGACCGCCATCTTGGATTTCATTCGCCACATTTTGTTCATTTTGCCCCTGAGAGCAGAATGGATGGATCGGCGTTCTGTCTAGTCCGGAATAGGAATGCGGAATAGATAAACGCGCGCATTTTACATTCTGGCCATTCTCATTCTGCGCCCTTATGTTTTTACGGCGACAGTGTATTAGCACGCCAATTGAAAGTGAACCTCCCTCCCTTCCTAAACCTAAAATTTTGAATGTTTTTTACTTTTTCGCAATGCATGAAAAAATTTGTTGAGAAATTCTATTTTTAAAAAAAAATTGTGTAATTTGTTAATGTACCACAAAAAAGTCAAACTGTATAAACACCACACACACTGGTCAACAAAACAAAAAAAGATCAGTCTGTGGCAAATGATATCGCCCTACCGTGCGATGATGTGAAATCTGTTACATTGAATTCATCGGCAAATATCATGGAGGATTCATTTCTAAAAAATGCTTCATTAAGTTTAAGGATTTGTTCCAGTCCCATGGAGTAGAATGACATGTTGACATTCACTATGACACTTCCGGGTCTGTAATAGAAATAACCCACTGTCAGTATCAAAATTCTCCCTAATTGTTGGCCTACATTTCTAAACAAGTGGTTCATGCTTTAGCGTGCACTATCGAGTTATGGTGCACGCGGGACGTCTGGACAGCACGAGAGAAGCGTAAGAGTTGCTCGAGGCGAAAGCCGAGAGCAACTCTAGCGTCTTGAGTGCTCTCCAAAGTAGTTTGTTCATCCGGGTCTCGACCGTTTTACTCCAAAACTCCACCTTGTTTAGAAATCTTGATCTGCTACTGACGAGGATACGTAGCCGTTTTTGATGTTGACAAATAAGAAGTAGTATGGCAGAGTTGTTAGGGGGGCGGCAGTTTTCAAATCTTGACATCTCTAGTCCAGGCCCTGTATTTATGCAATCGCTTAAAAGACTACTTTCACCCGTGCTTCTTTGCCACGGTTTTTAGTTTGTTTGACCTGGATTATGACCTTTGTTCGGCTCGGTCGAAAAACTTGCCAACTGAAAAGGAACTGGATCAATATTCTCCAAAATAAGGGCGCGACAAGATAACAATAATTACCGAGCCGAGAAAACACTCGAGAAAGCGTATTCCTGGTCACCATCAAAGATTCCGTCGAGCTGAGTTAAAAAAAAAGGAATATGCAACAAAATCAGTTGACAAAAACGAAAAGTGATAACATGAAACAGATTTTGGTTTTGAATAAAACAATGACTGCTCATCATAATAGCGGCTGCTTAAATATGGCAACAATGACAAGCTTGAGACCTTCTAGGAGTATTTTAATAAAGTTGAAGTGATAAACGTTAAGGTAAGAATAAGATAAGGGAAAATATACATCGTTTAGCTTTGAATAAGGATATTTTTTTGTATTTTTTTTTGGGGGGGGGGGAGAAGGTAGGTCTTAAAAAGAGTATCAATTTTTGATTTTCTATCCTTAAATTGAACTAGGACTTAATAACCTTTGGGACACACATCTATCCTAAAGTTACAGTGATCCACCCCCCCCCCCCCCTCTCCTCTCCCTGGAGTGTTCGTATTACAGCTGGTAGAGAACATGAATATTTTCTGTCTCTTTAGGACCAAGTACGCTATTTGAGATAGGGATTCGGCATCCGTAAGGAGAGTTTTCATGCATCGCGTAACATCTTACTTGTTCCTCGATGTTCTTCTCTTCTCTATCCTTCTCATTTAAGAAGTCATCCCAGTCCTTTGCTGGAAAAGTGAACTCTACATCGATCCACAAGAATGCTGGCTTACCTTGAAAAGCAGAGAGTTTCTAATCAGTGCAAGTAGATTGTAACTCTCAAAAGAAGCAAAAGGTAGGTGTCGTTTTCAAGTACCATGGGGAGTTGTTCCCTTACTGTAGGTCACAAATGTAGTGTTTATTTGTGACCAGGCCATGCCTCAGTGTTACCTTATGGGAGGAAATCCCTAACGGTAGGCTAATCATTTTCGTAAATTTAATTTAATGTCTGGGTACAAACAAAGTTGTTGCTGTTGTTGTTACAAATGAAGTGTTTGTGTGTAACCAGGACCATGACTCAGTGTCCCCTTATGGGAGGTGTTCTCTTACTGGAGGTAACAAATTTAGTGTTTGTGTGTGACCAGGACCATGACTCAGTGTCCTCTTATGGGAGGTGTTCCCTTACTGTAGGTTACAAATGTAGTGTTTGTGTGTGACCAGGACCATGACTCAGTGTTCCCTTATGGGAGGTGTTCCCTTACTGTAGGTTATAAATGAAGTGTTTGTGTGTGACCAGGACCATGACTCAGTGTTCCCTTATGGGAGGTGTTCCCTTACTGGAGGTTACAAATGTAGTGTTTGTGTGTGACCAGGACCATGACTCAGTGTTCCCTTATGGGAGGTGTTCCCTTACTGTAGGTTACAAATGTAGTGTTTGTGTGTGACCAGGACCATGACTCAGTGTTCCCTTATGGGAGGTGTTCTCTTACTGTAGGTTACAAATGTAGAGTTTGTATGTGACCAGGACCATGACCCAGTGTTCCCTTATGGGAGGTGTTCCCTTACTGTAGGTTACAAATGTAGAGTTTGTATGTGACCAGGACCATGACCCAGTGTTCCCTTATGGGAGGTGTTCCCTTACTGTAGGTTACAAATGTAGTGTTTGTGTGTGACCAGGACCATGACTCAGTGTTCCCTTATGGGAGGTGTTCCCTTACTGTAGGTTATAAATGAAGTGTTTGTGTGTGACCAGGACCATGACTCAGTGTTCCCTTATGGGAGGTGTTCCCTTACTGTAGGTTATAAATGAAGTGTTTGTGTGTGACCAGGACCATGACTTAGTGTTCCCTTATGGGAGGTGTTCCCTTACTGTAGGTTACAAATGTAGTGTTTGTGTGTGACCAGGACCATGACTCAGTGTTCCCTTATAGGAGGAGTTCCCTTACTGTAGGTTACAAATGTAGTGTTTGTGTGTGACCAGGACCATGACTCAGTGTTCCCTTATGGGAGGTGTTTCCTTACTGTAGGTTATAAATGAAGTGTTTGTGTGTGACCAGGACCATGACTCAGTGTTCCCTTATGGGAGGTGTTCCCTTACTGTAGGTTATAAATGAAGTGTTTGTGTGTGACCAGGACCATGACTCAGTGTTCCCTTATGGGAGGTGTTCCCTTACTGTAGGTTACAAATGTAGTGTTTGTGTGTGACCAGGACCATGACTCGATGTTCCCTTATGAGGAGGTGTTCCCTTACTGGAGGTTAGTGTCTGTGTGTGACTCAGCTTCCCTAATGGAAATGTTACTTGATTAGGACTGGCGGTTGTAAAAAAGGCATTTGTGTGTCACCTGGATGATACCTCAGTTCCCTTATGGGAGCTAAGCACTTGCTTTTTGTTCCTTTATGGGACCTGAAACCTTACTGGAAGTTATAAATGTAGTATTTCTACGACTCACTGAACGTTACTAAAAGAGGCTAGTGCGTTCTACTGCGAATTTAATAATTCTTCTTACCTATATTATATTCAAATGCACTTAAGATTGTATCATCTCTGAGCTGTGTATGCCAAATCATCAATTCATCAAATGCAGCTACAGCTGTACCACTGGACAGCGGTTGTTCCACATCCGCCCATGTTCCATGCACGCATGTGTTAGTCTGCGTTTCCTTTTCACCATTGCGGTAACCATTTAACATATGGTTACGAAATATGAACGTAATATGCGTCCACGCTCCATCGCTAACATCAAATTCTATCATACACTTCTTGTGCAAGCTGATCATTCGAATCATAACTTTATCTTCGAGTTCCATTACCAAAAAGCCTAGTTTTTCTTCGTGAGGTTGGCCAAATCCTAGAATTTTCAAAGGATTTACAGGCCTTGTTTTCCATAATTTAAGCCAAAACGACACTGTAAGACCGTCAGGACAGGCATCAATGTATCTATCTAGGCTTATGATGCATGAGTGGTTAACAATTCCAAAGTGCATTTCTCCTCCGGATAAATTTGCGGCTTGTTGCGTGACATTGGTTAGAGACTTCATAAGTTGAGTGTGACTAGTTGCGTTACTTGTGCGATTGGCAGTCTGGGTGACATTATCCAGGGACCAGTACCATTCCACGGACTGAAAGAGTTGCTCCATAGGATCTGCGTGTTGGAATACAGGAGAATGAATATCATCCAGATCAGTGGCAATAACAATGATTACTACAGTGAAGAAAGGAATAAACGTGAAGACGCAATATGAAAGAGACATAAATTCCCCTACAATTTTCCTTCTTTGTTTTGCACTCGGATGCCAAAGCTTTGCAAAATAGTAAGTTGTAAAATTCAGATTCATTGTGAACACACGAAGCTTACAATTTACAAATTTTCTTGTCTGCCATACGAAGGATATGAAAGAGAATTCAATTAGCTTTGAACCACCCCTCTCGCTGGAGTGGGGTTTTTATGTAAAATGGCAGGGTTTCCCGTCATAGCGGAGCTCCCAGCGGCCCGATGGGCTGCAGAGCAGAGCCCCATACCCATAGTAAATTAACAGACCCATGCTTTTGGTTTCTCAAGGTCATCATGGCTAGCGGCATGGTTCGGGGGCGCGTGCGCCTAGCGACGACGTCGCCCCAACATGGCGGCCATACTCCGGAAATAGGTTTAAGGTTATGGTTAACGTCAGCTTACATCTTTGATATTGGACATCCATGTCATGGTCAATTGACAACTGTCAAAACAAGGTATCCGCTGACCAGTATCACATGACCATATCGCGGGCTCACATATAGAACTCATCGAGGTCAAATTTTTTTTTTGAAGTTTACCACTGATCAAGTAATGGTTTGCATTGGATCGCGGGCTCAAGTGCTCTATTTTTTTGGTTTAACAGTCAGTAAATTCGGATTTACAAAAAAGGCGAAGTAAATAACCGGGGAGCTCCGCTTTTAGGCTTGGCTAAATCTATTTAATAGTTTTTCTTGTAGATAAATGTTCTGGATTGATACCCATTTTTGAAGTGCCTACCGTCAAAGTTATCAACTTGGAACCTATCAGGTTCCTATACAGTATACGATATGGTACGAAGTACGTCTTTCGCTTTAGAAATGGTACCCCTTATGGGTGAAAAAGAAAATTGAGCCAAGCCCACGAAAACAGATTCTGGTACCTTTATAGGGGTGTTTCTTAAAAAGGTTCGAAGAACACCCGCATTATTTGTTCATGGGAACTTATGAGGTCTCTTCATGAGTAATTGTTAAGAAATATTGCTCCCAATTCATTCGTCTTAGCCAAGTCCTAGTATTTAGGGTGCGAATATCAAGCCAC
Source organism: Oculina patagonica (assembly GCF_052425735.1). Lineage (NCBI taxonomy): Eukaryota > Metazoa > Cnidaria > Anthozoa > Scleractinia > Oculinidae > Oculina > Oculina patagonica. The sequence goes on from NC_135768.1 coordinate 19,999,530, forward strand.
TTCTCCTCAAAGATTTCAAAATAAAGGCTTTAAAACCTAGCCTCCTATGCAGACGCTCTTTGGGCTCGTTACGTGGGAGGAACGCGTCACGAGTAAGGATGGGCCGATATTCGATACACCGATATTTTGACAATTTTAAAGTATCGATACTTCCGAAAAATATCGCACTTTCGATATGTTTTCGATGCTGCACACGTGACCTGAGCCTGCTGTCTTCTGGTCAGCACCTAAAGTTGAAAAATGCAATATAATGATGTCCTTGTCATTATTTGAATTTTTCGATTGCTTTGACTTGATGTCCACACATTGCTGATGCAGCGGTAAAACAAAAATACCAAAAATCAACATTTATGGCTAACATTTTTAATGCCAGGACTGTTCTCTGTATGGTCAGAAAAATCACGTGACAGTCCAATGACGTCGGGATGGAAATGACGTCATAATATCGATATCGCTTTCGAGAAAAAGGCAAATATCGTATCGATATCGTATCGTTTTGAAAACTTGTATCGGCCCATACTTTATGACGAGCCTAAAGAGCGTCTCCGTAGGAGGCTATTAAGAACCACGAGTTGATAACAAGCTCTAATACTACCTATCTCCCCTATCCAGCCAATCGCTTGTACAGAAGTTTGATTCACTTCATTGTGGTACTCGAGCAGCCTGAGGGTCATTTCCGTGGCGCCTTTTGCAAGGCTGTCCAGCTTATAATTCCATTTCCCAGGTAAAACTCTTCCACAACCGGCATCTCGGAAGTACCTGACCATCAACAGAAAATTATATATAAGACTGACTGACATAAAATATAATCAATAAATGCATGAGTTTCTCTTTGAATATGTAGATAAGCCTCAATGGTTTTGTATAATTATTACAGATTGTAGGACATTATAGCGTAGGCCTAATATAAAAAACAATTTTTTAAACTTTTAAAGCTAGAGTGTCAGTAATTACTCTGGAAAAACTGTTCCACCTAATGCCACATCTTGAACATGGGCGGCGGAGCAGGGGGTCAGGTGGGGCTGTAGCCCCCCCGCCCCCCAAACGAAAATTGGGGGGGGCTGAGCCCCCCACGTTTTGGTGCCGAAAATATCGCGAGCGCAGCGTAAAATTGGTTTGTCAAGATATTCCAGCATGTGAGTGAGTTCAAACATCTTCGAAACTTCCTTGGAAGTCTTCGGGAAACCTCATTTCTCTTCGGAAAAGTAAACTTTCGTATGGCCTTCGAACAACAATCGGAGAATCTTCGGAAACCTTCGCCCCACCGCCTCTGTTGAGTTAGCTGATCTTCAAAACAGGTGAGTGAAAAGATATGATATGATACAGATACAGATATGAGTGGTTTTCTCAGCTCAGATCCTGGCGCTGTGAGAATAAATTCTGGTAAATCAACACGCGAAGTCTCATTCAGAATGGGCCCTTTGCATATAACGATCACATGGGACAAAGTAACACCTTACTGGAGGGCAAACAACGACCTGGGACATCCGAAACAAAGTGACTTTAATCAGTCATGCTTCATTTCCTTTGTTTTGAATGTCCCAGAGCGGAGCTTGCCTTCCAGCATGGCGGATTTTGTACCATGTGACCGTTAGTTGTAAAGGGCCCATTCCCGTTTGAGGGTTTTGGTTACCATTACGATTTGTCCAAACTGTACACCAACCGGTTTCCCTGTGTAAATGTTAAACAACCATTGTGTTGATTTACCATCGAACTCTCATAACTAAGTTGGAAGAAAATCCGCCATAACTTCGATATTGCGTGAAGTGCGCTGAGAATTGCACCATGGGATACTATTCGACCTTCGTCTGGGAGAGCCACTAAAGGCCTGGAAAAACGAGGAAACATGTTTCCAACAACACCCGTAGCGCGCGCATGCTTCCCTAATGTTTCCAAGTTTTGCCACATGGGAATCATTGTTTTCAGCGTCAATTTTGTTTCCAAGAAGATAAATTTGCGGCAGAAATATTTCGTGTTTCAGCGCGGTATGGAAGCATAGCAAAACGAGGAAACAAATATGGAAACATGTTTCCATCATGTTTCTGGAAACGTGTTGCCTCGTTTTGCCGGGCCTTTACAGTCGAGGGAACAAGTGCCAGTTGATGGCGACATCACTTCTCTGAGAAGTGACTGAGCCCGCGGTTTGCATCCCAGAAGTTGCTTAGCAACATAACGTATTTATACGCGCGACGGCTTTCGGAGTACTCGTGAGCGCTCGCGCTAACTTTTGATTGGATAAAATAATTCCGGAATACTTCGAGTGCTTCGACGAAGATTTGCCAAAACCGGCAGTTATTCCCCAGACTGTTTAAGGAGAGACGCTAAGAGAGTTTTACTTACACTTTTGTCTCAAGTCGGTCATTGAAAGTGATTTCAAATGTTGCCCTATGGTCCGTGTCGCAACCGGTTTCCAGGTAAATATTTTCGATATCTTTTGAGCCTCCAAGCTGACAAGTCAATTGATCACCCAGACGCAATAACACATTACCAGCAAAGCATATCTGTACTCTTGAATAAAGCGAGGATCCTTCAAAGCAAGAAAAAATAATCAACTACACACAGAATAGTTGTTATTATTTAAAACGTTTCGTCTGTTTGACTAAACTAAATAGCAATAAAACATTTCTTCGAAAAACGGTCAAAATTTTATGAAAGTTAGGTCAGTGAGTCATGACGTTGCGAGCAGTGTCACTGGTCACTAGGAGGAAGCAGTAATCTTGATGGATAACAAAGGCTTTCGTTTTAGCCCTGGGTACATGAAAGAGGGGGACGTAAACGTTTTAGCCATGGGTACATGAAAGAGGGGGACGTAAAGACGAAGGGGATCTATAAATAAAGGCGAAGGGCTGGGAGGTTTGAGCTTTGCACACTTCTAGGACCCCTAACACTGCATGTCTCTCCGAGGGGTGCAAATGCGGCCAAATATCCAACTGCCGTGAGACACAACCATGAATGAGCCTTCTTCTGAAAATGATCCCTTGACTCAAGATCTGGCCTGGGGACAGAGAATACTGCCATTTATATAGAATTGGTGTGTGCCGCAAAGGGTCCTACACTCTGACCAATTCACCATATTCAAGGGTAAAATGAAAACCAAGAATGATTGAAAAGACCATATCTTTTTCGTTAAGCTGAATCATCATCATCATCATCATCATCGTCGTCGTCGTCGTCATTTCCTATTATTTCAAGCTTTCAGTTGCACACCCGGGTTTTAAGAGATACATGTACAGGACATAAACTGCCGCTTATTTAACCAGAAAACAAAGTGAAAAAACAAACCAGAATAGTAAACTTCGAGTTCCGACAGCACAAACTTGGAACTCCCAGCCAAATACGTATTCTTGGGTCTCCCCTGGCGTGCTTCATCACCTCTGCCTCGGTATGTGGTTCCAAGATCACTTGTTCCATTTTTACCAGTAAGCACAAGGTCAACATCGAACGTTGGTCCGTAGTTTATGCTGTTGAAGATTTTCCCTTCTACGTTGCTTTTCAACTGGTCTGGAGATTCGGAACCGTAAAAGTTTCTCAGTGTCAATAGGGATGCACCAGGACTTATAATGGAACCGTTGACATCTGAAAATAGAAGGAAACGCCCTTGAAGGGTGTTTTTTGCTAGCGACAGAGTCAGAGTTGGTGTCGTAATTAGAAGCGTAGTTACGATCTAATTAAAGGTTGTTGTTGTTGTTTTTGTTGTTGTTGTTGTTTTTGTTGATCTAATGAAATTATAAACCGACGGAGTCGTAAGCAACATCGCTTATGATCCAGTGAAAACAATTGAAATTGTCGGAGTCGCAAGCAGAAAGGAAGTACTCGGACGGCCTGGGAGCTAGCATTGTGATTGGCTTGTTCTTCATCTTTTGCCATTCTCGTCCCTAGAGCCGCTTGTCCCTCTTACCCGGCTGAGCCTGTGCACGAAAAACAAGTGGCTCTGGGGACACATGATTTGATTGGGCAAGTTTTAACAAAAGGAGTTTCAAATCTAACCAATCAAATCAACCGTTTCAAACTCTCGTATAACAAAGGGATTTTAAAACGGTTCGTTTGATTGGCTGCTTTTTTTGTTAAAATCCAGCCAATCAACAGTCATGTGTTTCCAAATTCATTTGTTTCTCATGCACAGGCTCAGCCGGCTAGGAGGGACGAGGGGCACTGGGGACGAGAATGCAGCTTCTGCTTGCGACTTCGTCAATCTAGTTTTCACTGGATCACAATCGACGAAGGTAACTGGAATCAGAAGAAAATGGAAACGTTTTCATTCTTCTGATTCCGATTCCATCGAGTGCGAACGACTCCGCTTAGGATTTCGATTTTCGATTTCACTAGGTCGTAATCGATCTTATATGTATGATTCCGATTTATATCCCCACAATGACTCCGTGTTTAGTGAAAACAGCCTTAAGCTAGCTGTCTTTTTCCTTTGTGAGCCACAAAAACACATGAAACTGGAACTGGGGCGTTTTATAATCAGAAAGTAAATTTTCTGTCTTTTTCCTTTGTGAGCCACAAAAACACATGAAACTGGAACTGGGGCGTTTTATAATCAGAAAGTATGTTTTGTTCTCAGAGTTTTTCTGATGGATCATTACAGTACGACTAAACCCAGAGAGACCATCTAATTAAAGGGATTGTGTCACGGCTAAGTAAGTTTATTTTTTAAGTTTCGCCAAGTACTTGCTATGAAACTCAATGTTTGCAAATAAATAACCCCAATACATACAAATGACAAAATTATAGCCTCGTTGCAACCACATGTGTCTCCCAGGCGTTAAAAAATTAAAGTGACAAGCAAACGGGACTAACTTTGAGAACTGTTCAGCCCAACAGTATTTCAAAACCCATATTGCAATCCGTTTCAATCTTCGTCACTTTTGGCCATCCGTACCTTCTTTTGTATTTGGTGTGTTATTAAAATGTTCCTTCGCTGTTTTAAGAGGTTATTTTAATATTTCGCCGAAATTTGATGGTCATTTCCGATGCTTAAATTTGGCTAAAATCCGTGACACAGTCCCTTTAAGTAGTTTAAGGCACGATTTAAGCGATCAGTTCATTGTTCTTACATGCATTCCAAGGCCTATAACTTATTCCACCGAAAATCCACCATGAATTAGCCTTGGCCAAGAACACCGTGAGAGGTTTATGATCACACTTGCTGTGAAACACTTGAGGTTCCCATCCGTCCGCTGTCGCATTGTAACACAGGCGCCAGTCGTAACCCACTCCCAGAAGATATTTGTGAAGATAATCTGTAAGTCTTGGGAAGTTGTGGAGGAACGTGTTTCCAAATCCTACAAAATACAACAGAAACAACACGAAAGTAGTTAGATGGCCTTAACAAATCCGCGCGAGAACGTAAAAAGGGTGGGTCTGAATGGGGGTATCTCGATAACACTAAACACTTATAACTTTTTGGCTCTGTAACATGAAACAGTAAAATTTTAGACATTTTAACAATAACAGTAAAAAATTCACCGTAACAGTAAATTTTTCCCAAAAAGAAACAAAAACAGCTCCAAAAAGGTCAATATTATTTTGTTTAGTATATCAAGAAGTTTTCGGCTATTTTCCGACGATTTCCGATAATTTCGGAAAGTTTCCGAAGTCTACCGAAGATTTCCGAAGATTACCCAGGAGAATTCCAAAAAAATTTTCCCCTTGTTGATGAGTGATTTTATTGCTGCTTTTCGAAGAGCAGATAAGAATTTGCAACTAACAAAAAGACTGGGTTTTTTCACGAAAAAGTCTCCAAACACTTAACAATATTTTCCCCGAAAACAGTAAACATTAAAAAATTGGCCAATGTAACATCAAACACTAAAAATTATGGACAAATAACAGTAAACACTAAACCCCTTTCAGACCCTCTAGTACATACTCGCGTACACGATTGGGTTTTACAGAGAGCCAATAAACCAATGAACATGAAGAGACGATTCCTTTGTAAGTCATGAAAACAGCAATAACTGAGAAGATAGGAGGCCACAAGTTTTGATCCTTCAATGAAGGCCGCTATTGTGTTGTATCTATGGCTAAAATGATTGTTCTTCATACCAGGCGAGCACAACCCCCAGAGTGGATACAGAGTGGATACGAAGAGGATACAGAGTGGATACGCACTGGATACATAGTGAATACGCAGTAGATACAAAGTGGATACGCAGTGGATACAGAGTGAATACGCACTGGATACAGAGTGGATACGCAGTGGATACAAAGTAGATACGCAGTGGATACAGAGTAAATACGCAGTTGATACAGAGTGAATACGCAGTGGATACAGAGTGGATACGCAGTGGATACAAAGTGGATACGCAGTGGATACAGAGTAAATACGCAGTGGATACAGAGTAGATACGCAGTGGAAAGAGCGTAGATACGCAGTGGATACAGAATGGATACGCAGTGGATACAAAGTGGATACGCAGTGGATGCAGAGTGGAGACGCAGTGGATACAAAGTGGATACGCAGTGGATACAAAGTGGATACACAGTGGAAACAGAGTGGATACAGAGTGGATACGCAGTGGATACACAGTGGATACGCAGTGGAAACAGAGTGGATACGCGGAGTGGATACGCAGTGGAAACAGAGTGGATACGCAGTGGATAGAGAGTGGATACGCAGTGGATACAGAGTGGATACGCAGTGGATACAGAGTGGATACGCAGTGGAAACAGAGTGGATACGCAGTGGATACGCAGTGGAAACAGAGTGGATACGCAGTGGATAGAGAGTGGATACGCAGTGGATACAGAGTGGATACGCAGTGGATACAGAGTGGATACGCAGTGGATACAGAGTGGATACGCATTGGATATATAGAGTGTGGATACGCAGTGGATACAGAGTTGATACGCAGTGGATATATAGAGAGTGGATACGCAGTGGATACAGAGTGGATATGCAGTGGATACAGAGTGGATAGCAGTGGATACGCAGTGGATATATAGAGAGTGGATACGCAGTGGATACAGAGTGGATACGCAGTGGATACAGAGTGGATACGCAGTGGATACAGAGTGGATACGCAGTGGATGCAGAGTGGATACGCAGTGGATAGAGAGTGGATACGCAGTGGATAGAGAGTGGATACGCAGTGGATACAAAGTGGATACGCAGTGGATATATAGAGAGTGGATACGCAGTGGATAGAGAGTGGATACGCAGTGGATAGAGAATGGATACGCAGTGGATACAGAGTAGATACGCAGTTGATACTCAGTGGATACAGAGTGGATACGCAGTGGATACAGAGTGGATACGCAGTGGATACAGAGTGGATACGCAGTGGATATGCAGTGGATACGCAGTGGATACAGAGTGGATACGCAGTGGAAACAGAGTGGATACGCAGTGGATACGCAGTGGAAACAGAGTGGATACGCAGTGGATAGAGAGTGGATACGCAGTGGATACAGAGTGGATACGCAGTGGATACAGAGTGGATACGCAGTGGAAACAGAGTGGATACGCAGTGGATACGCAGTGGAAACAGAGTGGATACGCAGTGGATAGAGAGTGGATACGCAGTGGATAGAGAGTGGATACGCAGTGGATACAGAGTGGATACGCAGTGGATACAGAGTGGATACGCAGTGGATACAGAGTGGATACGCATTGGATATATAGAGTGTGGATCGCAGTGGATACAGAGTTGATACGCAGTGGATATATAGAGTGTGGATACGCAGTGGATACAGAGTGGATATGCAGTGGATACAGAGTGGATAGCAGTGGATACGCAGTGGATATATAGAGAGTGGATACGCAGTGGATACAGAGTGGATACGCAGTGGATACAGAGTGGATACGCAGTGGATGCAGAGTGGATACGCAGTGGATGCAGAGTGGATACGCAGTGGATAGAGAGTGGATACGCAGTGGATAGAGAGTGGATACGCAGTGGATACAAAGTGGATACGCAGTGGATATATAGAGAATGGATACGCAGTGGATAGAGAGTGGATACGCAGTGGATAGAGAATGGATACGCAGTGGATACAGAGTAGATACGCAGTTGATACGCAGTGGATACAGAGTGGATACGCAGTGGATACAGAGTGGATACGCAGTGGATACAGAGTGGATACGCAGTGGATATGCAGTGGATACGCAGTGGATACAGAGTGGATACGCAGTGGATACAGCTTTATATTAGAACCCCCATTGGCTTCCAGTCGCTTCGCTCGCCTACGATCGTCTCTTTATTTGCAAAGGATCGATGCGATAGAAGTGATCGTGGCGATCATTTGAGAACCGGCTGTAAGATCCAGGCTTCATTGCACCATATGCATTCTTACATATGTTAGTCACTGGACCTAAATAAGACAATACCTACCAGCTTCCAACATTGGACCTGATTGACAATTGCCAGCTGATAACTTCACACTGTCAACGTCGAACCATGCTGGCCAATGTACGTATAAACGTATCTGCGAAGACAAGAACGGTTAATTAGCGATTATTTCATGGGTGTGCGTTGGATATACGTTGATGAATTCATGGAAAATAATAATATAATTATGATAACCTCATATCCAACAACAGCGAATAATTTTTAGTAATTTTTCACCAGAAATATTCTAATAGAAACTTTTAAGAACAATATATGGTATAGTGTGCAATTGAAAGTTGCACACTATACCAACCAAGTTGCACACTATACCATATATTGTTCTTAAAATTTTCTTAATATTTCTGGTGAAAAAAAAAGTGAAGTATTTTATCTACAAATGCAACTTGGTTGAAGATTCCTTGAATTTTTCACTATTTAAACTACAGTTTCGAAAAATCATAATGACGGAAAGATACATTGCAATTAAGAACAAAACTGACAAGCCGTTTAATGACAAATGGCATTGCTTTATTGCGAAAAATTTTATCCCAGCAATCTTTGCCGCTACCAACGTCTCCGAAATCTAGTCTAATATAGTAACAATTATAGTTACGATTCTTTTAAATGCCACTTACCTATGTAGTTATTTAATAGCGCCTAGCATTTATTTGTTTTTCCGTTTACTTCGATGTTATATTGTTTACATTTTGAATGCATTTTAATGTACTTTTTTTGCTTTTCTGTAAATAGTTTTTCTTTTTTATATATATTTATCACTTGTTTTGTATGTTATGTTTTGTTTATTCAATAAAGCATTTTAAAAAATATATATATGGTATAGTGTGATCGTCCGGCTGAGAATAGTTCTGAGAAGAAATGTTGTTGGTGACTTACGTTTCGACAACCTGAGCGGAAGTCATCTTCAGAGTCAAGTGAAGTTGTTGTCAGTCGAAGATGTTATAAGTCTGGTCCGTTGAAGCTGATTTATCAGTTTAGCCGTGATGTTATTGGCTGTACGACTCGAGTGAAGTTTGTCATCAGTATTTGGTCAGTTTCGATCTGTCTATTGTTAGTCGTTCTGTTTGCGGTCCGTTTGTCGGTTCTGTTTATGTCGTGAATAAGTCGTTTGTCACTTTTACCCTAACCTGCCCAGCGATACATACTTGTAACGCCCCCTTCCCCGGAGCATGTAAAACTTTTCCAAGAATGTTACATAAAGTCTGCGTCGAGCCTAGTAGCCCATACAGGCTGGAGCTTATCCCGGTTTCTATAGCATGAAGCTACTAGGAGTATTCTTCTCGCCCTGAATGGGATGCTAGTCTATCGCAGGGTTACCCGCAGCCATGATTAGTTCACCGGTACCCATTTATACACCTGGATGATGAGAGGCACTATGAGAGCAAGGTTTGAATGACCTCGGCCAGTCTCGAACCCGGACCACTTGATCCGAAAGCCCAGCGCGCTAACCATTAGGCCACCGCGCTTCCCGAAAAAAATAATAATAATACATATATATTTACCTGGTAGGGACCATGTGTAAAACTCTTTAGTCTTATTTCATCCACTTCAACCCACTGCTTGTTTTTTATGTATCGATAGGTAATATATTCCTCTTCGCCAGTGACAGGTTTAACGTACACGTGCACAATTGTTAAGTCTGATCGGCACCACAAACTAAGGCACCCGTACATGTCACTAATATATGGACTCATCCAGTTGCTTTTTTTATCCAACCGGACAGACCTCCTTTGTTTGTGATCAACAACGGTATCTGCAATAGAAATGCTTCAAATCAAAACTAAAATAAGTCTGCGTTTAAGCCTAGTGGTCCATCAGGCCGGAGCTTATCCCGGTCTCAGTAGCATGAAGCGACTAGGAGTATTTCTAATCGCCTCCCTGGATGGGCTGTTAGTCCATCGCAGGGTTACCATTAAATTAAATTCTTTGGTACCCATTTATACACCTGCATGGAGCGAGGCACTGTGAGAGTAAAGTGACTTGCCCAAGAACATAACACAATGACCCGGCCAGGGCTCGAACCCGGCCGCTCGATCTGAAGTCCAGAGCACTAACCATTAGGCCACTGCGCCTACCACGCGCCTCCAAATCAAAACTAAGCTGAGGAAGAAAAGCCCTCCCACCCGGCTCAGGGGCTACTCTATGCGTAGCCCTGTAAACAATATTCGCACTGCACAGTATAAGATGCATGCAATGAAGTTGCATCGAAAATACCGCGTGACAGTTTAAATTTTTGCGGTTTCGAATAATTCCGCTAGTCTATTGAAAGTAAGCTTTACCACATGACGTCACTACTCACATCAGTACACACTCCTATACGCTGCAAACTATTGTTCCGCCAGCCAATTGAAGGTTCGGGACACCACATAACGCACGTAACTTACCACATGTGCACATAACGCACACGATATTACGCACACTTTCTTGGGAGAGGGAGTCTAAAAATTACCCGGTCTGTGAAACGTGGTGACGTAAAGACGTAGTAGGAGCTAGAGTTGCGCGCTCCGGTTAATGGGCTCCTGCCGTGTTAGATTAAATTTTTTCTTAAAAAAATTTAGAAAAATTTGCTCGCACTAAAAAGTAACGTGAAATACTTTGCAGTACCCTCGACCCTCGACATGGTACCCTCGACCCTCGACCCTCGACAAAAACCCAGACTCGCACCATTATCAAGTATGTGACGAAAAAACTAATTTTTAATAAAAGTAAAGGTGCGAAATAGAATAAATTTAAAAATTGTAACTGTTCAAGCCTGGTTTTCACTAGCGATAATAAGCCCAATCACGCAAAAAGGACAATTTTTTATTCTTGTTCTTGTACTTGCCGCAAGCACAAGCACAAGAATAAAACTCCCGGGGGGGGGGGGAGGGTACTCAAAAAAGTTTTATACGGGGAGGCTCCGCCCAAAGTTCTAACCCCTTACCCTTTTATATACCATTTTTGACAGAAATTGTACCCCTTTCGTATACCTTTAACTGAAAAAAAGTACCCCTTTCATATACCTAAGAGACATGGCTGGACTTAAAATAGGACGTTTTCTTGTCATTTTTATGTAGCGCTTAATAAATTAAAATAATACAGCCATAAATTGCGTCTGTTCGAAATATTTTAATAAAAGGCCCTTTTAAATAGCCAAATGACAGATTTCCATACCCTTTCATATACTTAAACTCGTGAAATCCCTACCCTTTTATATACCTGAAGCCTGAAAAAGGTACCCCTTTCGGGCGGAGCCTCCCCGTATAGGCCATTATAGGGAGTACCCCCCCCCCCTCGATAAAACTGCAATGCGCTTGTGCTTTTGAATGAGTCGAAGCCGTTTTCACGGTGAAATAAGAGCTGTTCTTCTTGTGCTTGTGCTTGCGTCGCAAGTGAAAACCAGGCTTCAGTGTTCATGTCATTCCAGTGAGGTATCAAAAATGATAACGAGAGTAATGGTGCCAAGATGACACCGAAACGTCGTTCCTTTTTTAGTGGAGGGGGACAGGGGGGCGGGAGCCCGGGAGAAAAGGGGCGGGAGCCCGGGAGAAAAGGGGCGGGAAGCGGGAGGAGAGAGGGCGGGAAGTGGGATTCTAAAGGTGGCGGGAACCGGGAGAAAACGAGTGAAATTTCGTAATATTTCATATTTCGCAATGGACATGGAACAAACAGGAGAGAACAGCTATGGAAAGGGGCGGGAGGCGGGAGTAAAAGGTACGGGAAGCGGGAGGTTCAGACCCCCCTGTCCCCCCCGTAAGATACCGTTTAATAGCCCTGGGCTAATCTAAGAGGTCATACAACTTCGGAGGGAGTTTTGGATGGGTTTTTAAACAGAAGGGCATATATCTTTAACCATGTTGAAACCAGTCAAGGCAGTGTTGATCGAAATACGTTTTTAAGTTAAAAAGACATCGGTAGTGCCATCTACCAAAAGGGAGTATTTATTCGGGGTGGGAAGATTATAACCAAATGTTAATTTTTTTGTCAGCAAGTAGATGGGCTGCAGAGGCTTATATTTAACAATTATTCGCCGAAGGCGAAGTGATTATTCAACAATAATCACTGAGCCTGAGGCGAATAATTGTTTTAGTATAATTTTCAGAGGTGAATATCAAAAACTGCAAAATAACAATAAAAAAAACACGAAAACAACAAACACAAGTGCTCGCTTGCGTACGTGTATTAAAACCAGTTTTAATTCATTGCGTGAAATCGATCAATAAAACGGAACAAAACAAACACTACAAAAAAATAGATATCTGGTACCTTTGTTTAATCGTTGGTGACTGCTGAGCAATTGTGTGAATCCTCTCGAAATTACTAGCTCCAGTGAGAAGAGACCTAAACAATGTTTTGCCAGTCGATCTGACTGAGTACATGGCCGCTAGCGATCTCCAAAACCACTAAGTTTACGATCATTTCCAACGCCTTGAAAACCATCTCTTGAAAATATTTTCGGTCCAAAAGCCTTGTAGTCAATTTACAAAATTCCCAATGTTTTAAATATCCAGGACTTGGAGTGATTTCTTTTAAATGAGAGAAATTTTCATTCAGCAAATGCTTAGTAGCCAAACCTTGAGATGCCATGTTCACCGCCTAGCGAGGTGGATATTGCGCCATAGTCCGAGCTTCTCGACCAATCAGAATTGAATTCACCTCTGGAAATTATACTAAAAAGGCTTATCATCGCTCAGGATCTTACGGTATATCATTATTACAACTTTTAGACGTTCGAAAACTGATGATGGATACGGTATCCGGAACATTGTTAGTTTCAGAATTTCCTCCAATAACCTATGGTTAAAGTGGTCAAAATTTGCCCCAATTAACCATGGTTAAATTGGTCAAAATTTGCCCCAATTAACCATGGTTAAATTGGTCAAATTTGGCCTAATTAACCATGGTTAAATTGGTCAAAATTTGCCCCAATTAACCATGGTTTAAATGGTCAAAATTTGCCCCAATTAACCATGGTTAAATTGGTCAAAATTTGCCCCAATTAACCATGGTTTAAATGGTCAAAATTTGCCCCAATTAACCATGGTTAAATTGGTCAAAATTTGCCCCAATTAACCATGGTTAAAATGGTCAAAATTTGGCCCAATTAACCATGGTTAAAATGGTCAAAATTTGGCCCAATTAACCATGGTTAAAATGGTCAAAATTTGGCCCAATTAACCATGGTTAAAATGGTCAAAATTTGGCCCAATTAACCATGGTTAAAATGGTCAATATTTGGCCCAATTAACCATGGTTAAAATGGTCAAAATTTGACCCAATTAACCATGGTTAAAATGGTCAAAATCTTGCCCAATTAACCATGGTTAAATTGGTCAAAATTTGGCCCAATTAACCATGGTTAAAATGGTCAAAATTTGCCCCAATTAACCATGGTTAAATTGGTCAAAATTTGGCCCAATTAACCATGGTTAAATTGGTCCAAATTTGCCCCAATTAACCATGGTTAAAATGGTCAAAATTTGCCCCAATTAACCATGGTTAAATTGGTCAAAATTTGTTCCAATTAACCATGGTTAAAATGGTCAAAATTTGGCCCAATTAACCATGGTTAAAATGGTCAAAATTTGGCCCAATTAACCATGGTTAAAATGGTCAAAATTTGCCCCAATTAACCATGGTTAAAATGGTCAAAATTTGCCCCAATTAACCATGGTTAAAATGGTCAAAATTTGGCCCAATTAACCATGGTTAAAATGGTCAAAATTTGGCCCAATTAACCATGGTTAAAATGGTCAATATTTGGCCCAATTAACCATGGTTAAAATGGTCAATATTCGGCCCAATTAACCATGGTTAAAATGGTCAAAATTTGCCCCAATTAACCATGGTTAAATTGGTCAAAATTTGGCCCAATTAACCATGGTTAAAATGGTCAAAATTTGGCCCAATTAACCATGGTTAAAATGGTCAAAATTTGCCCCAATTAACCATGGTTAAAATGGTCAAAATTTGCCCCAATTAACCATGGTTAAATTGGTCAAAATTTGGCCCAATTAACCATGGTTAAAATGGTCAAAATTTGGCCCAATTAACCATGGTTAAAATGGTCAAAATTTGGCCCAATTAACCATGGTTAAAATGGTCAAAATTTGGCCCAATTAACCATGGTTAAAATGGTCAAAATTTGGCCCAATTAACCATGGTTAAAATGGTCAAAATTTGGCCCAATTAACCATGGTTAAAATGATCAAAATTTGGCCCAATTAACCATGGTTAAAATGGTCAAAATTTGGCCCAATTAACCATGGTTAAAATGGTCAAAATTTGGCCCAATTAACCATGGTTAAAATGATCAAAATTTGGCCCAATTAACCATGGTTAAAATGGTCAAAATTTGACCCAATTAACAATGGTTAAAATGGTCAAAATCTTGCCCAATTAACTATGGTTAAAATGGTCAAAATCTTGCCCAATTAACCATGGTTAAAATGGTCAAAATTTGACCCAATTAACCATGGTTAAAATGGTCAAAATCTTGCCCAATTAACCATGGTTAAAATTGTCAAAATCTGCCCCAATTAACCATGGTTAAAATGGTCAAAATTTCTCATACACTATGCATGAGTTACGTAATCCAAATGTTTTTATTGGTTAGTTGCATGAACACACGTCACCAAAATAGCGGTCAACCCCCAAAAAAGCGAACAATAACCTATTACAAAGAACTGTGCCGGGCTTAATAGCCATTTCCCTTTATTAACTATGGTCAAAATGACTAGCAACTGTTCGAAAATTATTTTAAACCCTGGAGGGTAGGGATTGGTACACTGACCTTACCATAAGACCTTTGGTGATCACGTCTTTGCAAATTCTGGGCCTTTTGACATACCTTAAGGTTACTATTTTTAACTGCTACTAATTTAAGCGAATTTTTTAGCGACTATTTAATTTAGCGATTTTCCGAAAACTTTAAAAAGTTAGTGATATCGTCTTAACCAGTTGTGAAATATATTTATAAATTATTGCGGTTGTCAGTGATATATGAAGCTAACTTCTACGGCCTTATGCACCTACTGGCGCGACGAGAAATGATGATGAACGATGAAGCGAACTTCTGTTTCCTGAGAAAGCCGCTAAGATGATTGACAGCAGTAAAAAGCGATCGTTGAGAACGGTTGAGGCGGTCTTTGTATGGAAAGAAGTATTTGATGCAGCGTGTGTTCTGAAAAATGATCTTGAGGTTCAACCGTTCTCAACGATCTGAAGTCATCTTCAAAGCTGGCTGCTGGGACTGTAATGATGTTTACATAGGAAAATCAAAACGACGACTTCATGACAGAAAAACTGAACATTTTAAGGCCTTCACTAAATGCGACCATCCATCAGCTATTCCTGATCACATCAAAATCACAGGCCATAACATCAAATGGGATTTTTGAAATCCTTGCGTCTGGCGAAACTGACCTCCACTGCAAAACTAAAGAGACTTAATTCATCCAAGAACTGCAACCTTCATTCAATGCCAATGTACCAGTTGGCTATATACAAAGCGTGAAATGTTAATATTATGTTACTACTGCTGAAGATCAATTTTCTCCGTCTAGGTTCCAGAGCCCTTTCATAACAATATATAATAGTTGCCAAATTTTTAACGGTCATACTTTTGAAAATATATGTAGCTTAGCATACGAAACGTCAAGTTTAGTAAAATGCGATTTTTCATAATGTTTATCACCGCTGTTTGTATTATATTTTTAATCAAGTTACGATGGCCTAAAACCAAGAGTCTAACATGTATCCTGTTGCTCAAAAAAACTATATAGTAAGAAAATAACAAATCGTACCCCCATATGCCGTCATAAATGAGTCTGCATTTTTTTATTCCCTTCATTTTATGTTACGGTATATTGTGTTGCATCTTGTAAACCCATTGGACCCATGGGAGTTTTGACTGTATCTTCGAACTTGAGATAACAATCTATCAAAGACCCTAATAGGAGTTCTCTAGTACAATTCATCGGTATAAAATTTTTCGGCTCTAATCTCGAATACCTTTCTTATTGTTCAAAAAGTGGCAACCGAAAAGTAGAACCCGAAAAGAACGTCAAAGAGTCGTGACCACGTTCTTGAGAGATTTGTGGATGAATTGAAAATAAAAAAAGTTGAAATATTATAATACAATACAGCACTCATTCAAGTAGTATATCAAAAGTAAGAGTACTTTGAAAAAGTTCAGTATGGGATAAGTCTGTACACAGTAAGACCAGCATTTTTTAATGACTACTTTACTGGATGGCCTTGTATTGACTGTCTTTGTCTTTCGTTTCAAGCAGACATCTAAAATGAAAATCAAAACCTTGTTTTTTGTGTCTTACTATTTCAGAGCTAACCGAACCTACTGGGAGAATCTAAAGCCGGCCAGCGGTCGTCCATTTTGTCCTTCTTTGAGTGTACCTGAAACAGGAGGACTGGGACCTGACTGATTAAATGAACATTTGAAGAGCGCATTTTAGTCAATAGTCTGGTTATATAGTCAAGGAATAAATTTGGTTTTAATTCAGTGCATCTTGGTGCTTTGCTGTTCTTTGTCATGATCGTGTTTTCAAATGGATTCTGGCTCATCTTTCTGTTCTCTTACTCTTTTCCTTGCAGAGGATTCAAACGGTAATTAAACGGTCGGAAGGAGCGAAAAAGAAGGGGCGGGGGTGGTGTCGGCAGGCCCTTTCAGTTCCCTCTTCCCAGGCTCTACACGCTTTATCTTGAAACCGCGCTTGTAAGGGGCACCTTGCAACAAACCTTCAGATGAGTACGACTTTTGAAACCAAGTGCTTATGCTTTCGATTATTACATTACACACCAATCCTGTACAGATAGTCTCCTTATCAACTGGTCAGTAACAGGGAGGAGTTGGATTTAGGGCTCTGGGAACGTAACTGGAATTGAAATTCGAAAGTCGTACTCGTACCCGTACTTCCTCTACGGAGTTCCCTGAAAAGAAGAATCAAAAGGTGGACTGGGAGGTCTACTGCTCCGCATGCAAAAATATTACTGTCCAACGTAAACTACTTTTACACTCTCCACGCCCTCCACGGATTTTTTACCGTTCCAGGATTCTAAAGTTCTGAAACAATCTTGAAAACTAGAAAGTGATAAAAACTCATAACAAAATTTCCTGTTACCACCAAGACAACATAAATCTACTGAACATAATTAATAGTAAAATAAAACCAGCCTTGATAGTGACAAGTGAGTCGCAACCACCCATGTTATTCCTGCTAGTAACAAATAGATTTATGTGAAGGGGGACAGGGGGCGGGAGCCCGGGAGTAAAACGTACGGGAGGCGGGAGTAAAAGGTACGGGGGGCGGGCGGTTTAGACGCCCCTGTCCCCCCCCCCCCCTTTTTAGTTAACTGTATTCTCTATTTTCCAGTTGCCCATAATGCACTTTGTTTGCCCCCCAAATTTTGCATAAACTATTGTTTTGGAAATATGCAGTCCTCCCAAGAGAATTTGTAAACAATAGTTTATGCAAAATTTGGGGGGCAAACAAAGTGTATTATGGGCAATTGGAAAATAGAGAATTTCAAAGTTTTATACTATATGTTGAGTTCCGTAGAAACAAGTAGTGGAAATACCGTCACATGTTCCAAAGGGCAATGCTCTGATGAGAAAGATGACGAGTATGAAGTCATTGCGTTTATACGCATTGTTAAAATTGATTCATTACAGTGAGTGAAAGCAGACATTTACGGTGGTTGTTTCTCTCGTGAAAACAGTTGCTTTTCCCACTCGCTTACATCTGCAATGACCCAAGAGCAAGCCCTGGAAGGCGAATTTCCTTCCTTACAACATTGAAATGCAAAGCATTCTGCTAACGTTAAAAAATAATTTCCTTTGATCTCCATTCGTTTAATATTCCTCTAGTGACGAAGGTTCATTTTGCCGATGTCGCACGCACACGTGGACCGTTTATTTTCCTATATTGCAGAATGAGCTGTGGCTTCTACAATCAGCACAACCAGGACTTAACGCATAAACGCAGTTATGAAAAGAAGAAGGACATGCGACCTTCGTCTGCATCTTCCGCCATTATTCAGATTGCATTAACACAAAGATCACATTGAACTCCACTCTGAATCTTCCGTTCGCGCATAACCATAATTCCTTGCGCCTTTGATCTTACCGCCGACCACAATTCCTTGCGTTTGGTAAAAAAAAAAGTGATTGCAGGCCCCATAAAGTAAAACCTGCTCCTTTGCCGATTAGAGAGCTGCCTCGCTCGTTCGCTTCAGGCTCACTCGCTGCGGCAGCAATAACGTCAAGGGGCAAAGGGTTGGTCCTCGAGGCGGAGCCTCCACTCTTAAACTTTGTTGAGTACTCCCCCATACCCCCAGGATCTTAACTTTATTTTACTGACCTGTGGAGCCAAGCGTCTCGCTGCAGGTAGCAGGATAACTTGCGATACTACATCCGGTGCGGTGATGCCGTGTATCCGGGATATCGATTTTCTCATACTCGCACTGTTCACTGCCAAACCTTTGGTTTAACTCTGTAAAAACGAGGAAAAGATCTCTAAATCATCAAATCTACTGTCCTTGCAAACGAGGCCAAGGTAGTATAGTATTAACGTGGACAATCCTTCAACTTTAAAAAAAACTCGGTAGGTGAAACTTAAAGCATAAACTCATAATTTCTCTTTTTCACGACTGAAGTAAATTAATAAATAATTATGTGAAAAGCTCGAAGAATTACACTGCGACGCGCCATACCGTGGCCACCCAACTAACTCTTTTTTTGCAAGAAAACGTATCATCTTGTAATATTTTACGTTTTCACTGCGTTTTGTTGATAAATACGATGTAACAAATATCCATTTGATCGTATTTAACTTTGCAAGAAGGCGTGTTCGTCAAACAAATAATGAAATTACGACAGCACACTTGTAAAAAAAAAAAGTTTGTTGGGTGGCCACGGTAAGGCGCGTCGCACTGTAAAGAATAAAGGGTTCGTGTAATGATTCCCATGTTGCGCGCTGTGTTAGCACCTTTTCTACCAAACGACTACACAAACAAGTAATATTTACCCATCTCGTGACGAGTTTTGCCAAACAAACACAAAGAATGTTTTAAGAAAAAGGAAGATTTGCCCAAAATCGTCCCTGTTCATTTTTCTATCGAAGGTAAACAAAAGGGTACCTTTTCTTTTGAATATGAAAGAGTGAGGGTTTAGAGTTCGGGGTGGAACCCGGCATAATAAATTTCCATGAGCCATGGATGCTTATTTCAATAAAGGAGTTGTTGTCATTAGAATGAGTGAGAGCCTTGCTTATCATGTTTACAACAGTTTATCGGGCTCGAGATTATTGAGTATCGTGTTGTGGATGTCACGCTACAAAATAATCGCTAGGTGAAAAGGTAGCATAAACTCATAATTTGTCTTTTTCACCAAAAGTAGACAAAAGTTTATTAATAAGTTCTTATGTAAAAAGGTCGAAGAATTAAAGGGTTCGTGTAATGATTTCCCACAGTGCGCGCCGTGCTGACCCTTATTCTACCAAACGACTACACAAACAAGTTATATTTACCCATCTCAATATTGTTGTGGATACTGTCATCCCTTGCACCAAATCTTGTGATTTGAAGTTTTCTAACAGCAAACGACTTCATGAATCCGATATCAGCGAGACTGTGGGATTGTCCTATCGCCACACTGCTCCAAGAAATGTTCAGGACTCCCTTCTCTATCAACATCTCTGCGATTATAACCCTGTTCTCGCTGTACTTCAGCACTCCATTAGTTTGGTTTACTGACATTGCTACCCTAGTCCATTCGTTGAAAGATGTTGTTCTCTCTAGGCGCAGTTGGTGTATAGAGGAGTTCTGTTTTAGTTTAATGTAGTAGTGGCTTTGACTGTAAACCAGCGATATACGTGTAAGGGAATCGTTTTGTCCAATGTTGAGTTCCAGCAGTGTCATGCTGTTATCTACATGGAGACCGAGAAATTGTATTAAAGATCATCCGCTTAATATTTATATATGAAACAATGGTTATTCAATAAACGGTCAGTTAGTCAGTCATTCAGTCCGTCTGTCCCCTAGCCTGCAGCCATCCAATAAGTCATTCAATCAGCCAGCCAGCCACCTGAGTGGGTCAGTTAGTCAGCCAGTCAGTCAGTCAGCCAGTCAGCCATTCAGTCAGTCAGTCAGTCAGTCAGTCCGTCCGTCCGTCCGTCTGTCCACCCGTTCGTCTGTCTGTCGGTCTGTCACTTTGTCCGTCCGTTCGTCCGTCCGTTCATCCGTTCGTCCACCAGCCAGCCAGTCAGCCAGTCAGCCAGCCAGTCAGTCAGCCAGCCAACCAGCCAGTCAGCTAGTCAGTCGGTCGGTCGGTCAGTCATTCGGCCAGCCAGTCTGTCAGTCAGTCTTTCGTTCCGTCCGCCAGACATTCAGCCAGCCAGTCAGTCAGTTAGTGGGTCATTAAGTCAGTCATTCAGTCAGTCATTCGGCCAGCCAGCCGGCTAGTTACCTAATCCAGTCAGTCACTCAGTCACTCAGTTACTCAGTGACTCAGTTATTCATTCAAGGTATTTTGACTTATAAAGTCAACTTGCGAAAATTCGTTTATAAAAATGATAGCTTGTTTTAATTGTTTACCTTTTTCGCATACAAAATATTCTTTCGAATCGCAATCCTCTGTAATCCAATATGATTTGTTCCCACTTAGCTGAAAACAGCTGTCAGAGCCCTTATAAGCCTTGTCCGAAGTAAAGAACAAATATCGCTCTGCTGGTTCTTCGTCGCTCCAAAAGAAATTATTTCCTTGTTTATACAGACCTGAAAAACAGCAAGAACAAAACGCGTTATGCTTTAGATATGTACAGATATGCATTCTCCTTTCAACTTGTCTTTTGCTGCTTGCAGCTAGAAAGTTGAAGCGAAGGTTCCGGGGACTAAAGGTGATTGATTGACAGGAGAGTGTGCCAAGTGGATACCGGCCTTTCGCTTATTGGCCACCCCTAGTCTCGTGGTATTTCTTAGTCTGTAGTTTGATCAGAGAGGAATTATACTTAAAAATACATGTATGGGGTAAATAAATAAATAAATTACCTTTATTTAGACACGGCGAAGTTTAAAGCTATAAGCTTGTGTGGCCGTGTATTCCCGATCGAATTGGAATTTGGAAGTGTTGGCTTTTGTGGAGGGAGGAAAACCGGAGAACCCGGAGAAAAACCCTCGGAGCAAGGACGAGAACCAACAACAAACTCAACCCACATACATGACGCCGGGTCCGGGAATCGAACCCGGGCCACATTGGTGGGAGGCGAGCGCTCTCACCACTGCGCCATCCCTGCTCCCCTATTCTGTCTTTTATTTTTTAGAAAAGGAGTTCCAAAGTAGGTGGCTGCAGATAGCTGTCGTGGTCATGCAAAATGAATCTTGTCGTTTTTGAAATGCTTTTCAAGAAATCGCCTTCGCAGTACTCTATTCTGACCAGCAACAGTTACTCAGAATATGGAGAACGGGAGGAGAGGGACGGTTTAAGTAGACTTTGAGGGACTGTTTTTGGTCTGAGAACGCTTAGTTAAATAACATAAGCCGATCACTGTGGAAATGATCCGAAAAATGTAATTTCTGACGTTTGTATGAATGAATTAGTCGGAAATCAATATTCTGACGGCACGTTTCAGAGGTTCGCGGGTTGTTATGGGATGTTCATGGAATATATGTAGGTTTTGGCGGGAGATTTAGGTTATTCTAGGTCGGTCAGTCCTCGGCGTCCTTGCTTTGCTTTTTGTTTTTAGTATTTTCGCTCAGCTTTTGTTCATTATTGTAAGATGTGTTTAGTGTATTAGTTGCACCCTTTCCTCGGGGTCTCGTGCTGCTGCATTAGATGAGGAATACGTTTACACATATTTTTGGCCACTTATAAAGGGTGGTTTTTTAGTGGTTTTTCGTATCTGGCGTAGCACATCTCTAATTTTGATATTCTTGTAACTAAGAGTTGTTTTCTGCATAGCTCAACGCTGTAATCAGAGTATGTCTTCCATCAGATGACTGACTGACGCAACCTAAATAAACTTTCACATTGAATGTCTCGTGTAGTGTAGTCAGAATAACCGAACAGTCCGGACAGAAAGTCTCTCCCGATAGTATGGTCAAAAGTGTCAAAAATTGCTGATAGCACGCTGATGTACGTTATTTTATCTTTGAAAGAGCGAAGACAAATGGTTCGCGTCGAAATAGGAACGGATTTTTTTACAAGAAACAAACGGATAAAAGCAGGATAAAAGCCGACTTAAAAACTGTAAACAAACCCTTCTATCCAAAAGTATACGAATTTAACTAGAAATAACAAAAGGCATTACGAATGGATATTTCGATAACGCCTGCCTATCGTTTGGTGGCGTGTAGATTCGACTAAACTCAAATTCCGTAAACCTTCATGTTATACATGTATACATGCCCGAGTTATATGCAGTTAGAATACTCTGAATATTCTCAACTTAGATTACAGAAATCAAAACGCATTGACAAAACAAGGGAGAGGTGTTTCGGTTCAATGATTCCTTCGGTATATATACTGCATCGATGTTTGAAAGACGGCAATAAATTAGTGCAACAATATAGCCCTACACAAACGTTCCGCGGTACTAAAGAGAAAGTCTTTAATGACTGGATGCCATTAAACCCAAGAAAAGCTGCTCTAACCCCATTAACTACACTATTCTACGTCAAGACGGTAGAAACTGTAAACTGCCACTGAACTCGCCACATAATTTATTCAAACCCAAACAAACATTATTCTAACTCAAACAAGATGATGTGAAGTAAAATGACGTGCTTTCAATCAAATGTCTTAATGTCCAATGCTCTAGCCTCCTACGCAGACGTTCTTTGTGCTCTTCACACGTTCCTCCCTCACGAACGCCCCGGGGGGCACTCCCCTATATGGCTTATACGGGGACGTGCCGCTCGATGGGGTATGGTTTTGGGCTCCTCCGTTCCTGAACAGGGTATATAATTTTAAGCTCCTCTGTCCTAATCAGGACTTGGACCCGTCCTAGACACGGTATGGCTGCAAAACTGCCGTCGAGTATTGAGATTGTTTCCGCTTTCACTTCAATGATAAGCATTATGTCGTCGAAAATCGCGTGCGGGACGCAAGTGACAATGCGCCATAAATTATAACTGCATTCGTAATAAAAAGGGTCTTAAAATAGGGGGCTTTGTCCTACACAGGGTAGATATTTTAAGTTTTTATCGTCCTAAACAGGTACAGGGTTTCAAACCCCCAGCGGCACCCCAATACCCAAACATAGGTCAAGTACTCCCCCCGGGCAAGAACGTTCGTTCGTTTGTTGGCGCAGCCATTGTGTATCCTTGACTCTACTCGCTAGTAATCACACGTAACTGTGACATTGCAACTGAAAAATCTAAGCAGAAACAATGGAAGAGATAGTCAGAGCAATTGGGGAAGCAGTTGGCGCCGCACGTGAAGCACCTGAAGTTAACAGACCACCAGGAGTCGTATACGCGAAATGTGTCTTGAAATATTCTTTGAGCGGTGCATGGGCATTTGGTACAGCCTACATCATCGGTAAATATAATGCTGATCCTCAACAAATGATAAATATCTTCAACAAAGTTGCCTTACCAGCCGGCATTATTTTGATTGGCATGAGCAGAGGCTGCTTGAAACTTTCCCTGCGGGCGGATTCGCTTTCGAGCTTAAAGGAACTTTGGAAGCGTTACACTGAAGGAGTTCTACAAAACGATTTACGCCAGGCTCTTCTCACACCCGATCTTCTTCACTTCGCTGAAGCAGGACAGAATGTGGAACTAGAGGTTCAAATAGACGATAGCATTTATCAAGAAGCTTGTATGGATCTAATCACTGAACAAATGGTAAAGAGGGTGCTTCAAGTCAATCAAAACAGCAGAAGTACAAGCTTGTTGAACCGCCGTTCCTTGTCAGATTCAAATCTAGCTGTGTATTCCAATAATCTCAACAAAGAGTTATTGCTACAAGCTAAACCTCAAGTTAAACAAGAAAAACAACCGAAGATTATCGATGAACCGTTCCCGGTATCTCCCGATGGAGTTCCAAATGTCCTCTTCTTGAATATTGACGATGAAACAGTCTTCGAACAGGTATCAGAATACTGTAAATATGTAGCTGCTACATACTAGTAAGGTTTGAGGGGAGGGGGCGGCTGTATACAGGCTAAAGTAGTCTCCTTCACAGCCGTTGTTTTGGCTCATCACATTGCGTTTTAGGATTTAAGCGTTGGCAATTAAGGACGTCTAATAGCCAGTGAAGGATAAAAACTCAGGGGTCTTGCGATTCTGGGTTTTAGAATTTTGATGACGTCACGTGAAAACCAAGAATACAAACGCAAGTCTTTTACCGATTCTTATTGGCATGAGATAAGTGTAATTGTGTAGCTGACGTATGTTAATTCTTCCAGGTAGAAATTTATGATTCAACCAGGAGGGACCCGAAAGGCATAAGCGACGGAACAGTTCAAATATTGGCTTCACCTACAAGCCAGATATCAGGTAATAATAATAATAATTATAATTACAAAATACTATTTTTAAAAAATGTACAACAACTTTTAGTTTGCAAGACATGTTTCGATCGTTCCAACGATCATCTTCAGTTGTGGGATCGTTTACAGTTGAAGTTGAATTTTTTACAAGCAATGGCGTAACATGCGTGATACGCAACATTCGTGATACATTTTAAATTTAACGTGCAGCATTTAAATGCGCGAGACATGGAACAATGCGCGCGAGTATAAATACACGGCAAAGAAATTAAACAGTAAAAATAACTAAGTAAATTACAATTATTACACAAAATGATGCAAATAAATTAAATTAAATTAAACGACACTTATTTATAAGAAAATAACATAATACTAAAATGAAAGAGTTAAGTCAGCATGTTTGAGCTGCTTATTTAACGTGGGGTTTTCCCAGCGGATGTGGACAGCCTCTTTTAAAATTAGCTGTAGTCTATTGGACTATAGACTATAGACTGTAAACGATCCCACAACTGAAGATGATCGTTGGAACGATCGAAACATGTCTTGCAAACTAAAAGTTGTTGTACATTTTTTTAAAAATAGTAGTTTGTCTGCTTTTATCCAGACCAATTACAAAATAATTATAAAATAATAATAATAAATAATTTTATTTTAGTGTCTGATGTATATAGCTGTAAGGATACAAGCTTACTGAGGACGCTATCAACCAAACCAGAACCTTTTAAAAATACAAATCTAAATATAATGTAATACAAAGGCTAATATACCTAAATTGATCAACACAATCTGAAATCTGAAATCAGGTATCAAAGTTTGGGTGTTCCGTGAAGTTGAGGCTGCTAAACTGTGCGAAGACAAACATGGCAAACAGGAACTGCCTGCGAAGATAGGAAAAACTGACGTTTTTACGGTAAGAAAAATTTTGAAGATACAAAATATACTAGAAATGTCAGAAATACTTCTGTCTCGAAGACATTCTCTCCCTATATTTTTTCTTGATGTTAGTTATCCGTACAATGTCAGTCATAGAAGACCATAGAATCATAGAAATCTCGAACTGAAATTTCGTGTGACTGTGTAGCGCATATAATTAGTGCATTAAAAATGTAAAATGTAAATGTAAATGTGCCGATGATATGTCAGTCATCCCTATCATCTGCATTTTGTCGACAGTATTTTGTCTAAGAGCCCTGACCTTTAGAATGTAAGGCGATTACGTACACCACTGCGTGAAGTCGGATGCCATTTTTCTGTGCTTTCACAACGGTCAGAAATAAAGATGGGAATATGACCGTAAAGCATTAAGGCCTGACAAAAGTAGACCGAAGTTAAAAAACGTGCGTCAACTCGGGACTCCATTTGCCCAGGTCTTGCGTGCACTTCCGTTTGCCTGCGATTACTTGTGTTATCATTAACAGGTTAAACTGGTATTATTTAACCGGTCGGCGCAAGATTTCACCATTTGGTCACCCAACCAAAGTCAACCTAAGTTGATCGCACGTCATTCGTTATTTTCACCGCACGGGACTGAGCCCCAAAAAACTTGAAATCGAGCATTTTTTACAACTTGCCCTCACCTGCAAGTGGCCTTGCAAGTGCATTTGGCCACACAACGCAATGCAAGTCTGTACGCAAGTTCAACTAGCGATTTCTTGTGCTTCCGTTTGTCCAAGCCTTA
Source organism: Oculina patagonica (assembly GCF_052425735.1). Taxonomy (NCBI): domain Eukaryota; kingdom Metazoa; phylum Cnidaria; class Anthozoa; order Scleractinia; family Oculinidae; genus Oculina; species Oculina patagonica. Next base: position 20,026,052 of record NC_135768.1, read on the forward strand.
AAACTATACAAACCATAACCCACGCGCGCCCGACCTTTTCATACCAAAGATCGTGTTTTTCCCAAATGCTCCCAAAAACTCAAACCTGTTTTCAGAAAAGACAGTTACCATATCTGAATCGGCGCTTTATCTCATCAAATGATATTTTCATGAAAATGCGCTATCGTCGTTCCTTTGAAAATCATATCTTAATTTCAGGCGAGACGGCAAAGCTATACACAACATCAGGTCAAAATGATAAAATGTATTACTGAATTTCAGACCCTGCTCAGGTCACGCGCCGAGAACCAATGAAAAAGTACATAGTGACTAAAATCCTGGCCCCAGTTGTTCAAAGGGTGGATAATGCTATCCTCCAGATAAATCACTATCCAGTGGATATGTGTTGATAAAACATGACACTATCCACTGGGTATTTTTTTATCCGGTTTATTACGTTATCCATGGCCACCCTTTAAACAACCAGGACCAGAAAAATTGTGGTAACATTGCTGTCCTACAGACACACTTCTCTGTCAATCTTGATGACGTGCATTCTGGGCCATTCTACACACTTGCAAAGATCGATCCGCAGAGACGGAACGTGTTCCAGTTGTCTTCAAGATTGCATTTTATTGACGGCACAGTGAGCGAGGAGTTCTTTAGCAAGCCTTTCCGCATTAGAACAAAGGAGAAACGTACCCGCACTGACGAACCGACGATAACCACGTCTGTTTCTTCTCATCCTTTAAGTGGTCAAATTAAAGTGCACACCCTTGTTTGTGATCGGGTTATTGCTTCCAACGTTCAGCTGGCGGAAATGCTTTTGTCACTGCCACCGAAGAAGTTTGATTTTCAGAAGGTAATTTTACTTTGACAAATATATCTGACATATGTTATATTTTCTGATCTTTTGTAGCGTTCGAGCTGGCTCTCCGCACAGGCAAAAGAGTGTGGGGCAATAACGTACAAGTACACCCTTTTCGTAGATTAAATCTGATCCGTTATTTGCGGAGAGCGTTCTCGTTCTAATCACCTTCAAGCCATCGTCAGGGTAACCCAACAATGTGCTACGCGTTCCACCAAGCAGATGTTTGCCGCCGTATTTCGGTAGAAATTTTGTTAAGTAATTAGATCGTGTAGGTGGTCTTTCAAAGGATGTAAAAAGATTGACTAACTTGGAAAACCTTAATTGTACAACAGATTTTACTGTTACTTATTTATCAAACGACTCGGGAAAAATTGATGATTGGCCGTTAGTTGTGTAATCCTTCATAGTCTAGCGATATCATTCCTTCAAAAGGCAAAGTACACATGAGGACCCTTGAGAAAAGTTTATCGTCAAGACAACTTATTTAATAGCTAGTTATCAGGACATATGGATATCCAGTATTAAAGTTACTACCATAAAGTGATGCCGGTGAAATAGTACACTTTTTATTATAAGGATATCGAAGCTGAAATTTGCGCAATCCAAGAATATTTTAAGAATAAACCCCGGGCTGAGATTTTGAAAAGAATATAATTTTGTGTTGAAAATTTGTAAACACAATACAATTATAGAATTATATGTTTTAACTAACGGTATAAATCCTTATTTTCTCTTAACGGCAAAACTAGCCTATAAAACGATAAAAACCTGCTCTAGCCAAATGTTTGATGCCAATGACAGATAAACGGTATATGTAAAACATACGTATAGTACCTTATTGTTACTTATTTTCGCGGGACCTTAATTTCGCGAAAATGGAACGGACATATTTCGCGGGACTTAAATTTCGCGATCTGGCCAAAAATATACGTTTAAAGGAATTGAATTTCGCGAAAATTGTCAAAATACTGGTCTGCATTAACAAACGGTAAGTCTCAAAATTAACACAACTGATTTTAACTTCTCCCAGCAATAGCTTCCAATGACACTGAACAAAACTATTATAACAAAACGAAACTTAAAACAGTTTGACATGTTCCTTTGTAATACAGTAAGGCCAGTTTGACGACTGTTCCAAGGTAATTATGTAGTAAACTGACGGCAACGTTGATCAATCACAACGAATTATATAGAAGGATATTAAATTTCGCGTCGTTATTTTTCGCGAGAACCTTTTTTCGCGGGTCTTTAATTTCGGTATACAGATAAAACGAAAATGTCATACGCTATAATCTAAGAATATCACAGTAATATTTTCAGCCTAACATCAGCAGAAAAATATGAATATTCAGCCTGGGCCGGAAAACAGTACTCTTATGGATAACAGTTTCTGATATTTTATGACAAATTAAGATGGTTTCCGCCCAACGTTCGAGCAATACAGGCAAAAATAAAGTTACCAAAAAGACCTCTTAGCATGGCAACAGTTTAAGTACAGCTAACAAATACCTGCCAAAAATTTAGCACTAAAGCTGACACCCCGAACTGATCCCCAAATTGACCCTGAAATGATCCCGACCCGAAATGATCCCCAGACTTTTTAACGCTAACCCCAAAATGATCCCCAAGTAGCATAGGAATGTGGATTGCAATAATAAGGGAAACTGAAGCCATAAAGCAAATAGACTTTCTAAAAGTCGTTCGCTTCTCGCTCGAGCTCTCGTGCTTTGTGCTCGCTCTCGAGTTTCCAGCTTCGCGCTCGAGCTCTCGCGCTTGGCGCTTCGCGCTCTGTGAGCTCGACTTGGAAGCAAGTCTTTAAAGCAAAGTACAACGTAAAATAGGAAAATACTTTAATTAGTGCTATTATAACTGAGTGCAACACGTGACAATAAAACAGGACCGACTTTAAATTCTTATGTATGTTTAAAACTTGGTCATTCTCAATAAGGAACCAAAAAAAGCGAGAACTGTTTTTTTTTTTTTTTTAATTTGTGTTTATTGGATTGTGATGTTCATAGACATACTTTCAGTCGTGAGAATTGTTACCCAGTACTCGCGATCGCAGCAATTGAAACTTAATGAGAGAAAATTTGTAGTCAAAGTGGGACAAAGAAAGGCAACATTAAGTGCCCTTGAAATATTAATTTTCGTTTAATTTGATTTTTTCTCTGTTGATATGTCGCATTCGCATGATACTTGTTTTTGTGTTCTCGACGTAGCCACAGCGTCAAGCCTTATAAAGGCCCGTTTACACTAGCCTGCAGCACGGAAGCGATATCACGGCGATAAAATTTCGAAACTTGATGCAACTTTGGCGCGCCAAAAATTGCATTGAGTTACACAACAAAAATCGCCCGGGGTTGGGGATCATTTCGTGTACATGTAATTAACGTTTGCAACAACAAATGCATGTGACATCGATTTCGTAGTGTTTTTACAGGTAATCAAATGCAAAAAATCTGTGAAACAGAATGCATGAAACAGAATCGGGTAACTAGCATATCATACCGTATAACCTTGTAACTTCTTTTCTTGTTTTGTAGTTTATGGTAACACATCGAAAAGAGACGTTCCCCTCCCAGCCCCTGATATGTACAGACTTAGTCAGAGTTGATAATTTGATTGCTCGCCAAGTAGAATGCATAACCGTTTCCACCAGTATGGCGGATATTCAGGTATTGTTACCCATAACTAGAAACCTTTTGAATGAAACTTTATGACATGAGAATTTCCAATTTAATCTTTACTATTAAGTTTTATAGATGATTCTTTTTCTTTGAATGCAATCACGGAATCCAATCCACTCAGAAGAACAAGGTTTTTTTTCAGTTCATTTATTCATTCATTCATTCATTCTTTCTTTCTTTCTTTCTCTTTTTTTCCAGGGACCTCAAGTCGATCTCTCAGAAGAAAACAAAGCGGACGTGTTGATTAAGAGTCTAGAATCCGGGTATGCAAAAGAATTGACTTCACCTATCACAGCCAACGTCATCACGGTTGAACGCTTGATTGTCAGGCATTTAACCGCTAACACGATTCAAATCTCTTACACATGAGGTGTTGATATTTAAAAGAGTGTTACTTGACAGATGTCACTCTAGGTTTACCAATGTAATCCAAACAACAATAGTTGACAACCCAGTCTTGAGGGCTGCCATTTCCTACTTAGTTATGAATTTATTTCCTTTTTTTGAGCCTTGGAAGATAGTTTCCATTCACAACCCAGTCTTGAGAGCTTCCGTTTCCTACTTAGTTATGAATTTATTTACTTGTTTTGAGCAATGGAAGATAGTATCAACTGCGAGCTTCGTGAGAGGCCCGGTGACCTAAGCGTTGGATTCCAGATCGATTATTCTTGAGCAAGACACTTGGTTCTCACAGTGCCTCTCTCTAGTTTACTCAAACGTATAAATGGATACCTGTAAATTGTTAGGCCAAACCGGACAAAATGCTTGGGGTGGGGAAGGGGGGGGGGGGGGGCGGTTATGACCTGCGATTGGCTAGTAGTACATTAATGCCTGACCATCCCATCTAGAGAGAGCAGTTTTATTGGTAGTCGCTTTATACTATAGGAACCAAATCTGGATTCTCCAGATACAAGTGTGTACCATTTGAAACTTATTGTTGCACTTTAAATTTGCCAAATATAGACACATTAAACACAGCAAATAATTTAACTGCACTGCGAATTAATTATAAACAATTTGATGAGGCTTATCGTGATATTCGGTACAACCGATTATCAAGGCAAGTGTTATCAGCCGATGCTGAAAGTTGAAGCTGATAACACTTAGTAAGACCTTGATTAATTAAGGCTTTCCAACACAATAAAGTACTTAAAAAAATTGTCTATCTAATGAATCGACGAATTTTCTATATAGCCTAATTCATATTTCGGTTAAGTAATTCTCCTTAACAAGTCCCAATGGAAGCATTATAAACCGTATTGGCGTTTTTCGATGTTTCGTTCCACAGTTTGGAAACCGAGACATGAAACCGGAGTAAATGGGCGAGAATGGCTGTGAATGGAAAGCTTTCGGAATTATCGAATTCCTCAACAGGGTTTTGTTGGTGATTATCTATCTCAAATCTTACAAAGTTGTAGATCTTTTGAAGCTTCTACCGTGCCAAAATATCTTCCAAGGAAACAGCATGAAATGTGTCCATACCTTCTTCATTGAAAGCACAGCCTTGGTCAACAGCTAGATACCAGTGCCCCCGAGTACAATCTTTCGTACCCGGTATATTATTTTCTTGCAAGCTCTTCGGTCGCATAACCCGCCAATTAAGCTGGCAGTTGTACTTCTCAATAACTTTATCATCAACCTTTGCATTTAAGTATACAGGTGTAACAGAGTTACACATGGCCAACATGCCTTCAATTTAAGACACAGCACTTATTGTACAGCCTTAACTCTTAAAAGTGACACCCCTCATATGTGTTACTGGTTATTGGTTCAACTGAGAACACTGTCATTAGTCATGTTTTTATTCCATAGACTAAAGACCATATTACTTTGAGTTATAAATTATAACTAAGAAGTCAAAGAAGTCAAAGCTAAAATGCAGATGGAAAGAAATATCTTCCCTCCTTCGTTGTACGCTACAGAGAAAATAATAATAATAATAATAATAATAATAATAATATAATTTGCTTACCAATCCACGGACTTGACGATGAAAATCCCGATATAACATCCTGTTCGTACTGATTCTTGATCTTCACGGGTTTGCTTCCCGCAGGACAGCTCAGTACATAGTCATCCCATGTTTTAACACTGTCAGATAACGCATAACACGATTGCTCGCTGCACAAAATATCTGAAAATAAGAAAATGTCTGTTCCTAGAAATTAGAATGTGACCCATCAGATGAGTTAGTGGCTGTTTTGGAACAGAATTTTGCCGTAAAAAGATTTGTCAACTTAAAAGATCAAATAGCCGTTTTTATACTAGAGACGTGTTACCCGTCCGGACGAGCTTTGACAAAAAATTCGTTGTTCGTCTGTTTATGCGTCTCTAGTATAAAGACGGGCACAAGACGCGTTACGCGTCTAGACGAGCTTCCTTTCGTTATCCGTCTTTCAAGACGCATTTCGAAAAGTAGCTAGCTCGTCTTGACGGGTAACTCGTATTGTGTCCGTCTTTACACTGGAGACCCATAACCAGACTAGCAACAAAATGTTTGCGGAAAGTACTCGTCCAGACGGGTAACACGTCTCAAGTATAAAAACGGCCAATATCTACTAAGGGCCACCTAACTATAATGGCCACCGATTTTCAGCTTTGTCATGCTTCTTGTTAAAAAGTTTCGTCTTTTTTGGAGCTGTAATAACCACCTTTGTACAACAGCCAGGGTGTTTGTCCCAACCTTGTACTTATCACTGACTTATCGATACATTCGCTGTTCTTAATACAAAACCTTCCTACAGCGCGCGCGGCCACCATTTTACAACGACCCGTACCACTTAATTGGATCCTGGTCTTGCAGTTGCAGAGAAGTTCGATTGTAAACAATGGAAATTTCTATAAAGCTAGGAGTAATAAACAAAATGATGCACTACAGGTCTTACTTTGAAATCATGACTGGGACACCTATCCACATAAGCCCTCTTTTGCAAGAAGTGAAATATCCAGAAGCAAAGAAATTATAGTTTACCTTGTTTAGGTCTAATTTTCATGGTCACAGATGTTATTTGATGATCTATTGACCATTCTTGCCATAGTATACCGATACCATAGGCACCATTCAAATCCGCAGAGATTTCCTCAGCAATGCCACATTTTTTGTACCACCAGGCCGACCAGTGTTTCACTGCACAGTCAAATAGCTTATCATCATCATTATCGACACCATCCGCGGAAAATAAGGCACCGTTTAAAGACCGAAGCGCATCACCCGCCGTGCCATAATAGTTATCAACTTTAAGTTGATAGTTTTGAGCGTGTGAATCCACGTGAAATAAGTTATACACAGCGAATGCCTCTTCGCCAATACTGTTCTGTAACTCCACCATAAGAACTGTTGGAGATTTGGTGAGAAAGTGGAGTTTATCATTTCCGATCCAAAATTCTCCAGTAAGATCTCCAAACCCATTTTTGTAATCTTGCCATGCACGATTGAAGTTAACAGAACCATCTGTACGTCTTTGAACAACTGTCCAGTCTTCTTCACAAAAAACTTCAAATGGCGCGGATTCCATTCTTTGTGGATTTATTTTAAAAATCCCTGATATTCGTGATCCATTCCGGTTTTGAGCTTCCAGGCAGCTTCTTGGAAATGTTCCTTTAGAAATGCAAGATGTTTATAAAATAAGAGTCAACGACTCATTAGTAATGAGCCAAGTTTAAAACAACAGTTTTCAATTTATAAGCACAAGTATTACCTCCTTGCTCCGAAATCATTATTTAAAAAATTGTACTGCCCTTACACAAATCAAAGCTAACAGCAAGCAAACCGGAGTCGTGGAAAGTAACAAAAGCAAAACTGAAGTTAAGAGAATAAGAAATAGACAACTGCAGCTCTGCAACTCGACTCGTGCGAATCTTTTAATCTCAAGTTAGTTTTGTAACGTCAGAAAACTGAAGCTAAGAAAACAAGACAAAGACAACTGAAGTTCTACAACTCGATAAGCGGAGTTAGTTTTGTAACTTCATAAAACTGAAGTTAAGAAAATGAGAAAAAGAAACTGAATTCTGGAATGGGACTCGTGCGAATCTGTTACCTTGTTTTCTCACTTGGAGAGTGCCTAAATTGATCACGTTCTCTATTTTATCGGCAGCACCACATCCGCCAGCTGGCTTTCTAGTTTCTCCCATCTGAAATTAAACAAAATTGGAATAAAATGGGTACGATTTTTTATTAAGTGTGGTAAAACCAAAACCAAAGTAATCACACTGCAATCACAATAGACAAATCAAAGCAAACAGATGTAGAGATACGAAGCGCGGGAAAACGTGAGTGAGCGAATCACGATTGATTTTGGTTTTACTTCTTATTGATTGAGAAAGTGACGTAAGTTTTTTACACCACTAAGCGTAATCATATAAAACCACAGTAAACGCGACTTACTTTCGACACACAAAAGAAAACCGCTGTATTCAGGGCTCTAACTAGCAAGAGGCAAGACGAGGCACTTTCCTCGTCTAGATTTTTGCCAAAAATTAAAAACAAAATATGTTTTGTTGGGAAAATAATCCGCAGTTGAACAGGATTGAGGTTTCTCAAGAAATGCGTCATGAAAAATGTCTCTGAAAGAGTTTCAGAGCTTCTAGATGTCAAACTTTTCGGGAGGGCATGCCCCCAGAAAATAATCCGCAGTTGAACAGGATTGAGTTTTCTCAAGAAATGCGTTATGAAAAATGTCTCTGAAAGAGTTCAGAGCTTCTAGATGTCAAACTTTTCGGGAGGGCATGCCCCCTGAGCCCCCGAGCAAGTTTTTGCCTCGTCTATGGCAAGGGTCTGGTTACGGCCCTGGTACTGCTAAAAAACAGTTGTTAACTTAAACATTGATTGAATAGAACGCCCAAAACCCTCTCTTAGGATTAACGTGATCAGAAACTGAACCTACCATAATTGTGTAAGTTCCCGGCTGTTCAGGAGCAAAGAAACGAGTTTCAAATTGCGTGACATTTTCGCAGTTTGGCGTGACAGACGATGCCAAGCACCTGCATTCTCCAAACATCATCACATAAGGTTGGCGTGACAAACTGTTTGAAGCCATGATATCATCCCAACAGTACTGGTAAAATCCTTGGATTCGAAAATAAAAAAAATTTACTAAGCAACATTATAACAAAGTTAATGTGAACAATCTGCTCAGTTAATAGAAGCAATTGTTATCATTCCTAAATAAAGTACCGTTTTCGGGTGAGGGGAATTGCAGACTTGAGGTCAGTTAAAGACAAAAGGTGTTCATTCTTACTTCCCTCTTTTAGCAGATTTTGTCGTCATTCTAAGGTCACTGGTATGTAGAAATGTTGAGAACATCTTTCATCCCAAATTTTGGAATTTTAACAGAACAACAATTAAAGCTTCTCACCTCTGATTGTAACCTCTGACTCAGTAAAACCAGTTAGTTCTGTTGGCCCAATCAAACCAAACTTGGGTTTGGTTATTTCCAGCTTTGTGATCTCTAAAAAGAGAACATTGTCATTGTTCATGTATATGCAAGGTTTGAATAGTTTCTGTTCTGTAGCGGAGCGGGAAGGCGGAAGGGGGGGGGGGGGGGTCAGAGAAATCATGGGGTTAGAGAAATCAAGTCGATATGCAGAAGTTAATTTCTCAACTCCATGAAACAGGTGATAATCAAGTTTGTTCCGAAGCTTGATACACGCTTAAGGGAAATATATTTCACCATATACCCTGTGCATGCCACGCAACCGTGTGCTGCCACGTGGGCTGGAATTCTTACCTTTAAGACAGCCGTAGATTTCCATTCTTAAACACGGTTTAGTATGAGAAGCCAGAACTCCCAGACGCAAGAAACGGGTTTGGATCGGATAGAGAAGACGATGTCGTACAACGGAGTTACGGTCGCTGTTCCCTGAAAATACCTGAAAAACAATAAATGGAAATAATTAAAACGGAGTCCACAAGGGCTTCGAGTAGTGACTGGAAAAAATTATGTACCAAAATTATTTACATCTTATTTTAAACTTCTGTTTAACTGTTTCAAGTATCTTTTCAAAAGAAATCTTTTCTAACAACACCAAACATCGAAAACAAATTTCGAAGTTCCACTGAATTCCACAGAATCGCTTAAAAGACGATTTTACAAAATAGTTACACGTGAGATTTTACACATAGTTTACATGGTTATTGTGAACTTTCAAAGTCATTTTTTTCAGACTCTGATAAGAAATTGTTGTTGGTGTTATCACGGATAATCTAGTTATTACAATTCTAACTAAATTTTCTTGAGATAACGATTTCCAATTATTTCATTAACTGCATGCTTCACTAAAACCAACCAAAGCGCGCGCACTGCTCAGCCAATCAAATTGCAGCATTGTATTTGAATACTAGTAGAACCCTACCAATTAAAAAAAGCCGACGTTCGGGTCTTGATTCATGATCAAATCGTCTGTTTGTGTTTAAATGCTCAAGTCTGTTAAATACAAGCCAACCACTCTTAAACTTGAAAGGTCAAATCTCCTTAGCTTTAAAAGGCGGTGTTACACCGGACAACTTGCAACGACGATTTTTGCGCAACAATGTTAACGATTTTTCTCGCAACTTTTGACTCCGCAACACGTTGCGAGTTTCTGAACCCAAGTCAAAAACTCGCTACGCAAGATGACGAATATTTAGAAAGTTGGCTCCTGCAACATTCATGTTGCCAAGTACGTTATACACAATGTTGCCCGAAAAGTAGACTCGTGTAACATACCACGAAAAGTTGACGCGTTGACGCGTGGTTGACGCGAAAAATCGGTTTGCAAGTTTTCCCGTGTTACAAAACCTTTAGCGAATAACAGTTCTTTGGAAATTAAACATTAGGCTAATGAAGTAAGTAAAGTACGATTCAACCCATTAAAATTGAAAAAAAAAATGCTATCTTACTCTCCGGATCCCATCAGCTTCTTTATATTGAAACCACTGCAGACCATCTGCGCTGTACTCGATAACATATGACGTCACCCAGGCATCTTTCTTGGGACTCCCCTGAGTGGCTATGTGCGTCACTGTATGAATGTCAACCAAATCAACCTGCAGAAACTCCATGAAAGTTTCTTCAGTACACCAAGACCTTTTCTTTCGGCCCAGGCTTCCATACTTTGCTGTGGAGTTGCTTGATGAAGAAGTTATCTGAGAGGGGTTTATTGCGTAGTTTTGCATGCCCAGGTGTTTGGAGCAAACTAAAATTAAATCACACAAGTAATTTTTAATCAAATGCTTTGGCCACTCGCTCTCTTTCTCTCTTTCTTTTTTCTTCAAGAACAAAACTGTGGCAGAAAGTGTTTGAAGGTCATTCAAAAGTCATTTTCAGGTAGCTTACAGCATGTTATCACATTCGTGTACTTTTAAGGGTGGATCTAAAAGAGGGTATCGATTGGTTGGAAATAAGTTTAGGGCTTCAATAAATGGATAAGTGATCCCAACAAGTCCTATCTAAGTGTAATCTCGCTTCCAGATTTCTTGTGAACGAAGCCGAAGATCTGGGAACGAGATTAATCTGGGTGCACTTAAGGCCTCCCACCCCCCTCCCCATTCCCCCGGCCCCCAATGATCCAACCCCTCTAGGACATTGGCTGACAATTGAGTTTGAAAGGGATAAATGAGTACCTGGTATCTTAATTGAACTCAAAATTTCACAAGCTTCTCCTGCTGCGCCTCTCTGTTCAGCGATCCAAGGAAAGGTCTCCAATCCGTGAAACCCTATCAAACAGTACCACGCTGGAAGATCATTGCCCATCTTCCCTCCGAGATCATGTACCAGCTGGGTTATGTTTGCCAAGAAAGGTGAATTTTGAAGAGATGATGCAGCCATTGTTAGCAAGACCACAGCACGCTCTGGTAGCAGACCGATAAACTCCTCCACCTGCTTTACTGTATCATCTGCGTCGAAGCCCCTAACAAACAGGACATCACCTAAAAAAATGCGTACGTCTTATTATTATATAAACACCAATGAAATACCAGGAAATCTTTCGAGTGAAAAAGATATCTACACACTTGAGAATAACATGTGAAGATATCGATTTCGAATTAACGTTTTCTGACAAGTTTGCCCTGTTTCAATGCTGAATGAGCCAAAGTTAATCGATGTTAAGTCGAAACATCTTCGGATCTTCCTCGCCAATCTTCGGAAATTTTCGGAAAAAATTCGGAAATCTTCGGAAAATCGTCAAAACATCGTATTTAGTAGGTTTATATAATACACACAATAATACATGGTTGCTTGAAGATATGCAATTTATCAGTTCTCGTGTTCAAATCGATAACACTCGAAGATAAATTTCATATCTCCGCACAACCATGCATTATCCTCTATTTATAACCAAGAGCGAGAGCCATTTTTATATAATATCGGCCCATGCATGGTCTTGACAGCCGGTACGTACAGAAAAGACCAACATCCAATATCCTCACAATTCAGTGTCAAGCAAGCTTGCTTATTAAGTAGTTTATTACACGATTTCATTTAAAATTGAGAAATTTACACCAGCAAAACATGTTTAGTAAAACCATGTTTAACAAAATGAAAATTAGTAACAGAAAACTGAAAGACTGAATATTACATAGGGCTTAAGTAAGTTCTTATTTGTGTTTTTCACTGTGCTAAATTTGAAGTAGACACAAATCAAAAACAAATTTCTTTGATGAAACAATTTTAAACCGTCCTTAACAAAACAGCTTTTAAACTTGTTTTAGCTTTGGTGTGAATGGTTAGCTGAGTTGTAGGGCGTGAGTAGATCTACTACGAACTGGGAAGCTTCACCTCGAAGAGCCTATTAAGTATGGTCGAACGCTTTTGACATAAGCCTCTGCCTCGGTAGATTGTCCTACCACTTCCCACGCTATCGACCAAATTTTTCTACGTTTAATTTTTAATTTCGGGGAGATTGTGCGCTTTCGACGCAGGAATTTTTTTCGCGATCTTTTTAGGTACAAGCGTGTCTGTGATTGGTTGATGGTTTCCAAAGGCAACCATCGACCAATCATTGCGGATATTTGGTGTTCAATCTCCCGGCTTAAAAGGAAAGGAAGTTCTTTTCTGTATTGTACTTTGGTGTTAAACATTACCTGAATCATAATCTACAACGACAAAGTTGATTCCATTACTGTGAGGACTATAATCCACCTCATTAACAATGATATGAGGATCGTGCATGGGTCCTCCTTCAGAACGCAACGAGACGGCGATATGACCTGAAAAAAAAAGATATTGACAATTCTTGACGGAACAAGATAGTTAACAAAACAGTAGTGTAGCAGCCCTCGTAAGCTTGTAATAAATTCCCACCGGGAGCCCCCACTCCCAAACGCCCCAGGTTGGGATAAGATATGGGAAGAGGCGAGCCCGGAGGCGGAAAGGAGCGGGAGCTTAGGCACAAAGGTAGGCCATCACTGCGGGGAGGAGGGTGGGGCGACGATCTGATGTCCTGCGTCCGTTTAAGCGAAGAGAGGGAAAAACATGATAAAACAGGCCTATTTATACTAATTTAGCCAAAAATTATGCACAGCAGACTCCCTAGAGTATATACAGAAGCAGGGAAGCAAACAAGTGATATCCCAAAGAAATTAGGGCATTTGTGTTTGAGGGCTCCAGTGAGAACAGTAGTTGCTATTGTTTTGGGGGCTAGGGGAATTGTTCCTGTTGTTTGTTCTACTTTTCTTTCGATGCGTAGCAAGCCATTCATGTGAGACCTTGCGTGAGCTGCTACCGATCCAAACAAAACTTATCACCAAAAGAAGAGTTAGCTCTGCAGCTCGAAATATTAAATCCCAGCATAAAATGCAGTAGATTTATTTCCATATCGATACATCAAATTTGACAATTAGACATCAAAGTTGACAATTTTCTTTATTCTCGTGATCAGTCCACTTGACAATAATGTATTGATTAATGTATTGAGATCGAGGCTGAAATTTGCGAAATTTTAAGAATACTTTAAGAATAAACCATAGGCTGAGATTTTGAAAAGAACATAATTTTGTGTGTTGCGGATGTGCAAATACAATACAATTTAATGTTTTCAACTAAACCATTAAAATTCTTCCATTCTCTAAATGACAAAAGTAGCTAAAAAACAACAAAAGCAGTACTAGCCCCATGTTTGATGCTAATAACATTTCTGCAAGAAGTATACACTTACAATTGTTACTCCAATACATTCTAAAAGGGGAATGTAAACGCTATATCTAAGAATATTCGCAAGAATATTTCAGCCTTAAATCGACAGAAAACTAAGAATATTCAATTCAGCCTGGTACAGAAAAACAATATTCTTATTCAAAGAAAAGAGTGTATCGAAAGGAGAAATGAAGAGTTAGTCATACAATGCGTATACAATACATACAATCACACCTTTATGTTTTATCCAAAAAGAGACGCCCAGCTCGTCGCCATTTTGATGAAAATCCTCACCACTCCTTTGAATTTCAAGATGTCCCGTGTCCGTCACAAACAACGTGTCGGCGCCTACATGCAAGCCTCTTCCTACAGCGTATGTCTTGGTACGGGTTGACTCATCTAAGAAGTTCTCACCGCCAGATGATTGAAAATCCCAATGGAAACCAACTAAAAAGAATAGAAACAGGATTTTTTTAACAAATTACTGAAATAATGCTTTTCCAGTTCGTAAGAGGGGAGTTGAGGAAGAGAAACAAATTGTTGTTAAGCGCTGGCCTAACGCAAGTGGACGCAAGTAATCACAGATTCAACTTGCGTACAAACTTACGCCGCGTGGCCAAACGGACACGCAAGTTTAGTCGCAAGTCAGTATTTGAAGTACTGCAAAAATGCGTTGACTTGCGATGGGTGGCCAAACGGTGAAAAAATTGCGTTAACGTAAGTCAAATTTGATCTCAACCAAAGTCAACGCAAGTGCACGCAAGTCCTAGCCAAACGGAGACGCAAAAGATCGCAAGTTTTCAACTTGCATCTACTTGCGTTGCCGTTTGGTCAGGACTTAAAAAACTTGAAATACTTGTCAGTATACAGCAGGCGTTTAAAGAAAGGGGTACACTTGAAAAAACAGATCGTTTTTCAAATGTTTGTCACATCTAGTATTTTATTCAAGTATTTTACTTCGCCGCTACAGATAATGGTACTTTTCTGGTTAATCCATCGAAAAAGGAAAAAAGCTGCCAAGAAATGAAACTCGAATGACTCTTTTAAAATACTATTTTCTGGGAAGTGGCTTTGGTTGGCAGGTGTAACTTTACTCCTCATTAATAAAAGATTCTACTCTCCTGACAGGAATCTGTTGCAGTGTGACTACGTCGACCAACTGAAGGCCATCCAAGCAATTGCAAATTGACTGATGGTGTTTGATTGTAAAAACAATATAAATGATCACAAAAATATTGCTTCTGCAGCGCACAGCCTGCTTAGATCGAGAATTCGTCGAAAATCTTTTATTACATTCGAGATTTTCATTCGTCAATTTGTACAAAATTTAACCGGGGGGGAGGGTTGGGGACTCGGTTGAAGTTGTCACACTGTAAGGGCAAAATATTAATAAATAAAAATTTGAGTCCCGCCTCCAAAAATGGATTCAGGTACCTTCCAGCGGGTGTTTCATAATTTCTGCGAGCGTCGCCTCCGTTATATGAAAGTTCGCCCCCCCCCCCCCCGGACAGAAAACCTGATTGACAGTACCTTTACATCCGTAGACCTCTACCCTCATTGACATGTGATTATTAAAAGTTACTGGGCGAAAACGGATGAAACGTGCCATGATTGGTGGATTTAGGTCATGTGACACAACCGTATCCTCGTCTGTGTTTCCAGCAAGGTCCTGAATCAATAAGACAACAAAGTAGTTTTGAGCTAATTATGATTTGCTTCAATTTCTAATTTAGTTTTATATCAGTAATGAAAAAGAAGAATTCAATTTTTCTTTTACTTCATTTATACAGCCCATTTATACAGCTCATTTTTCTAGCCTGACAAAGCCCTTTCAACATAGCATGACACGTAGCAAACATGACACCGTTCATCCTAGTGAGCTACCGTCTTAAGCATGACTTGACACTGACATGTCCCCCCAGGAGAGGGTTAACTTGTTCAAGATATTTCCAAAGGCCCTTTTAAATACCTAATTATAAATAACAGTTACCGCTACCCTTTTGTATACTTCAACTTGTGAAATCCTTATCCTTTTATGCACCAACAGCCTGCAAAAAAGGTACCCCTTTAGGGTGGAGCCTCCTCGTATAGACATTATAGGAAATCCCCCTCCCCCCCCCCCCCGCCCCGTGCGTGTCCCAAAGTTGAATATGCATCACCTTATCTGTAGCTTGTCCTTGCTCCCTGTAATACTTGAATTTCACTCCATCATTACTGTATTGCAGCTTGTACTTGGTGACCCACTGACTGTGTGCGCCATTTCTTCCCTGTGTTGCAACCCGTGTCACTCTGTGCTTTGTACGCAGATCAATCTGAAGCCACTGGTTCACATTATTACTGCCAGCACTCCAAGCTCCTTGTTTGTGTCCAGATTTTTGGAAGTGTAGTCTTCCTTGTATGGCGGCATGATTATTATCCCATTCTGAAGAGGCACTGATCTGTCCGTTAGAGATCTCATAGCTCTCCATGCCGAGGGCTTGTAGACATTCTAAAATCACAAGGTTAAAGGGGCACTATCGTGAGCGTGAAGCTCGAAAAACCAAAAGCCATATAGTAGAACCCCGGTAACTTAAACTCGGATAACTCGAATTTCATATAGCCAGTCGACCAATCATCGCTTGTTTAAAGATTGTTTCACGTCTAAGTGGTTGATTAAGAAGTGACGATTTCTGAAACTTTTCGCGCCTTGGTGAGTCGTCGTCAAAATAATAAACTGACTAATAACTTACAAACTGCTTATATAACTAATAAAGCAGAATAAAGCTTATCCAACAGCACTATAAAGGCCTTACACATTGAAAGCTATATTTACAGCTATTTCAATTTAGTTTGTCTGCCTTGTTTGATAAAAGCGGTGGGCCAATGCGACAAGATTGCGGAAAGGTGGAATAGGTATATAAGAAAAGCAATCCAAGTGTTAAACTGAAATAAGCAACAAAAGCAACTTGATTTCTAAAGTTTCTTTTCTATTATAGACAAGCTACTTTTGCCAAACTTTTAGCAGAATTTTCCAAAGCTCCGAAACCTTGCATAAAATTGAAAAATCATACCAAACGATCTCTTGAGGGCCAAAAGAAACACTTCATGTCCTTCACGTGAAAAATATGAACTTGTTCATTTCTCTTTTACTGATGAAACCCTCGCAGTTCTGTGTCTTCGTGTACGCGAAAAATTGCTTTATAAAAGGCAGCCACCGGCTTTCTTTTAAGGCCTGCAGTGGCCAAACGGAGACGCAAGTTGAAAAATTGCGCCGGTTATCTTGCGTCTCCGTCTCCTGGACTTGCGTTCACTCGCGTTGGCTTGCGCTAAGTAAACTTGCTTTCACTAATTGGTCGAGATCAAATTTGCACGCAAGTCAACGCAAGTTTTTCACCGTTTGGCCAGCCAACGTAAGTCTGTACGCAAGTTCAACTTGTGACTACTTGCGTCCACTTACGTTACTGTTTGGCCAGGTCTTTAGCCGCTATAAATCCAGATTTTTAGTGCGTTTAAATATTCGTTTTCATATATAAACATTGGAGTCAATCATATAATATAAAGTGTAGACTAAATTTTCCCAACTAGGTAGTTTATCAAAAAGTTAAGAAGAGGTGTATATTTTCAGAACTCCTCGGCCAAACAATCATTTCTAGCTAGTTATGTCGAATGGAGTTGATGGTTGGAGTTAAATGATTACGTATTAAAAACCTGGAAAATTTCTTTGTCGTAAACGTCTAAATTATAAGCTTTGAAATAAACTGCTTTTGGACCAAAGAAAAAAGTAACTTCTTTAGTATATTCGAAACATGGGAGCCAAAGCAAGATTGATACAAATTCGATACAAATTAAGCTTTATGTAAAGATTATATATATATATATATATATAAAGCTCACATCGAGTTTGTCTATTTTCGCCGCTTTCGCGTCTAAATAAATGTCACAATGTGCTTCGAGAAAACTACTTCATCTCAAAGAATCTGTCCGTCTCTTTAAAATGAACGCTTACTAGTAAATAAACTCTATCGAAACTCTAGAAGTCTTAAAAACTTCAACTTTAAAATCAGATGTATGCAGTTACTGTCTTTGTCTCTGTGACTTACCCAAATTATTCCCTGTAGAAGACGAAACAAGCCACTGTAGCTTCAAGAAGAACATTAAGAAAATCCTCCATCTGTGAGACATCACCTATACAAAACAATACTGATTCTCAATAAAAGAACCGACATTTTTTTGTTGCTTCCCGCCATTTGCGGGAAGCGAATCAAGCGATGCAAAAATCGGAAGTCTTATTCGCGCGAAAAAACAGCAAGTGGCAGACGCGGCTGCCAACAAATTCCCGCCAAAATTACATCAAAGACTAGGAGGCCAGAAGTACTTTGCGACAAAAACAACCTTACATGAACAGAATATCAAAAATTACCTTGGAGTTTTGTGTTTTTCCACTTTTTTTTATGAAGATCTGCACTAAAGACACACAAATTTTCAGACGCATGCGATTGCCATGTCGTCAGTGAAGAATATAGCAATGAGCTTGCACCTTTAAACAATATACAACTAATGATAAAGAAAAATAATCTATTACTTAAACAAAGTTGACACGGGCTAATTTATTTGAGTTTGCTTGATTAACATAATTAACAGTTATGATTAATCGAGTTATCACCTAAATATAATGTCTCGGATCGGTCAAGCTAATTATTTTTTCAGTCATTAAATTAATTAGTCGAAGGGTTAGCCATCTTCAATACAAATTGTCAAAAACACTACATTTTCCCGATGTTTCGTTTTCGTTTACATTGGTGTCTTTCTAAATAAAAGAACTTTAACAGTTACAAATTGGGTTTGTTAAACGAAATGATAAAACTGTACGAGCTTCTTGCCGAAGTGTTCTGAAAGTTTCAACAAAAGATTCGAAAAAGATTTCACACGATAATGCACAATTCTCAGCCATTCTGTGTCACTGCTAAAAATGGCTATAATTAATCCATTTTTTAAACAAGCGAGGGCTGAAAGAAAAGTTCTAAAAACACACAACTGAGTTGATTGATAAGAAGATTTCAAGACCAGATTCAACGAACTTAAGTCTTTTCACGTGCTTGGTGCTTCGTAACGAAAAAAAAGAATCAGTTAAAGTGAAAAAAATAGAGAATTGTCAATGAAGTTACCTTAATACCTCTAACTTGAGGAAAAAATCGATGAAAAACGCGGCGATATTATCCTCTTTTGACTTCTTGTTTGCAGTTCCCGAAGGTAAATGTGTGTTGTTTATTTTAAATCGTTAGAGTAAAATAACTTTTAAAATTGTATGCGTGCCAATTAGTATTACTAATTGATTAATTTGTACATTGAAACATTTTTTGTGCAGACAATTAGCTAACAGAAGACATTTTCACAACTGCTTTGTCAATTTAGTAGCCCAAGGAAATAGACCTCAATCATCGCACACCAACTTACCTGATCTCAAGATTGGGCGCGCACAAGAAGGACTATTTTTGAGAGGACTGCTTTTATGGTAACTTCAAGATGCTATAATGTGAAATATGAATATCTCTGGTATTACTCTGTGTTTGAACGAGATATAATGGATTGTTTAATCAACCACCCTCAATAATTTATCAAGTTAGAACAATGGAAGCCATAACTCTGACGGTATGGTTTGGAAATCTTATCTTAATAAGAATAGATTTTTTTAAGTTGTGATTGAGAAGACATATCAAACACTCGAGACAGTGTTTCATCTCATTTCCAAACACCTCGGAGTTCGTCAAAAATACTCCGCTGAGCGTCGTATTTTCAACCCTCTTCGCGATGTTAAAAATGCGACGAAACACTTATTCTTTATACATGCAGACAACACGCCTTAAGTAGGTCTAAAGGCCGGTTTGATTGGTCGGCCTGATTTGGTCCAGATTTGATAAGAAAATGAGTGCGCATTTAAAAATCGGCCCAATTTCCTTAAAATCTGTTGCAGTGTCACAGACAGTGTGTAAATTTGCTTGGAACAAATCGGGCCGACAAATCGTAACGTGTAGACCGGCCTTCAGTAGAGTAGTTTAAATAACAGACACAGTGACATCTTCACTTCGAGTATTTAATATGTTGATACATAGGACCATAACTATATACAAGTAAGAGACAAAACTCGTGTTTACACCTATTTGGACAATTCTAAGTACTACTACATTGACGATATGTATATAACATTCAAGAGACTTTCAAAAGAATCTGCGCTAGTTTTGTGTTAAGCTTTGAACGACTCATGCAACCTGTCACTCTATATACAGTGTAACCAATCACAGCAAAGCTTGTGTGACTGTTCAGCCAATCAGGTTAAATACAAAAACCAAGAGTAATCCAACTCTTAGTTTTCGAAAGTCATTACAAAACACTCTTTTGAAAATAACTGTATTTTGACTAGGAACTATGACAAAAACAAGAAGCAGGAAAGTAACTAAGGTTTCACTGGGGTACGCTTGCTAAGTAATTGTAATACATACAATTTCAAACCAAATCAATAAAACCTTTCATGGCATGCAATGCTAAACAAATCCTTGCAAAAATAAATATTGAAAGAAGTAAAGAAATAACGGATAGAAACTGGACAAGATTGAAGAGATTGCCAAAAAACTCAGAACTTGATTTGCGTAGATTCAAAAAGGAAAAAAATAGATCATTTTTGAACATTTTTTGAGTTGCCTACGAACTAATCTTGAAATTCTAAAAGAACCACTTTTGGAGCATTTGGGAAATTAATATTTGTGACTTTCCAATGAAAGAGAAAAGTGTTTCCCTCTTTACGCACTTTAAGAGCTCTTGGTTCAGATTTTGTATATTATATTTGCCTTCATGTTAAGATAAAAGACTCAAATTCTGCAGTACAGTTGTATTAACAAAACGACCAAGGAGAAGATCATCTAAGACAGTTTCGCTCTCTCTTTCGTTCGTTTGTACACTTGGGGCAGTACCTAAGGAAAAAACGGAATTGTATTGGTATTTTCTGGTGTTTTAGTTTGGTATCTATTTGTCATTATTATTGTTCTTATATTTGGCGTGGTAATTAAAATGGTTATCATTCATGAATTCAGCAAAATAATACTGAGAACTACGAGCAGAAGTTAAATTAACAATTTGTTTGCCGATCAGCAAATCATCTTTTAACCACTGTATGGTTACAGTGCAAAACAGAGAGGGTAAAGGGTAGAGTCTGTGGTTGAGCCTAGTGGCTTATCAGGCTGGCGTCTATCTCTGGTTTCCGTACCATTGAGCAACTAGGCGTATTGATACTCCCCCCCCCCTGTATTGGACGCTTGTCCACCACGAGGTTAGAATCAAGCATTCAATTTGCCAGTACCCATTTATACTTTTGGGTGGAGAGAGGCAGTGTGTCTTGTTCAATAGGACAGCACAGTAACTCTGGCCAGAACTCGCACCTAGACTACTCAATCCAGAGTCCAACTGGCAACCATTAGGCCACCACATCTCCGCATAAAATAAAGATAGGGATTACTGAAAACTTTAGTTACCGTAAATGATCTAATAAACGCCCGGGGCGTCTATTAAATTTTTTGGGTCCTACAGGGGGCGTTAAATAGATATGAGGCGTTTATTAGAGAGAGGCGTTTATTTCACATTAACTGAAACAAAGTCTACAAAACAAATAAGACACAAAGTTTGCCGGCGCGGAGTAAAACAGAAAACAGAGTTTGTGAATAGGAGCCTAATCTATTCTACGCTAATGCAAAGCTTGGAGATGCCGTTCATAGTTCGATATCGATGTTTTCATCGACATCGGGGTCAACCATGTTGGTATCATTGGCCTCTTCGATGTTCGAATCAAGCAAAAAACTAAATAAATTGCGTGATTTTACTCTATGGAACGTTACTTTGGTTTTTGAGGCGATCCTTGGAGGGGGCGTCTATTAGACACGGGGCGTTTATTAGAGAGGGGGATCTAATACAAACTTTATACCTCAGGGGGAGCGTTTATTAGATACGAGGCGTTTATTTGAGAGAGGCCGTTTATTAGATCATGTAGGAGGGGAAATATTAAGAAGGGCAGGGGGTAGGGTTAATGTAGCTTTTACACATAATTATGACTGTCTGCAGGCACTGTGATTTTACTTTGTGGTTGAACTTACCATTTGCCTTTGGGTTTTGTAGTGAGTCCCACACACTGAAAGTGGAACCATTCTATTGGACACTGGAATAAATGACAAAAAAAAATTACTTGAAATCAAAATATAAGTGGAATACAAATAGTTTACATTGTACTGAGAAACATTAAAGATGTAATTTAATAATCAACAAAAAAGGGACGAGGACAGTGAAGATTGGAAAAGATCAAGATTGATCAGTGATCACAAACGATAGATTTGAAACAATGAAGCCAAATTTTTACTTAAGACTAAAATATAGAAACAACAGGCTCTAGAAAATCAAACAAACAGACAAACAAACAAACCTCTTCATTGTCACATCCAATCATCTCTCCAAATGAAACCTGTATAGAAACAAAAATCGTGGTAACACAAAATTATAGAACAGTAGCCAAATCTTTATTGTGACATGGTCAAAACCTGCTTGAATACCTCTAACCAAGCACTATGGTGTTTTCTGAACTTCATCATGGGCAAAACCAAAACAAACAGCGGCATAGGCATCACATGTGGTTGGCACTGCCCACAAGATTTTTGCATGGAGTTCAGGGCCAGGTTGTTCAAGAGTCCATAGACCATATTTATGAATGTAATATTAGATAGATTTAGCCAAGCCTAAAAGCGGAGCCCCCCCCCCCCCAGTCATTTACTTTGCCTTTTTGTAAATCTGAATTTACTGACCATTGACAGAAAAAATGGTACTTGAACCGGTGATCCAGTGGAAAACCCATTACCTGGTCAGTGGTCAACTTAAAAAAGGCGACCTTGATGAGTTCTATACTTGAGCCCGTGATATGGTCATGTGATACTGGTCAGCAGATATCTTGTTTTGACAGCTGTCAATTGACCACAACAATTGGATGTCCAATATCAAACATGTTAGCTGACGTTACCCTTAACGTTGACCCATTTATGGAGTAGAGCCGCCATGTTGGGCGACATCGTAGTCAGATACATGTACGTTCCTGCAAACCATGCCACAAACCATGATGATCATGTCCTATTTCTATTCATGCATTATGGTGATAGTTCTGCTATGAATATAATTCTTTTTAAGCACTTATAACATGTCTTATAGATGTCTGTTACAAACTATGCATCAAAGATGTCGTACCTGATTACACAAACAGTACGTTGGCTCATTAGGATCAATTGGAAACTCTGGTGTGGGTGAGTCCTGATTCTTGGATTTGCCCCTAAATTTAAAAAAAAATTATTGTTATTAAAAGTTAACTTGAAATGAACGAAAAATTCTAACTTGATGTGGCTGCCTTACATGCATGATAAGTGCATTGCATGGACACTGGGTAGAAAGTGTAATGGTTTAAGCCCTTGCCAGGGTAACTGTGTTGTGTTCCTGGGCAAGACACTTTTCTAAGGCAGCATCAGGGCAAACAGGACAGAAAAGCAGGTTGCCCAGACAAATGATTAAAGCTTTTTTTCAGTCATAACACTTAGTAGTTACAGGTAACGGGTCCAAATGAGAACTCTGTTTTTGTTGACACTTACTTTCTGTTGGTCTTTGCTTTCTTCTTAACAGGTTTGACAACTTCAGATCCTCCAGCGCCACTTGAGCCACCCCTCCCCTCTGAGTCACGCTCGTGTTTGTCATGGTTACGCTGCCTTCGATTTCCTAACAAGAAGAATGCATGTAAATATAAATTAGGCATTATTTCAACTTGTAACATTCAAGAAGATCATAAATTATGCCTTGCCAACTTCAAAGATCGCTCCCACTGTATCATTGGTTTGTACAATTTTATTCCAACAAAATTCAAGGACTTTTCAAACACACAAAATTAATTTTCTGGTAATTGACCTCATTGATTGGAATGCCTGAAACATCTGTCAGTCTTCCAGATACAAGCCATGCATTTGGGAATTATTAGTCTTAAAAAGCACCTAACTACAGGGTTTTCATTAAGAATTGTAATAGCAGGAGAATAGTGTATAGTAAGTGGAGAATGATTTTTAAAGGTTCCGCATCTTTATAAAAAAATAGTTACAGGCCTTTGAAATTTAGCCGGAGAATTCTACGCAGTAGAAGCAGGGCTCGACAAATCCGCTAGCCCGACTCCCGGGGCTAGCGAAAATTTTCGTTTGGCTAGTGAATAAAGTACTTTGCTAGCCCAGTGGGCTAGCAAGCCACTTAAAAGCCAAGTTGTTGAATTGACTGGCAAGATCTGCATTAAAATATATATTAATAAAAGATGTTTGTTATGAAATTAATTTCATGAAAAGTCAGTAGTATTGTTATCTATTACTACCTATGCCACGAAGGAGTCAAAAGCGGGTTTAAAAGAAGGCGAGTACGCGATTTGAAGAGAATATTTGCAAGGCGTTCTATGTGGACGGGAGAAGTATAGGAACCACTTTTAATTGGTCCTCAGGTCGCTTGGACATGTACAAAGAAGTACATAGCACGTGGGATGTTACGAATGTATTTCGCTTTGTTTCTTTCAATGACCCTCTTGAACTTTGGCTTCACACAAAAAAGAAAGGAGATAGTGGTGCTCAAGATCAGCGTAAGCGTAGTGCCGATGGGCCAGCTGCTGCAGATGAAGTTCATGTTACAAGATGTAGCTGATTAGAATATCATGATTAGAATATCTGATTACTATGTTAATAGTCGGATGTTTGCCTTATTAAAATCAGTCTCTTTAACAACATACTGGTGTGCGTACCTATCTAGAGTGCATATTGAAACAGTTCAGACCAAAAACAAGAAGTATGATACGCAGTGAAAATGGTTGTTTCTTCCACAGTGGAAAACAAAATGGCCGTTGGTGGTGTATGACGAGGAAATATCCATCTTTAGCGGACAAATCCAGCCCTTTGTTTAGTGGCACTTCAAAGTTCGCGTTGATCTGTTGAAGAGTTTTTTTTGTGTGTGTGTACTTAAGCATAAGGCTGGCTTACATAACAAATGTGTACTGGGCTAGAGCTTTCAAGCTCTGGGTTGGTAAAGTAGCAATACCAGCTAGCCCACGGCTAGAAAGACTTCTGAGAAGTTTTCGAGCCCTGTAGAAGGAGAATTCTCCGATCTCTGATGCCTAATGAACACCCTGTAACTAAGTAACATGAAATCAAAGTCACAAAACTTTAAGTCTCTTATATCAGGCATCGAAAACTGCTCTCTAAACACAATATTATTATGATTAGATCATTTTTCTGGCGACCAAGATACATGACTGTAAGCAATGATGACACGAAGCACAGTCTGGGCAAATAAGTACCCATGTTGAAAATTCACATTATAAAATATCCAAAAAGACATTTTTATTTCATAATATGAAACAAGTCAATATCTGTACCATTTGTGCCCCTTACGTTTTGTTTTCTCAGGAGGTTTTGTGTGGTGCTCTTCCAAAAGAACTACAACAAAGACAAAACAAACAAAATAAGTGAGTGCTGTTAATAAAGCCATTAATAAACAATATACCTGCCAACTCTCACGCCTTAGGCATGAGTCTCACGCCTGCGAGTTGAAAAAATTCGATCTCACGCCAACTCACGCTTACAAACCAATTTCTCGCGCCTAGTCGAAAAATGTGAGTTATTACAATCATAACCGACACACTTTCCAAAAATATGTAAACTCAAACCAATGTGAGAAACGAAAATGCCATGTAAAATGATTAAATGACGATACTTTCCCCGAAATCTCAGAGTTTTGACAAGAAAAACAATGGTAGGAGGTCGTGTTTAGCAAAACACATCCATGCACTGGGATCGGGATATCTTGTAACGTCTTCAAATACTTCGGACATCTTCAGAAAACTTCGGACATGGTTGTATCGTCTTCGGAAATCCTGGCACTCTTAGGATAAAAATCTCACACCTTTGACCCAGAAAAAGTTGACAGGTATAAAACAACTGAACTCTAGACCCTGCTGTTTTTTTTTATGAGAGAAAGACAAGACCAGACAAAACACCACAGCCAAAATGAGCTGCTTTTGCTATGGTTTAAAGGCACATGTACCAAAACTACCCTGTGAATAGCATATCCGTTTCTGAACAGAAACCGAAACTTTGCAGACGCTGTTGATTTTATGATCTTACTGACATGCCCTTGATAATTGCAGAGATCTCCAAGAAAGATCCAATCTCACATTCTGCCTTGTCAGAGGTACATTTTCATATCAGATTTTAGAGCTGCAATCAGAGTTCATCCTGAACATGTTTCCAGACCCCCATTTGAGCATTTTTTCTTTCCTCTTTTTCGACTTCTAACTTAACAATTTACCAGTACATGTACGTTAATGAGGGTATGTAGGGGAGTTCTAAATAAAAAATAATAATAATAATAATAATAATAATAATAATAATAAAATGTAGGGGAGTTCTTTTAGTGTAAAGACACGTTAACAGTTGATCTGCTGATACCTGGTTGGGCCTCAGATTTCATCAGGGGTGGTATATCTTCATTCCTACATGTGTCAAGGTTCTCCACATCCACCTCAATCTGTCGAGTACGGGTGTCAACCTACATGTACCAAACAAACAATAATATTGATACAGACTTGTTTCAGCTATCTTTAAACATCTTTATGATGTTTGAAGGTTTGATTGCTAACCCTAGTGACCAAAATCAAATTTCCCCTTGCAATATCAGTTCTTAATCAAGAAAAATAGTTATGAGAATTAATAAAAATGAAAGGGAAATTGCTTTGATCTTTTAACAAATTCTCCCAACAAATACTATAAGATAAAGTATGGAGAACAGTAAGGAGAATTTGTATATGTATGTTGAAGGCTGTTAAAAATTTATGTCTAAGATTCTTAATCGAAAGGACCTTGTTTGAGCCTGACCAGTTTGGATCAAGCCCGGGTAGAGACCTAGTCCGGGTTTGAGACTTGTCTGGCCCCTAACTAGGGTCCCTGTGCTGTGTTCTTGGACAAGACACTTTACTTTCATATTGTCCCTTTCCAATGAGATGTACAAATGGGGACTGGTAAATTATATGCTGAAGGTTACCCTGCAATGGACTCACTAGCAACCCATCCAGGGGGGAGTAGAAATACTCCTAGTCCTTTCATGCTGCAGAAACCGGAATAAGCTCTGGCCTGATGGGCCGCTAAGCCCTTAGGGCCCCGGACTTAGTGTGGCAATTATTTTGTACAGTGCAATAAATAAAGGATTGAAAAACAATTGCAGTGTTATGATGATGAGACAAGAAGAACAAGGAGTGGGTTTCAAAGATGGCTGTCCTTAAATTAGCTACCGACGAATGACTGAGGGTAGGGTAAGATAGGAAAGGGGTGAAAAGTACCATGTGTCCTGAGAATGAATAGGCAGCAGGGAGATGAGGGGGGCAGGGGGGGGGTGGCAGGAGCTGTTGACTGCTCATGACCTCACCATTACTGTCCATCTCTCCCACACCTTGTAGTAGAAAACTGGGTTTGATGATTCCACCCTGCAAGCTTTGCATTGAAAATCTTATCTTACCATCTACCGGTATGTACAATACATGTACAGTAGCAGAAACTCATGAGGAGTTGAAATGTGTAGCGTGTGTTCACAACGTTTGAATATTCAGTTTCGCCAAGTAGCATATTTGGAAAATCTAAGAGTTTACATGTAGACTTGAATGCTTTATACATATTATGACACAAGCAACAAGATTTTCTGTTGCGATAAATTACTTGAACAGGGGTAATTTTCTTACAGAAACTAAAGATATTCATTACCTGTATCCAAGTGAAGTTCTCCAAACTACTGAATGACGATAATTTATCGTCATTCAGTAGTTTGGATAAAACAGAAGATTAAACCAAATTTAAGTTTATTCTAGCAAGCTTGTTCAAAAACAATATTACGCCATTTACAGCAAGTTGGCGCGTGCTGTGAATTTAATCCAATTACCTTATTATAGGAAATTAACGCTTGTGTTAATTAAAGTATTTGAAATTAACGCAACTTAAATTAATGCGAATTGAAGCAAAAATTACTTCCCAATAAAGGAAATTATTGCGAAAGAGGGGGTAACATTTCAAAATGAAGGAAATTAACGTGGCATACACAACAGGAACAAGTTTATTTCAACACTTGTAGGCGTATAATCTTAAACACGAACAATGTTCGTGGTACTTAAATTCCCACTTTAAGCGTTCTTCGCAGTATCAATGATAGTGGCAGATAAAATAATGCTTTTTCTTTGGAGTCAAGAACGTCTGGACTGTAACAAGAAATTGGGGCCAAAATAATGGAAACAAACGTCATGGAAATTAACGTTCCACTTAATTAACAGTGCGGAAATTAACGTTAACAAAAATTAACGTGACTTAAATTAATGCGAATGTTTGAAATTCGCGTTAATTTCATGACGCGTTAATTCCCTATAATAAGGTATGTTCCAATGTAATATCATAGGTGACAAATTACTCCTTAATTTTGGCGTGAAATTTTAACGTTAATTTATAATTTCACATGTGAAATTATAAAATTGCCATGGCAACGTAGTTAGCGGCAAGATGGCGTCCGTAATAAAAGATGTTTTAAAGCTTAAACTTTGTACATTTTCGCTTGAATTTCATCATAGCCAGCTAGCCTTGGCCATGTAATAAAACTTTTGATGATATTTTATATTTCAAAACGTCAAAATGACTTCTAGACTTAAGCCAATATACATAAATGGCATCGAGCGGATTTTTGAGCGTTTTACACTGGCACCGTTTTCAGTTGATTCAAGACTACGGTCATAATGTGAGAAATAATTGAAAAAAAAAAAAAAAAGGAATCTCTAAAGGGTTTTCTTCAAAGACTAAAAAACTTGCGAACTATGCTTTCAACTTTTCAAAGCTCGGAGTTTGCAGAGTTTGCAATGCAACATACCAGTCAAAAACCGACGATTGCAAGCGTAATTTGTCACCTATGATATTAAAATGTAATCAAATGGTATACTCGTGAAATTAGGAAATAATTTCACTTGCATTTTGTCAAAATGCTAATAATTTCCCTCGCCTAAAGGCTCGGGAAATTATAAGCGTTTTGACAAAACGCGCGTGAAATTATTTCCTAATTTCACTCGTCGCCATTAGATTACCAATACTTATTTGGTTCATTAATTTTTTTCACGTGTTAATGGTTAACGGACAGGTTTTAATGTGCAAACCCTTTGTACAATATGATCCATAGGGAGTTACACCTTTCAGTCCTAATGGGTTTCTGACAGTAGTTAATACTCACCAAATCAATCATGTTCCCGACCAGCTGTAGCTTGTCATCGCCATATTCCTGACTCTTCACTAGTCGTCTTTGTATCTGAATCAAGCATTTCCTCTTGGCTGATGGCTCTTTTTCTTTGAGGTAATTGTTGATGAGTCGCTCTATTTCCCTTAACCTGTCTGTAATAGGAAATAATACAGGCAAACTGCATTAGAAAATGTTTCACTTCCCATCAACTTTTCTCTTGTGATGTTTTTGCAGTCAGTCAGGTAATAAGTAAAAAAGCAAACCACAGCACAACACAACAAGTTATAAAAAATTTTAAGTGCAAAAGTGTGGACCATGTTTCCAGGGCTGTAAATAATTTTTTTCACTTGAAAGGACATAATTTTATGTCCTACTTAGACACCATCTTGGTCAGACAAAACAAAATTGTGGTCGGACATCACCAAAAACAAACGGCTGAATTTTTATTTATCGTTGCCGTAAAATGATTTACCATCAAAAAATTGTCTGGACATCATGTTCGACCACACTTGGCATTTCGTCGGACATGAGCAAATTTTGGTCGGCCAATGTCCAATGACCGACTGTTATTTGCAGCCCTGTGTTTCACCTTGTCACTTCAAAAGGTGCCTGAAGATGATTATGAGGCTGAAAACAGTCACTTGATAATAATATGTACATAGATATTGAAAATGGAATGCGCTGAACAATCCAGAAAATATCCATACACCCCCCCGCCCCACGAGGGGGGAGGATACTTGACCTACCTTTAGGTATAGGGGCAGGGATCCATATACCCAGTCGTCCGGTCGTCCGAGACGACTAAAAAATCGTATGGACGACCAAAAGATTACATAAACTCGTCCGCTGGACGACTTAAGTTTGACTTAATGAAAAAAAAAAACAATTATTAAGTTTTCTTATGAGTTACTTGCGTTCTGACCACTTGTCATCCATTCATAACTTATCGAAAACAGAAAATAATTTGCAACTTTCTGTCGCGATAAAATCATAATTTTGGCCGCCATCTTGGCTGATGTGGTATTTTCCATCAATGAAATCATTGCAGGCTCAATTTTCAAGCTGTCAACCGCTGATATTTTGTTCTGCAGCTGCATCCGCGAAAACACGAGGCGATCGCATCAGATCAAAATTTGCCGATATCTTGGTGTGGCACCGCCAGCAAAGAAAAAAAAGCAATGTTAACACTTCAGAAAAACAAACCAAATATGAATAAGAAGAGCAAAAGCGTTCTTTTCTTCCGTGGTGGCAGTCGAAGAGGCCCTGGCTTTCATTTGTGCCCGCATCATACGCTTCCGCCAACATCACAAGCCACTTGGGGGCGTGATGTTTTGTGAAATTTGTAAGCCGGCAGCCAAGGTAGACAAGTAAAGAGTCTCATAAACAAATACTTGTGAATCAAACTTTATTATGACAGATTCGTTGTCTTGTAGATTTCATGTATACACAGTGTTACATACATGTGACAATAACAAAAAAGTCAACTTTTCATTTACTTGTTGTACGGTCGCCATTCTTCACTTTTGAACGGGCAAGTAAAATTTTGCCAGGGCAAGTATGTCATCTTGCATACTTGCCCGGCTGACGACTTGGAGAAAAAACGAATATGGATCCCTGTAGGGGTGCCGCTGGGGGTTTGAAACCCTGACCCTGTTAAGGACAATAAAAACTTAAAATACCTACCCTTTGTAGGACAACACCCCCTATTTTAAGACTCTATTTAGGACAAAGGACATTATCGACAATCATTTACGCTTTGTTGTGATTGCGTCCCGTATGCGATGTTCGACGCATTGAAATGCGAACACCGATCCCACCAAATAAAATAAATGCTTTTTATTGAAGCGAAAGCGAAAACAATGTAAATATTCGACGACAGTCTTGCACCTATACCCTGTCTAGGACAGGTTCAGGCCCTGTTTAGGACAGAGGAGCTTGAAATTATATACCCTGTTCAGGGCTGGAGGAGTCAAATACCATACCCTATCCAACAGCACATCCCCGTATAGGCCATATAGGGGAGTGCCCCCCCCCCCCTGGGCCCCAGCCCCTGCTACTTGTCTCAGCACTGAAGATATATAAAGTCAAAGTGCCATATAAGTTTTTTTTTTTTTTTTTCGGTACATACCTTGATAATGAAGATCCAGCTCTCTCATCTGAGAAATGTTCCTTTGCATGTCATCAGGCAGGGATTCCACGCCTAGGTCCCACACAAACAAAATTCACAATTTAGTGAACATTGCAAGATACAGGTATAAAGGTCTAAATAATTATCACATCAGGGGACAAATCCTGGAGACTTGAAACAAATGCAAGGGATTGTCCTATTGAAAGGATTTTTAATTTGCAATTTTCCCTCAGCGCCAAAAGGAAACACAGCATAATAATTATATAAAAAAAATTCTGGGATATAAATAATAGGCATAAGGTGGAAAAGATAACCACCTGAGGACTTGATTTTTCCGGCTTAAAGACTGTTTCTGGTTAGATCTTTCTTTTTATGTGACCCAAATTTTCCGCCAGCCAGTAATCAAGAAAATTTCACCTGTTGGAAATCTAGCTACAGTACATCCCTGAAAATTGTATGCTAAAAAGAGTAAAGTCTTCAAATTTTTATAAAAACCATGTAAGGGTGGATCTGCTTGTTGAAAGCAACTTGAAAATTCAACAGATTCAAGTGCCAAAAAAACAATCAAGATTAAAATCTTTATGAGAAAACAACACTTGAGAAAAATGTTGAACAAAAATGTGCCACGAGGCACTTTTTAGAGTGAAAAGGTTGTTTATGATTCGAAACCATACTAAAGGCTTTTTTATGGTAAACAAAAGTAATTCTTTGATAAGAAATGAAGATAAACATTAGATGCGAACACGTACACTTTCACTACATGACAATCGGCATCCCCGCATCACACGTTCTTCAAATTTACGTCACGATTTGTAA
Organism: Oculina patagonica; assembly: GCF_052425735.1. Classification (NCBI taxonomy): domain Eukaryota; kingdom Metazoa; phylum Cnidaria; class Anthozoa; order Scleractinia; family Oculinidae; genus Oculina; species Oculina patagonica. Next base: position 20,057,975 of record NC_135768.1, read on the forward strand.
CAAAACACCCTAATGCGTGATCGTGACTATATTGTGCTAAGACAAAATGTACACAAAATCCCTCAGTTTCCTTCACTTATCCTTGTGGAGATTTTAATCAGGCATTAGAGCTAGGATTATGTACATCCGCAGGGGCGAACAAATTATGACATTTTGAAGAAGCTAACATTTTAGTTCAATAGTGTGTACAAACTCAACGATCCAGATGCAATTTTTGATTTCAAAACGCCATCGATGCAGCCGGGCGGTGAAGCCGAATAGTAACGAAACAAGGATTTAAAAGTATCTAAAACTAATTCGAACTGACTAAATTTTCCAGAAAATTCTGCTTTGCATCAGGTTAAAGATTATAAGCTTTAGTTTATTTAGATCAATGAACGGGAAAATTATGTTATAAGCTTGAAAATCGAGGATCACGGAAGTTCGTTTTTCACGTTTCAACATACACATCTGAAACAGGAACGATATATTTGAAAAGTGCAGTGTTTCCTGTCATGATAAATATGATCATTTATCCACTTGATAGATACGTTATAGCATTTACTACTTACAATCCAAATAGTTTTCGACATAATTCGCCGAGGCAGAGATTGAGGACTCACTCGCCTGCAAACAAAAGGACACAAAATTTAGTTCATACAGCTCAATTCCCGCTTCTGTTTACATCTGCTCTTCTTACAAACTTACCGTCATTTTTACAGCATACAAAACCCGGGAAAAGACTGAAAAATTGGACAAATTTCTCTCCAACGACAAGATATTCGTGAGCGACGCGGCAAAAACAGTTTCAGAGCTTTGCAGCCACGCTTTTGAAATTTTACTTCCGGTGAAACAGCGCTGTTTTCGATTCGTTGAAAGGACATCAACAGGAAGTAAATCAGTAAGTTATAAATACTGCTTTATTGTTGGCGCCGCCCATTATTGCAACAGCAACAGTCAAACACAATGACCCTTCATGGTAAAAAAGTGACATATCGAACAACGTTGTGGGTTTCTGTCACGTACCAGAACTTGGCAGAACTTTCCCAAAGAGCGTCATCATTCGTTTGCTGATCAAAGATTCGAATGTTCACGTTACATCATCGACTACTACAGTAGTGCGATTCTGCAAGGGAAAGCTGAACAAGGATTTCCCAAGGGACGCCGGTGATTTGACGGAAATTTCGCTCCATGTTCGTTAGTATTCAACTTTTCACAACATTATCATTTCCTGGTTGTTGTGGGCGCTTGATCGCTGAATAATTTTCCACGCTATAAGTTCTGATCTTGATCTTGTATTTATCCTTTTTACTTTTTTTCAAATTTATTGAAGACCCCGAAAGCCTCATCTACAACAAAAGAAGTTGGAGTGGGACTTATGCAGCTCAAAATTGATCCTGTAAACGACAAGGAAAACCCACCAAAGGCTATGAAGAAAAAGATGGCTGCTTCGAACTCTCGGCGCCGGAAAAAATCGAGACTGAAGAGGTTAGCAGATTGTTTCATTTACTTTGGTTTTATAGATGTAAGGGTAGAAAATAACACCTTCCAAAATAATAGCTTATTTTTCAGTTCTTTATTTTTCTACTGCTCAACAAATAATTGCAAGAAAACTATTATAATTACAAGAGGTTATAGTTACATTACACAAAAGTTAACATATTTATCATTTATTTGAATCGAGCTTAACCGCGATTATCACGTTGAAAACCCTCTCGGTTGAACTTCACTGAATCATACTGAAAAAAAAGACAGGATGGAAATTGATCTAGCTTAAAGATTAAAAAAAAAGAAAATACAATTCGGGCCTCGTTGATATGAAGTCGAGTGTCAAAACAAGATGTCCTCGCATGCTAGTTTACACGCTCGTATTCCAAGTCACATAGTAATATTTTTGTAACGCTTGTATAGTTCATACAGCTGGTTTATGAGCGCCTGCGACACAAATTTTCTGTTTGTTCGTTAAAAGCCCTGGATTTTAAATTTGGTGCAGAAATTTAAATATAAAAGATTTTTGAAATGCTGCTGTCAGCGCTAGATACTATTTATAGTGGATCGTATTTTTAAAGGTGATTAGAAAGCAAATTAATGTGGGAGGAAAATCTAATTGGGGAAATTTCCCTTATCAAGTAAATTGTTTGCGAAAGGTCTACATTTCAAAAGACAAGTGAAAAGTTTGAGAAATAATAATAAGTGTTGTGTTGTTCTAAAACTTTCAAATTGTTTGCATTTTACTCAAACATTTGAACACTGTAGGGCTTCCCCTTCAATGGGGACAGAAAACAAAATTACTAATGCTAAGAATAAATGGAAATATCAAACAGTGGCTGTTCTTTTCTGAACCTATAGACCTACACTCCCGCCGTCGGTTAGGAATATTGCTACTCCGCACCCCCTTGATGGGATATTTGTCCATTGCAGGCTACACCCCACCTTAACCCAACTCCTCCCCACATTTTGTCAGGTTACCCAAACTGCAGTTTGCCAGCTAACTTTTATATCCCTGAACGGATCGGAGAGAGGTACTGCATCACTTAAGTGTCTTGCCCAAAAACACAATACAAATCCGATAACCCTGGTCAGCAATCATACACAGACTGTTTGATTCAGAGTCATTCCAGGTTTGGCTGCTGTGCATCTCTAAAATCAGCCACAGTGGGGGCGGGGGAGGGGGAAGGAGGTGGGCATGACTGAAGAGGTCTTTGATATGGAAGTGACCACAAGGTTGTAAAGGACTGACAGGGGTACGACACTGGCAATTTTAGACACTGCCCTTCCCTAGTGGGGAGAAAGCGGGTTAGAGAATTAAACAAGTAACACTGCAGAGACGGAGGGGAAAGTGGGCTAAATTCTCTTTCCCTGTCCTCTTCCTCCCTCTGCAGTGTTATTTGTTATAATTTTCTTATCTGCTCTCTCCCCGCTAGGGGAGAGCGATGTCTAAAATAATCAGTTTAGCTTTAAAACCAAAATGAAGCACGCAGTTATCACATCTTTAATAAGAGGACACATCCGTCATAAATTGAGTTCAGTTTAAAAAATATAGTCTGCCAAGGCAGCTGCCCCACTGTGTTCTGTTTTTATATCTGTTTATGTCTGAACGACGACGTCTGGTTTTGAATGCACCTGAACAGTAGGCCTTGTAAACAACAGGAGTTGTTATATTTGTGAATTTGACAATTTGTTTTGAACAATCCAATTTCTTGTTGGGGCGTGAACACAGAAATTTTTATGTGTCTCAGTAAGTGTCAAATCCTTTCAAGCTTGTGTTGGAAAATCCAAACTGGCTGATTAAGATTGGAAGCACTGAGCTGTGATGGTAGTTTTGCGTGAACATTCCAGTCAGAAGATGATCAGATTATTTTTGCTTATCACTATCAGCAACTCTAATGGGAATTAATGTTGTACAGAGATGAGCAGAATTTGTTGCCTGATCTTCAACTAGGAGTTGCTGCCACAGCAGTAGGTAATTAGGTAGCACCACTTGATGGAAAGATTATACTTGTCGATCCTCACAATATTCAAGAGCACCAAAGTATAACCTTGACCACTTCATCAAACCAGCAGGAAAACAATTTCCTCACAATTGGCTCTATAACTTTTTGGGCACTGCATCATGTTGGAGTTTATCAGTGCTTGTCTTGGTCCATCTTTCCATAGCATTATAGGAATGGTTTTTTATTTTCCTCATTCTCCAAGGCACTTGTCTATCACAGGCTGCCTCTTCTGCATTTTTTTTGTTTGCGCACAAACCTGGGTGGAGAGAGATAACATAGTCAGTGGGGTCACAGAGCTTAAGATGATTTTGCTTAAGATCCTTATTATTTTTTTTTATCCAATGCTATAATTAGTTTATGGGGTCATAGAGCAGAAAGCTACAAGATTTTGTTTAGTCTGGGTGGAAAATTTAATTACATTAAATTTTATTTAATCCCCTCAGTGACTTTTTGGTATGAAGCCAATGTCATTTAATTTTCAGTTTGTGTGCAGGGGTGGTAATGGGGGAGGGGGGAGGGGGCAGAGAAGCAAGGTTTAGAAGTTACTGCTTTCTGAGTTCTTCTCTTCCAGTTTGCTCTGAAAACTCTGGCTTTAACCCTTTCAGTGCTAAATTTCTCCAAAAACAGGGGTTTTTTTTTACCGTTAAACTGAATTTTTGATGCTATGATCCTGAATTTCCCTTAACTTTGCTTAAAAAGCACTTTTCCATGATGCAGCAAGATTTTGACGAAGATTCCATGGAAAAATGTACAAAATTGTACTTTGGCGCATGTGCATTTTTTTTTTTTTTTTTTTTTTTTTTGCAAAATCGTTTCCATTTTTTTTTTTTCTTGCTCCTTTTCCTTTCGTTTTTCTCGGCTTTGTTATTTCCACTTCTTTCTACTGTATTCGTCCTTCCTTTAGACCAAAAAAGTTTTGATTAAAACACTGGTAAACCCTGAAAAGAGGACCTCGATCTTTTACAGGTGTTTTGGCCTGTTTAAGCACCGATTTTGCACCAAAAAGTGATTGACTTTTTCTCGATTAGCTCTGTCAGGATGAGACCGATACGCAAAATGAATAGTTCTTTGAAAAGGTCAAACCTAGCTCTATCAGATGCTTATCACCAAAATCTGCTGACTTTCAAATTGATGACGTCATAAGTGGTTCATTGACTGCTCCTCCAAATGTCGACAAAAGTCAACTTTAGCACTGAAAGAGTTATTTAAAATAATGAAATTAAGATTATTTAGTTATTTCATCAATGTAAATTTTGCAGTTTTCTTTCATTTCACCCCCTCCCACCTCCCATGGCCTTCTCATCCACTTTCCTTAAAAGTTCCACCCCACCCCCCACCCTCCCTTGCACAGAGTTGTCAATAGCACCTGTCACCAAGCTAGTCTGTCCTAGCCTAGTGGAAAAGCCATGGGTACTCTTGCAAGGGCTAGCAGGTCATGCAGTTTTATCCAATATAAAAAAAATGCCAAAGAAGATTTGTCACTGGTCGAACTTTAGCAAGATTGAAAGAAGTGAAATTTCAAATTTGGGCCAAATTTTGTAGATAACAGTATTAGCAAATGATAATCTATTCTTGTTATTAGAAAGTTAACGGCTCATAATTCGGCAGATACATGTTCTAAGGCAAGAGCTGCCAAAACCAGCACGACTTAGCTGCTTTAAAACAGTTAATCACATCAATAAATTCCTACCAGTTGGAAGCTATAGGTTCATCTGGATTAAATTAATTGGATTGATTAACCATGATGGACTATGGACTGAAATGCTCAGTTGTCCCTGAATAAAATCCTTTGCGAGCCATGGGTCCTATTTTATATGGGTTTTTTTTTTTTTTTTGGGGTATATCCTCCCACGCTGCGCATATTGTTCTTTTGGCTCATCACACAACCTTCAAGTGCTGAGGTAAAAGAACTTCTGTGTAGGAGCCAACAGGGCAACAGGCTATCATTTTGAATGTAAATTTGCTCTAGAATGGGGTGCTTCTTTCAAGACCTGGGCAGCACATACCCACCCAAAATATACCTGAGTACCCCCCCCCCAACCTGTGGAGGCATGGGTCCCAAAATAATGTTAGTGCACTGGACTCTAAATCAAATGGCAGAGATTCCAACCCATTTTGAAGGAAGATTATAGGGAGTATTTTTTAGCACCAAAGGCACAAGCCTTTAGGGGGTTCTGGGAGCATGCTCCCACAAACCTTTTTTTGCAAATTTAGGCTCTCTCAAGTGCCAAATCCTGCATTTTGACATCATTTCTGAGTTGCTAGAGCTATGAGACATATAATGCACATATCCATGTTAACCTGCTGGGAGGGGAGGCCGGGCATAGGGCGGGCATTTGAACTCAGCTGAGACTTTCTGATCAAATGCCCAACCCCAGGGCATTTGTGGATGTTTAAAAGAGTCACTAAACTTCAATAAAATGCGAAAGGAAGTCATAATTCAAAAGTCCCCACTACGGGCAAACAATTGCTGTCAAATCCCCTGCCTATGCCCCCCCCCCCCAGCAGCCTAACATTGATAGGTGCATAAATATGAGAAGAAAGTGTAATGTTTTACACTCGGATCTCAAAAAATTATTAAAGATTAGCAATTTTTTTCCTTGTTTTCAAAATTTCATAATAAATTGGGAAAATTTTTTAAAAAATCGGGAGAGTGGGAGGCAACACATCAAGGACAATTGGGAGACTCCTGTTCAAATCGGGACGGTTGGAATGTCTGAAGTGGTCCAGGTTGTCACCGTTTGAATAATGATCGGAGTCATTGCATTTTTCTTTTATGGCCAAAACACAGTGTCTCTCTTAACCGTCACAGTACACCCATTTACCAAGCATGATCAAGGGTTACCTGTGAACTGTTAGCTAGGTCAACCTGACAATATATTGGGGGGAGGGGTGGGTTAACCTGCAATGGACTAGCATCCCATCAAGAGAAGGGGGGGGGGTACAGTGTAGCTACAACACTATCTTTGTCACACTTTGGAAAGGGGGGGTAAAAAAAAAGGGTTTTTTTTTTTTTTTTGTTTTTTTTTTTTTTTTTAGGGGTAAAGGGGGGCCCCCCCCCCCCCCCCCCCTGAAATCAGGATAAGCTTGATAAACCAGTGACCAGGAATTTCTTTTTGCTTGTTTTTTGTTCACTTTTCAAGCTGTTGTAATTTGTTTTGTTTTGTTTTGTTTTTTATTCACTTTTCAAGCTGAACAGTATTTTTTTTTTTGGATTCACTTTTAAAGCTGTTGTAATTTGGGAACATTTTTAAAGGCTGCTACTTACAAAAAATTGGAGCGAGAGTTCATTGATATGACGAGATCGGCGAATCGACGGAATCTTCTATTATTAGCACAGATAAGAGAGAAACGCTTTAAGTGACCTTTTCCGCTACATGCAAACCAAAACGTGTCCTGATCGTGTCCGCCAACACTCGTGACCAACACGGATTCATCAGATTTTATAGTTAAATATTTCGTAACTGAAATATAAATTTCGCATTTTTTTAAAAAAAATAAACAATTTGGGCAAGTTGACAAGATTAAATATTTTTTTGGAAAAAAAGAAATTTAACTTTCTTTATCGTCTACTTCAAAGTGCGTATTGACGAATCAAAAAGCCGGGAGGCGAGCTACCAGCTGTGTTTTGTACGCCGTCTAAAAACACGAGTTACAACTTAACAGACAGTACTTTAAAATGCCGTCACACAAGGGCAGCTAAACTAAACATGGAAATTTATAATTAGTTATTGAACTTTGGGCGACTTTTCTGCGATGAACCTCGATGACTCCAAAATTGCGAATTCCGGGGGGCGTAACTAAACTGAAAGATTGCCACTCCTTCGGTTTTTGTGTTGATAAGTAAATATTTGCTGCATGCTATTTTTTACCTTTTCATCGGCGAGACTTTGACGGAAGTTCTTGTATTCAGCTTCAGTTCGCCTGTTTCTTTCCGTGTTGTAAAACCATGGTTAATTTTGGCGCGTCGCAGCGAAGCGGAGCTTGCATTGTAGTCTACTTGTTCTGTCGCGACACTTATAACATTGCGTGCTTTTGAAAATTTATGTTCTTGATTGACTACGGTCCATTGTCTTGCCGATTCCGACGGAAGCCCACATTAGTTTGTCTTTTGTTCCTTGGAGTCGGCATAAGCGTAGACAAACGTTCATCTATTAAAAAACGGACGAAATACTTGCAATTGTACAAATCAAAAAAGTGAAATCAGTTGGTTCGAAGACCTACCCCCGGTGAGGCCATCACGTGATTTTGGCGGAACCTTTCGGCCAATCAGGTGATGTTTCGGTCGAAAAATGCGGCATAATATTTCCTTTCGTCAGACGATAAACAAGCGCCATCTTGATTTTGTTCGTGAGAAGGGTCTCGGAATTGTCGTTTTATTTGGAAATGATTTTCCTTTTCAAGCCGTTCAAAGTCCGTTGAGGTCTTGGCAGTTTCTGGTTTAGGATCTTGGGCTGTTTTGTGGGCGAAATTACGGAGCTATGCCTCAACTAAAGCGTTTGGCGCAAAAACCGAGGTATGTTGCAGCGAAGTTTGTTTCGAGAGCTTACGGGTAAATATTAGATGCCATTCACTTCGGTAATGCGAGGGGACTGCATGTTTTGACAAAGCCTGCTTCCAAATGCGAAGCTTGCAAGTAAAAAGAAGCACTAATGTTGCTTTTTTCCGTTCATTTTCAGAACCAAAAGCACGGATAACACAAGGTAATCATTACATATAGATATGTTTGTCGTGAGTCTTTCCGTCTCGCTTTATTTGGCGGCGGCTCAGCCGATTCGCGTCGTCGTTTCAAGAAAACAAATCATGTATCAGGCTAGATCTTAGTATTGTCAGCTGGGTCGAAGCGATTTTCAGCGATAGGTGGAAAAAGAACGGCATTGACATCAAACGGAAATCGAGGCCGTGTGTTTGCAAGTGTGTGTTTTTAGACAGTCGAGGGCTCCCACACACTCGAACCACGATCGCTCTCCGTAGCTTAGTAGATCGTAGTAGTAAGACATTTTGAGTACAATTATGCGCAAATCGAGCACGTTTAAAGGTTGTAGAATTTGATTTTACTCTTGCATTCGTGTCGTCGGTTTTCCTAAGTAGTTTTGCCCGCAACCTTGTACAATTCACCAAAGTGGTGCCGTGAATAAATTACTCGTACATCAATATATTAATTGATACGCTTTTCGAAAAACGTTCCTTTCTTCTGTGTCACATTTCGCGATGTATAAGAACATAATTGTTCAAGGTTATGTTGTACATGACTCTAGCATTAATTGTAGGATTTGGGCGTTATATTTATTAAGGTACAGAATCGATTCGAGCGAACGAAGTTCGAACAATTGTTTTCCGATTCATAACAACTCGAAGGTTTATTCCATTCTTTGGAATCTTCCATCACGCAAACCTATACCGTCGCATGAAAATTAATATATTTGCCCTCACGACATAATTCTTGCCCCATTGGTATTTGTATTGGTGGTTTTGAAGTTTAAGATGAAATTTTAGAGTGTTCATGGCCTTGTTGTGGAGTTTTTGTTTACATTTAACGTTGTCGCTTTCTGCTCTATGTAAGTGTACCTCATTGCGTTCGAAATTGACAGCTGTTTTGCCTCAATTGTATTGTACTGCAAATTTTTGGCTCTCTTGTTTTAGCTTTCCTACTTCATTCCTGAATTATTGTCTACTTCTAGCGGATAGAAATCGCGGATGTATTTCAACAAAGTCAATAATGCCTTTTTAAAATCGAAGCGTTAAAAATCGAAATTACAGGAACCGAAGCTACAGGAATCGAAGCATTTCGTTCTTGCGTGTGTATTAGGGTAGAAAATTTTCGTGACGTGAGTGATTAATTATTGGGAGCTTTGAAGTTTAACGGTGCTTTTATTCGTTTAGTTTGCTCACTGTGAAACATGAATATTGCGTGTTTGTTCCTTGATAGACTGTTGTCGGCAATATTTTTGTCTGCCTTATAATTGAAACGAATACCGACAGCATAACTTTATTTGCTAAGTGGGTTTCTAACATCTAGCTTCAATTACCACGATTTTTTCTGCATTTGCCATAAATCCCAAACCCTTATTTTCATGATGTTGTTTTCGATTTCTTGTTATTGTGAAAGGTTCCTTCTCCTACGTAAATTGAAGCTGGGGTAATTGGTTGTTCTTTGTTCAGAGTCTATAAACATTGCACGTGCGAAGTTTTTAGAGTCTGCTAATTTGCTAATCAAACCAGATTTTGCTATGAAAAACAGGTTTGTTGCTTACTTGAAGACCAGTACCATGAACTTGGGATTTATGTTCTTCTAGAAACAAACAACACCATCATTGATAAGCAGGCTTCCTTTTAGACGTACGAAAGCTTAACTTTAATCTGGCAAATTACTAGAATTGCCGTGAAACATGGAGATCAGTGGGAGACCACATGGACTCTCCATCATTTCCATTTGTTATCGACACAATTTCATTACCGAGTGAACGCTAAAAGATTTCCTAATTGCCTTAACGGTGTTTTGCTTGCTGTGACCTAAAGTACTTTCACATAATTTCATTTTAATCAATTCTTTTCCACTGATAGAAAGCGAAACTCCTGTATTACATTTCGCTGTGGCCACGATCAAGACGTAACCTTAGTAGATCTTGTTAAGTTATACATGGATTATATCAATTCCACGTGGTTGACTCCCCTCACAAACATTCACAAATATAAATAAACAGCGATTCCTTGCTGTTTTAATGTGCCTTTTTGCTCTTTTCTGATCATTGTGAACATGAGTGGTACATGTTTGTGGGCAGTACTTTAATGTCAAGAAAATGTGTTTATACAAACTTGCATTGGGACCTGTTCTTTCCATGTGGAGCATGTAAATACAGATGTGAAAGGCTTCAAGCTTTAATATTCGTATTCAATTTGTTTATCACAAACTGTTTTGATTTGATACCAAAAGGCATACATTTTTTTTTTTTTGAGAAAAAAATAGATCACAGAGTATTTCTTTCTTCTGTTAAATCAAAGTTAAGGCAAGTTTAATTTCCTGAAGAAGTGTACAGTGTTGGTTCACAAATGATGTAGATCATGCAGAGCTCTTCCCTGATAGGATTGGTTTTGCAGGATTGCGATAAGATTTATGTGTACTGTTAAATCCTGATAAAATAAAGAACCAAGGGAGGGCTGGGAATGGTACTAAAACTGTGTTTAATTATAACAGGGTTAGTTACACCAGGATTTTTGTTCCACACACTTTAATACTGTTAGTAAAAGGTCTTTGGCCAGCTGAAGAATATCGAAATTTTGCTGGGAACTTTGGCATATGGGGGTTCCACTATACCATTATTATGTGAATAAAGTAATATTGTTGAGAGATTTAGCTAGCTGCAGACACTGTACACCTGTAGAACTTTGTTACTAAAACAAATTTTAGTCTTGACGTGATTCATTCTTTCTACGTTCTTTGTTGTTCACATTGAAATGCCCTTCTCTGTCAGCTGTTCTAAGATGTTTCAAATACTGGCGATATTAGTCTTTAGCATTGTTCTTGTTTCAGATGAAAATGGCTTGACGGAATCATGCTAGACAATTAGTAATTAGTAACATTTTGTTTAATGATTTTATGTGCCTTCGGGCGTGGGAAGATGACGACGAACAGTTTGTTTAAAAGTTCTTTCACCAAAAAGTAACAATAGTAACGTAATCTATTCTTTACAGAGTCAGTGTGTCCTTGGTACCTTTTCAGACGGTCAAATAATCTGCATATTTCCCAGACAAAGTAACTTTGCATTTAGTATCACCTTGTGAATGACCAGGAGATGATTGCATGTAGGTTTCTGATGCTCTTAATCATAACAGTGCATGCAAGATTGTGGATATGGTTAAAAAAATCTAATTAGTGTAACCTTTCTCTGGAGTAAGTAAAATTAAAAAAAAGAGAAAATTAATTTTCATTTTATAAAATTTTTATTGAAAAATTACACAGCCATACATGAAAGTAATGAGCTCTAAAGCTTTCATTTGAATGAACACACATGTGTTTCATAAGCAAACTTAAAAAGTTGGTTCTACCTTGTGCGGCATAATTAACAGTACCAAATGAAAGTACTGCTGGAAAGCTTTATTTTGAATGGTCACACACAGAAACCTTCACCTTACTAAGGACTACACCTACATGTACCTTGTAATTTTGTTATGGCATTGAGATTTGATTTGAAATAATTGTTAGAGCATCTGAGATCAGGGCTTCAATAAGATCCAGCCCTGCTGGGCTCTTGGGCGGGGGGGGGGGCATGTGCTGGAGCTCTAGCAGGTATTCCATCATAAATGGCCAGGTAAAATTCATCCTGTTCCTTATAAAGGGGAGATGTTTTCAGCTTTTTATAATGCTTTCTGATAAGCCCTATGCAAGGGCAGTCACATACTTCAAAACTTATCAAAAGCCCTGTCATCTGATAATGCAGGGTTAAACTATAATTTTTCTTTTGCTGGATAAAAACTGATAAGCTGTTAATGTGTCATATTATTCAATTTTAAAACTCTTGTTTTGTTCTAGCCCTGAATGAAGTGACTGAAAGGTACATGTAGTAAACAGTAGTTGTCTGAAGGTTTAATTTTTTTTCGGTTTTACAGTTGGGAAAGCCTCTAAGCTCATTAGGAAGGCCTAAAGGTAGTGAAATTAATCTCAAGTTTTCCTCAGTGAAATCTATCAAGTTTCCAGTAAATCTCTCTGTCAATTCTGCAAAAATTGATGTTGTTATGAATTTGTGCTAATTAATGCTAATTAAGGCACCAAATGTGATGGAAAAGACTACTTTTCCAAGTTCTTGTTAACTGGAAGGTTGTGACTAAACATGTTCAGAGCAAACAATCATAGTTTAGCTGCCAACTTGAAGAGGAAATGTCAGCTTGAAAGACTAAGTCCTACATTTGACATTAATGCTAAACAGTGCAATGTTTATTTCTTACAACACTGCTAAGTGTAGACAACAAATTCCTCGTTTAACATGTTGTTTGGCCAAGTTAAGCTGTTTTAGGAAGTACTTTACATGTATATTGTGACAGTTTTGTTGTTTGTATTGCCAGAAAGGTGAATGATTTATCCTGTTTTATAAAACCTCAGATGAAAGTTTCACTCTCTTTAGCAGAGTCTGTCATGTGTCACCAAAAATTGTTTGAGGTCATGTCATCTGTTATTAACTTTCAGTTCAAGATAATCTCAGTTTATTTTTGATTGGGTATGTCATGCTTGATTTTTTTTCATTCAGTTAAACTTGTCATGTCACATCAAATTTATTGTGCTCGTGAAAATGTATAATTTTTAGTAATGCAGTAAGACTACTACAGTTACTTTTCTTCAGTAATTGCAGTGTGGATTAGTGCGTTGATGTCATGTTCATACACATTTCTAAGTTAGTCTTACTAATATTTACCAAATTTGGTCGGAGAATGTGCAATGTGGTACTAGCAGTAGAATCCTGGTTTCTCAAAATTAATGTTCACTTTATTTCTCGAACCTCCCGATAACTTGAAGCATGAGTCATTTCCCTTCGATTTGATTTGCTCAGCTGTACACTGCAATTTTAAACCTGATTTCTCAAACTCCTGACTTCTCTAACCAATTTTTGTTTCCCTCAGAGGCTTGAGAAATAGTGATACCATTTTTTTTCTTCTTCTTTCCATCGTGGTTGCTGTTGTCTTGTGCTTAGGTGGATATTGAGAGGTGACAATTTCACAAATTAATACAATCAAATTTGTTTTTGAAAACCACAAGCTTTTAGAAGAAATGCATGTTGGATTAAAGCAAACAGGAAGACGCTGAGTACTTTTATAAAACATGTAAAAGACAGTGCTAAAAAAAGTTTTTCAGAATCTGTGAAATAACCAAGACGGTGAAAAAAACATGTGCTTAGGTGGTTATTGAGGTGACATTCACTAATACAATCAAATTTGTTTTTGAAAACCACAAACTTTAGAGGAAATGCGTGTTGGATTAAAGTGAACAGGAAACGCTGAGTGTTTTTTATAAACCAAGTAAAAGACTAAGTGCTAACAACATTTTTTAGAATGTGTAAAATAACCATGTGAAAATAAAAAACGTATTCATTTTATAAGTAAATTACCTTACTAGACAATTTTTTTGAGTGCTCTACATGTTAGTTAGGGCTGTTATAAGTGTGACTAAAATACTGTATGATTATGCAAATATTTTTTGTTGACATTAATTTACAACCTTTAACTGTGACTGTTAAATGGACACACAATATCTGTGCTGAAGAATTTTTGATATGTGTGCAATATACAGTGTGTGTTATAATTCAATGTTTTTGTTAACTTGCATTCTAAATAAAAGAAATTCTTTTATTGCAGGAAACCAGTATCTCTTATTTGCATTTGACACTGTTACTCAGATGTGTATTAGTACTTGTAGCTGTCAAGTTGATGTTTGTGGCAAAAATTTTTGCAATGCAATTATCAACTTATTCTCGACATCAAGCACTTTATGATTCCCATGTGTTTTTAAGAATGCTGTTTCAGATTATTTGACAGAAAGTCAGTGTCTTACAACTAAACTGTCAACAGTACATGTAGATTTTAGTGAAGTGTCAACTGTTGCCTTTTGTCAATAAAAGAATGGCTGTAAGTTATTCGCACTGACCTCAAGAGGTGCTACATACCACAAAGACCACAAACATTAAATATTCACACATTACCTAAAGCATGTGACTGTGTGAATATATATAGTTATTAAAACATTTTGGTGTGTTGTTTTACCCACAAAATTTCCATCTGTACTCTGATGATATTCCTAATTATAACCTTGTACAAGACTTTGTGCTGATCATGAAAATTCAAGGATCTTATATTTATTTATTGTTTCAAATAAGATATTTAGTAATCTTTGTTTTGAACGGATAGGATTCATCGTTGTTTAAAGCATGTACCACAATACTGAATTTAATCTCGAAAGGTTTAGGAATGTTCTACAGAACTTATGTCTGGTATCTGATATGATTCTAGGCTTTGTGGATCTATGTTACATGTGGACCCTAAACTGTATTTTTCCGCCATTAATACTGATCCGAGTAAGGGTGGACATTTCTTAGCCTGATTTAATTGCCACTGGGCAAGAAACTTTCGTAAAAAATAATAAATCCACACGTCACTGATATCTTTTAGTAGGAATCAGTAGACACAAGGCTAAGCCAGTTTGTAATCTACATTTATTACTAACACTGATGTGCTGATCAAATCAGGGATTTTTTTGGCCTGAATCAATAGCTTTTGGGTTACAACATGTAACTTACAAGTCCCTAAACCTGATCACACTGTACATAATGAGGGTTGTAGCTAGGGCCGGCTGCCGGCTTTTGGTGTAAGATTTCGTCTGTATTTTATGTAAAAAAGTTTTATTAGAGAAACGTGCGGTTTTTCCCCCATATTGTGATAATAATAGTTTTATCACTGATCGAAATGGAGATAGACGTCTCTAAGCCTACTGTACATGTAAATCAATATTCACCAAGCTGGAAACTTTGTAAATTCACAAGCAGTCATTGACTAGCCAGCTCTAGAGTGTAAATAATGCTAATGTTTGTACCAGGTGCAGAATGACCAAGCCTTAAAATTCACTGAACCAGTGTATATAATTACTATACATAGCCTGGGGCCATAAGCTGGGTTAGTTACGATGTCGTGGCACCTCGACTTCTAATACAGTATTTACTCAAGAATTTTCCGAGTCAGTGTGGCTTTTAAGCGACCGAAAACAATTATGTGATGGCATTCCAAATTTGTTATTACTATCCTATTTCTATCAGCAGGTGTGATTTGTCTCTTTGTGTTCACCGCTTTTGTTAAAGTTTCATTGTTGAGATTATTTTCAGCAGACCATGAAAATAGTAAAGCTATATTCAGAAGCATGGGATGAACTTAATCCGTTGGAATGTGTGCTTTGTTTGACCTTTGATTCTCATTGAAACTTTATGGTAATGCTTAGACAGAAATAATGCATTCCCACAGACTTCACAATGCAGTTGTTTGATACGGTAACTAGCGATCAATAACTAAAACAACATGTGCTACACTTTAATTATGCATGCCTTGTGGCAGGCAAAAGTCATGGTTTCTGATGTTAAAATTTACACTCAAAAACATGTTGGCTTTGTGGTATTTCTTGTGGCGGTCAGATAATGACAGTAATTCAAGTGTTTTGTTGCTTTAGATGTCATGTGAAAAATTATAACATGACCGCAATTTTTCAATTCAATTTGGAGTGCTTTTAAGCGCATCAAAGCTTGTTTACTGCTACCGCTTTCTGTTAATCGGTGAAGCCAGTGGAGTGTTTTTGGAAAAGAGAAATAAATGAATAATCTCAGGAAACCTTACTTGAGTCCAGAAGTACTTATTGCTTAATTTTATGTGTGTAAGTAATATTTATTGCGTTATGTGCCTTTCATTAAATTTTATACTGTCATGTGCTTCACTGAAAAAACAAATAACACAATCAAAACAGGCGGCAAAAATGACAAACAAACTAAATTTGATATTATGCAGTTTTTATCCGAGAGAACTATCCACCACTGACGACATTTTTGTCTGTCATTCACAATGAGGAAGTTGAAAAAGGATGCATCAACTTAACAAGTGTCCCTTTTCCCTTTCTGTTCATAATTTTTTGACAGTATGCCTAAGGCTTATCCTGTTTTATATTTTGTAGCTTGGTTTTCATGAAACGTGACCAAAATACTAATCAGTTTTGCGGGCATTATTTAAGTGTTTTATGTTGTGGTTTGACACAGATTTTGTTTAACCTTTGACAGATAACAGTGCTCATGCTCTTAAAAGTGTTTTTCCAATGAAAAAAAAATCATAATCACTTCATTTAAATTAGGAAACCTTGTTCTTACTTGATTTAAAAACCCTTCAATCTTTCCATTGTTAAGTTGAAATTTAGCTCTAGTTAGGTGAGGACAAACAATGATCTCTGAGAAAAATAACAAACAGTTATTCATCAAATTGCAGGTGAAATTAATTGCTGCACAAGCTGTCATTATAATGTTTTAAAACTCTATTTTCTCATAAAATTGAAGTGAAATTTTGTACAAAAGAAGTGCTGCTATTTTGTAACTAACTCTGCTTTATTCTGTTATAAAGCATTAATTTTTTTTACATTTAGGAATTGACAAAATGCTAATTAAAATGAGCTAATATCACTTGATTTTTTCTTGTTTTGCTTTCCACGCGTCATGCTTTTGTCATATCCTTCCTAATTACTTTATAACAGGAGAAAGCACAGTTACCTTATTGTTACTTATTTTCGCGGGAACTTAATTTCGCAAAAATGGAACATACATATTTCGCGAGACTTAAATTTCGCGATTTGGCCCAAAAAATACATTTAAAGGGAAAAAAATTCGCGAAATTGTCGAAATACTGGTCTGCATTAAAGAAGGGTATTAAAGTTCGCATCGTTATTTTCGCAAGAACCTTTTTCGCGAGTCTTTAAGTTCGTAATTTTTGAAAGACGGATCGCGAAAATTAAGTCCCGCGAAAATAAGTTACAGTAAGGTAGAGCTTTGATGCTTTGTTTAAAGGCACTAGGTCTCAGAATTTTTTGGAAAATCTGTTTATTTTCGCTACTTTGAGCACCTGCAATTATCACATGCCACATGCTTACGTCGTGACTACAGCACGAATTGGGTCATGTGAAACAATCTACCACTTCCTTACCATAGCGTGACGTACATGAGTGTAAATGGTCTTAAGACATGTTGTAGGCCTGTTGTAAGCTTGTCGCATGCAAGAAAGTCATGTGTAAATCGGCCCTTAACAAGATGGTCTTAAGGCTGGACTTCCTGAAAATATAATTAACAAAAAATATTTTTTATTACTTTGCTTCAGAGTTGTTGAACTTCGCAAGGAAAGATCTCGAGATGCAGCAAGGAGCAGACGCGGCAAGGAGAACGCTCAGTTTGATGAACTGGCCAAACTTCTGCCGTTACCAAGTGCCATTACGTCGCAGCTGGATAAGGCTTCCATTGTCCGGCTTACAATCAGTTACCTGAATATGAAACAGTTTGGTAGAAGAAGAGGTAAGAGTCATTCCTTCCTTTGTGGTAGCCCAAGTTCATGCTGACTCCATCCCGGCGTATCCAATCGAACGTTCGGTAATCGAAACCCAATCAAACACCAATCAATCGATTGGGTTCCGTAATCGAGAAATCACAATAAAACTTGGTCAATCAAGCAAAATTGAAGGTTCAATTACTGACCAGTCGACAATCAAACAAAATCGAACGTGTGATTACCGAACTGTGGACAATCATACTCAAGGGAACGTTCGATTACTGAACTCTTGTTTGTATATATTACGGACATTTTGTATGGCGCACTGCCCCCTTATAAGTCCTGCATGATTTACTTATCAAAAGACGGATTCCGGATTTAGTTTGATTGTGTTTAATTGGTTCAAACTCACAGCAAAATAGATGTTCGATTATCGAACGTAAACGAACGAAAGGTGTTTGATTGGGTTCGATTGATTTTTGGTTGGATTTTGTTCGATTGGATATACCGAACTCCATTCATTCCCCACCCAAGAGATGTCCGTGATTCAACCCAAAATTCTGTACTAAATGGCATAGCTGTACATAGATCTGTGTAGTGTCTTAGATTTTTTTTTTGGTCTCTGCTTAATGAAAAGAGCAAAATCCCCTCTTGAATAGTTCACTGTAACAGCCAAAATTCCGTCAACCTCGCTGACTATTTTTTCCAGTTTATCAAATATTCCGAATATTGATCCATCTCATTACTTTTTTGTGAATACCATAAGTGCAAACATGACAAAGGCTTTTACAAATTGTTTTTTGCCATTACAAGCAACACATGCTGATAACAAAAGCCATGTGACCCCACATGGTGGGAAAAGAAACACAGGGAGCCCAGCCAAAATTTGTGTGAAATTAGTGTGGGATTTGTCAGGCGGAGTCTCAGTATGGCTTGTTTTATACTGGAGACAAATTATCTGTCTGAAAGAAACTTGGGCAAACATTGTTAGTTTGTCTAATAATTTGTCTGTGTATAAATATGGGCATCAGACAGATCATCTGTCCAGACAAATCATCTGCTTTAAGTTCCTCTTGGTAGACAAACAGTGGGGATAATTCGTTTGGATAGATATTCCATCTCTGGCTGTAGTTATATGCAAACAAATTATTAGAAGTGCTAAGGTTGTTTTCCAAAGTTCATTCCAGACGGATGATTGGTCTCTAGCATAAATTTATTAAGCCAATGATTTCTTTCTTGCGAGGAAAATTGTGTGTCTGATAAGTGACATCTCATATTTAGACTCCTTTTGTGTTATAATCCAAATTATTTTTGAAAATTAATCAGTGGCATTAATTTCCTGCTCATATGGTTTTCACAGTTAAACGTTATCGTCAGGCATCAACCTGCTCGGTTCTGTCAGAGTCGTCAATGTCACCCCTGTCTGATGTTGATGTAGGTAAGTAAACAGGTTTCCTTCACCTCACGACTACCAAAGCTACAACATTGATGCTGTCATCAAGATGTTTTTAATGGTGCATTCAATGTCAGTGCTCTCCTGCTCAAGAGATTGCTCAGGTTTAACCAAAAAATACTGATGAAGAAACTTTTTTTGGGATCGGAGTAGTGGCCCTGGCAAGTCATTGCTTGATTCTTGGAGATCACTTGGCAGAATCTCCTGTCTGGAATAGGCATGTCCCCATAGAAAAATGTTTCAAATTTAAGCAACTCAAAGGTTCATTTGTCCTGGTTTTCTCCAAGAAGTCCTTGCCCTCCTAGCTAAATGCTTGCCAAAAGCTCACTGTCGATATCCATGACCGAGATAATATTTATTTGAAGCCACTAACAAAAAATTAAAAGAGCTGACCTTCTTTTTGTAGATGGAAGTCCAGCCAGTCCTTCTCCACCATCGTCCATTTCTTCGCCACCGCCTACTGCCAGTACATCAGCAGCTGGTAAGATTTAGCAGATAGAAAACATTTTTACCCCTTTAATAAAGTCTGTTAATGAAAACCTAGTGGAACTATTGAAATGAAAGCTGTCTAGTGCTCAGTACTTTTCCAAAGTACTGTTTATAATGCTGCACAAGGTGGTTCTAACTTTTAAGTCTGTGGATAAAACCCTGGTGTGTGAAGCTATTGAGTAGTACTTTCATGCAGTACTGTTTATTATGCTGTACAAGGTGGTTCTAACTTTTATGTCTGTGAAAGAAACCCTGTGTGTGACCATTCTAATGAAAACTACTGAGCAGTACTTTCATGTGGTACCGTTTATTATGTTGTACAATTAAAGTGGTTCTATCTTTTAGGTCTGTGGATGAAAGAAACCCTAGTGTGTGACTGTTTATTATGCTGTATAATGTGGTTCTTACTTTTAAGTCTTGATGAAACGTAGTGAAAACTTGAAATAAAACTAATTGTGGATTGTAACCCTTTCTAATAAGAAAGCAACAAAAAACACCATACACGAGGCTCTTTTAAGCATTATCAAACACTGCTATCCTTGTTGTTAACAACTAATAATATGATATGAATTTAATTGGTAGAAGTATTGATTTGTTCTGTTCTATTTTCAGCTGCCATTGTTCCATTCAATCAGGGTACTGCCAGTTATAGTGACCTTGCAGCTAACAGTGGTATATTTTTGCTACAGGTCAGTGCAGTGTTTTTTTATTTTATGAAATAAGACATTTTATACCGCCTGCAGAAAACATTAGCTGGAACAACATAGTGGTCTAGATGGTAATCACATAATTATCATAACAGTTGAGATTGTTCAAGGTTCACTGTATGATAAATACATTGTGCTAAACTAGATGAATTCTTGTCAAGAGAGATTTGTCTCAGGGGCAAATTAGAAGATGATTATGATTTTGCTTATGATAAGTCGCATGGGACTTGCTTACACTATGACTACAACACAAATCATGGGCTTGTCGCATGGAAGAAAGTCATACCTTTTGTGTACACAACTTAACTCGCAAATTATTGCACAATTCCCCATTCTTGATTGTGTGTTTTTAAACATGAAAAGAACTAATAAAAGCAAGAAATTTATAACTATAGCTATTGTTATGACAATAGCAAGGAAGGTTTTTTTGGCTTGAATCCTCCCACCCCTCCAGTCCCATGCTTTCCTGTTTTTGAGAACCCCACACCACCCCCACTTCAGAGTTTCAAATGACCTTCCATGAGGTGGGTATGGTTACTTTTTGTAACTGCACATTCCTTGGTGAACACGCTTGGACTTGTATATATTCATGTTATTTTTAATTCCTTCACACTGAGTATGATTTTACTATTATTGTGTATAATTTTGAAAGGTTGTACTTACATGTCTGTAATGTATTGTAAACTTTTCTTTATTCAGGCACTGGATGGTTTCCTGTTTGTTCTATCCAGCGATGCAAAAGTCCTTTACGTTTCAGAGACTGTGTCTGTGCATCTTGGATTGTCACAGGTGGGTTTCAGACAGACAGACATCGAAAGCTTGACTGTAAACAGATGGCTCTTGTTAGACACTAAGACACCTGGCAGACAAATTTAACTTTTTTTAACACTTCACATGCCTGGGGGCGCCCCCCCCCCCCCCCCTGAACAGCTTTGAGGTCAAATCTCAGAGGTTTTTCTTGGAGTTGATTTAAATGATTCAACTTGTAACATATGACAAGTCTTCAAACTTACAACTTGCTCAGTCACTGTTGTGTACGTCGTGAAAAATGTCGTGGGATTTTGAAACATCCCTAGGATATTTGTTGGTCAAACAGTGTAATACAGTATTGTGAAAAAGTAATGCACCCGAAATTCGGCGAAATTCGCGCTTTTTGGGGCTTTTCGAGGAAATTTCGCTTGAAGTGATATTTCTGCGACGTTTCACGCAGTTTCGTCGTATTTTCGTGACGTCTATTGTTTGGAACCACGCGAAATTTCGAAGGATAATTCGCTCTGTGCGGTAATTTGTCGCGAATTATCGCGCACTTTCGTGAATTTTCACGCACTTTCACGCGATAATTCGCTTGATCCTGAACTTTCGTGGCGATATTTCGAGGCAGTTATAAGTGTTTCAAGCAAAGGAAAGTTTATCTAGACTATAAAAATTTAATAAACGCATTGAAATCCAAACAGCTACTATGGTATTTACCTGTAGCCGACAATGAACTAAAAAATAGCCTGATTCCGTGCAGCCAGATCGTATTAAACAACTCAGAACAACTGCATGTCGATCGAACAAGGCGCCTGGCACATAACAACTTAACAAGTTACAGTTGTTTAGTCCTTTCCTTTCCACCATTAAATCTATACACCGGTTAGCCAAACAGTAATTCTTCTCATCTTTTCTCTTCTTGGTATCCAAGAAAGTACAGAAGTCCAGAAATTATAACAATATTCTGCCGATCAACATCAACTTTCGAGCGAACGAACACATGCACGCACTCGGAGGATCTGGGGCCAAACGGTTGCTATGACAATGGCAGAGTGTCCTGGGCACAAGGTTGATTCGACAAGACGATTCCTGAACGTTTTTGCGATGTTGATATGTGGAAATCGTACACTTTGAGACCTTTTTATGCTTAAGTGAAGAAGAAAAAGTCTATAGAAAGGTTCCTTGCAATGCTTGTCTTTTATCTGGATCAAAGGGTCGAAAAATATGCGAGAATTAGTAACATTTGCTGCGAATTTTGCTTTCAATGTCAGCGTGATCTTTCCGTGAATGTTTTAACGAACGCACTATTTGCCTTTATGAACTTGGAACTTTTGGTAAGTAATAAATTATTCTTATCACTCAAGATTGTTGTGGTGTTATTTAGACTTAATATGGAACAGTTTTTGTTCACGCTACATCGAATTGAAAAGAACGGTAACCAAGATATATTTTGTGTCAAGTAACATGACCAAGCGATCGTACCAATCACGAGGAGAATTTTGCTCGAAGACTACCAAACTACTGTTGAGCTGCACGCGAATTTTCTTCAAGTGAGTAGCGAAATATTGCGAATTATCGCGAATTATCGTTGAGGTAAGGAAAATTCTAAGAAATATCGGCCTTTGTTCTCGCGAAATTTCGCTCGAAGTGACGCGAACTTTTTGCGCGACTTTTCGAGCGAAATTTCGCGAGAACAAAGAACGAAATTTGCGCTTTTCGGGTGCATTACTTTTTCACAATACTGTATGATGCAAATTGTACAATGATTTTTTATTGATGAGAGCAGTGCTGCAACAAAAAGCATGCACCTAAATTGTACCACCTAAATTGGCCTTAGGCCTGGTTCAAACTAGCGACATAACAACATAACGACATGGACATAATGACATAAAGGAAAATTCAGTTCTTTCCTTATGTCGTTATGCTTATGTCATCATGTTCCAACTATGTCATGTTGTTCACACTGGTGACATAAAACGTCAACGTGAGGTGTTTTTAGCATTTGCGTGACCTTGCCGTTATGTCATTATGTCGCTAGTGTGAACCAGGCCTTACAGTCAACTCTCGTTATAGCGGACACGCTTGGGGTGTCGTTTTGTGTCCGTTATAGCGAGAGTCCATAATAGCGGGAGTAATTTCCAGTAAAACCTCTTTCGCTGGTGATTTGGATTTTGTCTGCAAGGCAAGAGTTGACTGTACATCTAACTACTGGACTGTAAGTACTTCTCATAATTAAAATTAAATGTTTGCTTACATGATTTCCTTTCATTCTGTTTTAGGTTGAACTGACAGGAAGCAGTATGTTCTGTTACATTCACCCTGAGGATCAACAGGATCTCATCAATGTGCTGGAGGCTGCGAAGGAAGAATTAGAAAATACCAGTTCTCAGTCTGCCACCACAGGGAGGTACACGGATGATATCCCTTTCTTTGGGAATCAGCAAGGTGAGTGTTATTTTGCCTTATGCGCATGTGCTTAATAGAGTGGTTTCGCAAAAATATAAAATTTATCTTCAAGTGTTCAGATCGATATCGATTTAAACACAAATATTTGACACAATATTTAAACACCATATGAGACATCATTTCCCCCACAACTAACTGTCCCCTTTTCAGGGCTACAAATAACTGCCGGTCAACAGCAACTGCCCGAGCAAAATTTGCTCTTGTCCGACAAAATCCAAAGTGTGGTCAGACATAATGTCCGGACAATTTTTTGATCATTTAATATCATTTTACGGCAATGATGAATAAAAATTTGTCCGACCACAATTTTGTTTTGTCGGACCAAGAGATGGTGTCTTAGTAGGACATATGTCCTTTCAAGTGATAAAAATTATTTGCAGCCCTGCCTTTTGGTGGGAAAAAAAATCACTCCCAGCTATTATTTGTGAAAGTATGGATACTAATAGTTGTTGTGTTATTTGCAGGTTTTTTAAATGAGGATGGCCGTCCTAATAAAGAGAAACCAAAATCATTCTTCTTACGAATGAAGTGCACTCTAGTAAGACGAGGAGGATCCTATACTAAATCCTCTGGATTCAAGGTTAATGCACTTGTATATTGCCTGCTTATGCTTGATACATTTTGTGTATCATCTGATGACACCAACATTTCACCCTTGTACAGCATATAAACAGTACTTTATGTCTGTTTCATTTGAATGGTCAAACGTTGGGGTTTCATCCAACAGAGTTACCTGTTACAAGCACCTTGCACAGCATAATAAACAGTACCACATGAAAGTACTGCTCAATAGCTTTCACTTGAATGGTCACACACTAAAGTTTTGTCCACAGACTAGGTTCACATGGTTGTCAAAATAAGCTGGCAACCGGCGCATTTCACCGGCTATTCCGAAAACTGTGCCGGCTACTCAGAATATTAGTATGTCAGTTCTGAGTGTGTGTTATCAAGTTCTGAGTGTTTTGTAGCCCCCTACGTTTTGGATGGAACCTGCTACTCAAAAACCTACTGACAACCTTGGGTTCATCAACAGAAAACATTAATGAATTAGTGTGTATCCTATTTTTGGCCTTCTGAGAGAATCAATTTTGGAATAACAGTATGCAGTGCTATAGGAAGCTGATTGAGGATTTAAGTTAAATATTGATTAGAAATATTGATTATGCTTTGTAACAGTCGACATGTTGATGATGAGAGATATGAAAAAATTAATATGTCAGCTTTTTACTTTGTAGGTTATTCACTGCATGGGAAGAATGAAGAGATACTCTACAGGCGGTATTCCTGGTCCAAAGTATGCATTTGTAGCTATCGCGCAGCCACTGCCTACAATGAACATCAATGAGCTTCCACTGGAGTGCAACATGTTTGTGAGCCGAGTAAACATGGACTTAAGGATTGTTTATTGCGAAGGAAGGTGTGATAGAGACCTGTTTCATGATTGATTTCACTCATATTCACCATATGTCATAATAAAGTACAACAATTTGAATGCTTTTACACCTTGGAATCTGGCTTACAGTCTTGGCATTTTTTCAAAAGATCCCCCCCTCCTTCTCATGCTCCAAACCTCAAAATCAAATCATCGTACCCCTAGGCAAATTAATCTGTAACTATTTCAGTCAAATTAAACAATGTGTGATTTCGTTTTTCTCAAATTGCAGTGCCACACCACCACTGAATAAATAAACACTGTCCTTTAGTTTTTCCGCTGGTTTTTCCTTCTTTTTTGAGAATTTTAACATGAAAAAAGCTCAGTTTTTCCCAGAGGCATCTTTAGGAGTTTTGTTATGAAAAAAAAACAACAAAAGAAACCTTTTGCTTGTCAGGACAAAAAAAAACCCAGCAAAGCTTACCTCATTTCAACTTGTTTTTTGTGAATTGGAGTTGTTTTAGCAAAGTTCAATTTCAGCCAAAAATCTCTACCGCCCTTTTTTCAATGAGCCTTTCAGTTGATTTGTCGTACACCTTCAATCTACTCCTACTCAAGTCAGTGCACCAATCACTGTCTACAGGGTACATCTGTTTTTTAAACTACCACCATTTGGCCATAAAATTGTGGTTGTATTAGTGGGATGGTCATAAAAGGGGGTCTTAAACAAAGAAAATGACTAAGCATTTTCTTTGGGCCAAAAAAAGGGGTCGCAATCACAAGGCATTAACGGGTTGGTCATACAGTGGGGTCTAGTTTACTGAATTACGCTAACTTTGGCAATGCATTATCTCTTGTAGAATTCACAAGTTTATGGATTACTTCGCCAGAGATATTGTTGGCATGTCTGCTTATGACTTCTACCACGGCAATGATGTTGCTGTGATTCAAAGCCACCATGCAAAATGTAAGAATCTGTTTTGAACAGCTTAATAAACAGAAGTGCCACATATTGTAGTGCTCAGCGGCCATTTTCACAGCATACAGTACTACATGAAAGTACTGCTTAACAACTTTCATTTAAATAGTCACACACTAAGGTAACAGTGCCACTTAAAGAACTGCTCAATAGTGTTCATTTAAATAGTCATACACAAGGGTTTCACCACCTTGTACAGCATAATAAACAGTACAACGTCTGAGGAAAATGTACCTTGACTCGAGGAAAATGTTCTTTTACAGAATTAACGTCCTGCCTTCTATCCAGGACATTAATTCTGGAAATGAATATGTGCATTTTCATTAAAAGTCTGTTTAACCTTGGGAACATCCCTGGAGACTGGCGACATAATATAAAAGCTAATTATGCATGAAGTGATCTGATTAACTCTGATGACGCAACAGAGAGTTGCTGAAAATTTAGTTTTTCTTATTCTTGGTTTTCATGTTACGTCATAAAATTTTGAAATCAAAATTCACTAGGCCTGCTTAACTTTCATTGTCATTAGGCGAAAGATAAACTAAAAATATATATTTTTGCAAATTTCCAGATCGATAGTGTCATTCGTTTTTAAAACAGAGCATTTTGAATATTTGAGTTCTCCATCGTATGTGACATCAAGCTGAGTGCCGTGAGAAAGCTGTTTTGTTTAAAAAAAAAGGCCTTTCCTTTCCATTTTGAGCAGATTAAACATTTGAGATATATAATGAGTGGTGTTTATGTGAAAGTGTACTAGCTCTTGAGCCAAGGATAACCGCTGTTGTAAACAGAATTGAGTTCCAGATGGTTTCTCTGACATCACAGCGGCCATATTTGTGTCCCTCGGAAGGACACAGTTATAGCGTCCCCATACTAAGCTTTATAAATTTGCGTGGAAAGGTTTCGGAAAATAACTGGCGAACGGTACACCTCACAGACCTGAAACTTGGAGAAATTGTTTATCTATTTATCATCTATAATATTTGAAATTCATAGCTACTGTAGTTGAATGGTTCCGAAGTTATTTTTTGATTGCTTGACAGTGAAAACCAGCAATACGTTTTATAACATCTTTTAACCTTTTTAGAATTTTTTTTAGATCAGCTACAAATCATTTTATTAGTACCTTTCTTGTAGTGACATCCATCCAGCAACATGAGATTGATGCTCACACGCACTTTCACTTGTATCAACAGTTCTTACAAAGGGCCAAGTCCTTACAAAGTACTATCGCTGGATGAACAAAAATGGTGGTTGGGTCTGGATGCAAACCAAGGCATCACTCATTCCACATCCTACAAATCCGGAGCTGAAACAAATGTTGTGTCTGAATTACCTTGTCAGGTTAGTATTTTTTGAGAACATACCTCTGGGCTTGGCTTTGATGGCACTTAGGTATCAACATGTACTTGTATTAGACTGTTAACTGTCCGATTGGCATCCCAGGGGGGGGGGGTACTCCGACTTGTAAATGACGGGGATGATCGAATAAAGGCAAAACTCGGGACCCAAAAAAATCCCTAAATCTTCCGACATTACCCAAAAAAATCCCTGGACCAAAAATAACCCCCCAAAAAATCCCTTGTCAAATTACCCCTAAATTGCCAGGAGGGGCAATAACGCTCGAGTTTGATTATTCATCATACCATAAATACGCCAAGGCACTTTAGTTCGTTTTTAATACCCCCAAAAATCCCTTATTTGAATCAAGACCCAAACAAATACTTGCCAAATCTTCCAACCCCAAAAAATCCCGGAATCGAAAATTTCAAACCCAAAAAAATCCTTCGATCATCATTTACAAGCCGGAGTACCCCCCCAGGGATTGGCATTTGTTATGTAATAGTCTAGTGAGTGGGAGGCATGATGACCTTATGGTTAGTGCACTGGTCTTCAGATTGAACAGTTAATAGCTTCTAGCGCTGGCCAGGATCATTGTGTTGTGTTCTTGGGCAAGATTCTCTACTCTCACAGTACCTCTCTCAACCCAGGGGTGTACAAGGTATAATTTTGGGTACCTGCAAACAGTTGGGGCAACCTGGCAGAATGCTCCGGGAGTGACCTGTGATAGGCTAGCAGACTAGCATCCCATCCAGTGGAGTAGCAATACTCCTAGCCGCTTCATGCAACAAAAACCGGCGTAAAGTGCTGGGAGTGCTATGAGCCAGTTGGCCTAAGGGGAATGGTCATAACTATTGTTTTCAGACAGGATCCAACACTTTTCATGTGCCCTAGTCTTTTCATGTGCCCCCCTCCTTCCCCACCTGAAAAGATGGTTCTTGGTTCTAACCCCCACTCTATCAGAAGTAGAAACTAAGAAAAAGATTCAAACCTCCTTGTGCCATTTCTCCAGCTGCAATGCAAGCTTCATCATCATGATCAGTCCTTGTTAGCGCCAATGGACACATACCTGGTAAGGCCTCAAGCAAGCTTCATGCACACCTAATATGAAAGAATTTTGAGGCCAAAAAATTTTATCCATTTAGCTATAAATCAGACAGGTGGCATCTTGCATAGCCCCCCTACCCTAACACAAGGTGGGTCCTCGTCGAGTACACTTGTTATGACTACTTTCCTAAAAGGCTTTACTTCTTTACTTTATAATAGTGAAGTGGAACACCGAGGTGTTGTGCTTGGAATGGCTCAGTTAGAAGACAAGCCGGCTCTACATCCTAAAGCTTACATCACTGAGGTGGAAAATGAGTCTGATGTCAGTAGCGATCTCAAAGACGCTCAGTATGATGACCAAGTGATGGTTTATCCAAAGTGGCACGAGACCTGTAAGTACCTAACAGAAGCCACATTGAATTTTCTCAATTAAATGCCAGGTGGGAGGCGCGGTGGCCAAATGGTTAGCCTGTTGTACTCTGGATCGTGCGGTCTGGGTTCGCACCTGGCCAGGGTTATTGGCTTTGTTCTTGGGCAAGGCACTTCACTGTTACAATGCTTCTCTTTCCATCCAGGGGACATGTATAAATGGGTACCAGCAACTTTAACGCTGGGAGGAAACCCTGTGATGAACTGTAATGATATCTTTTGTCCTTGAAAAAATCCTTGAATTATAAGCAAAGCCAGTTGTATTTTAATTAATAATTGTAATAGGACTGAGTGGAGTCCAATTTGTCTGTAATTATACCAGTTATTAACAAAATCGGACCACCACGTAGCAGGAGTCTGATTTGTTTAATCGCCAGTATGGTCACAGACAATATTGGACAGCACGAAGTCCTGTTACCAATTAATCAAAACTATTACAAAATAACCATTGGTTAATCTTCTTCATAAAAGAAAAACATAACAGTTGACGTTTTGTAATGGCACTGCACAAGAGAATGAACTCAAAAGTCTACATGACAGCGCGGATTAATGACACGTGCTGTCCAATCACATAGGCATGATGTGTAAACTGTCCTGTTACACTGTCCAATTGCAAGCATGACGTGTTAACTGTCCAATTACAAGCATTACATGTAAACTGTCCTATTACATTGTCCAGTTACAGGCATGATGCATTAACTGTCTTATAAGTGCTCAAATCGGGCTGCTGATAACCAAACATGTTCAAGAATTCTGTTACAGTTTTGATTAACTCTCAAATTGCCCTTTCTTTAGCCGACAACCTTGTCCCTAAACCAACACTTCTGGATTCATTGGCCCTCACACGATCCGGTTACCCAACAACCACTGGGGCTGACGCAACCGGACTTGAAAACGATGTATTCACCACTTCAGCTGAACCTTGGGGTCAAGCTAGTACCAGCACCTGGAGTTCGGCTGGCAGGCTCAATGAACTTTCCAGGTCTGACAGTCTCATTGGCAATGGAGGATCCTCAAGTACCATAGATGACGATTTTGATGACTGGGCAAAAATGATCAATGCGGAATTGAACGAGTTAGATCGAGACATTGTTAAGTATGTGGCAACCGGTGGTGATGAGATTGTTCAGTTGCCTGACACTAGCCTAGAAGTTCTTCTGAACACTGACAACCTCGATTTGCAGTCAAATGCCGCCATCCAAAATCTGGTTGCACCCAAAATTGAAGAAATTCCCATGGATAGTGAGTCGAATCCTACAGTTTCTTCTCTAACTCCTGTAAATGCGCAAAGTATGCCTCCCCCTAGAATGCCCTCTGCAGCTTTTGGTTCAAACATGCCTATGGATACCTTTGCTGGCGACACCAAACCAAGTTTGATGCCCATGAATCAAGGTGACTTGCAAGAGAGAGGTCTTGGGTTTACTGGTTCAAAAGTTCGCGGGATGAACAGCCCTTGCATGTTTGGCAATGCAAACTCTACTGGTGAGAGAAATTACCAGCAGAAAGCACCAGCTCTGAGTCATTTGAATTCTGCAGCTTCTTCAAATGCACCAGTGCAGCTTCTGCAAATGCAACCAACTCAAAATATTCAGCCTGCTAGAGATCCAAATGCTATGAAGACGACGCAAAGTAGAAACTCTGGAAGGATGCCGCAAATGCCAAGAAGTGATATGACATCAACAGGTGGTGGAAACTTTAGAGTTCCAGCTCCCGTTCTGCAAATGCCAAGGCAAAATGATTTGCAACAGCAACTCTTTCAAGAGCTCAGGGGAATGATTCCCGAAGACATGTGCTACACCGACCAAATGGTGGTTGACTTGGTCGACGATATGATGTTAGATGCAGATAAGAGAAAAGACGAGGACAAACAACTTGCGTCACTTCTGCAGCAAGGAGGCTTTGTTCAAATAGAGGAAATACCCGAAATCGAAATCAAGCAGGAAGTGGTGACACCAACATTACCGCAGCCCACAAGCTCATTTCCTAGCTTCTCTGACAGCTTGGCAAATCAGAGTAGCCAACCTCAAGTGTTAAGTAGCTCTTCATCTTCTTTTACTTCAACAGATCCCTTCAACCAACTTTCCGGCAACCACTCTACATTTGGGGCTCCACCTACTAGAAGGCCGCAAAACGGAACTGTTCACAATCAAAGCCCTCCTGTGAGGTTCCAAAATGGCAATTCTCAGTTTGTGAATCAAGGGGACAATAACATGAACTTTTTAAACTCTTTGTCAAATGCAGGAGTTACCAGTACACAAACTGGTGCACCCATGCCAAGCAACAATCTGTGGAACTCAAACCCACCCATAAAGCAAAACGTTATGCAACAAGGATTAAGAAACTTGCTGCAAAGCACAGGCAGCCCACCACCGAAGCAAACCACAAACTTTCAAAATTCTCAAGTGAACTCTGGCATGATGGCGCAGCAGCCAAACATGCCCTTCTTGCCACAGCAAAATGTCACAAACATGGTGCCACAGAATGGTTCCATTAATACTCAGAGTAATTTGTTTAACATGACAGTAGTTCCCAATGTAGACCAGATGAATCTCCAGGAACTTAACCAAGTCAATGCTCTCCTCCAATCAGTACCTACCTTGCAAGCTTCAAGCTATCAGAACATCAATGGCACAAACATGAACATCGGCAATCAGCATTACCAAAAGTTTGACATGAACAGAAAACTATGACAAGCGAATGGATCTGTCTTCCAATGCCCATTTTGAACAAGATGGTAACTAAGTAGGCATAATAATTTGTGTGCACATTTTTTGCTAAACTAGTAAACTATTTTGCTAGCAAAAACATCAAGCTCACTAAGGGCCTCTTTACATGAGAGTTTTCGTACGGGGATGACTTTTGTCCTGGGATCAATTCATATCGGTGTTTGGTCATTTTCTTGTTGCTGTCTACATAATAATTACCGTATTTTCTCAATTAAACGCCCCCGGCGTTTATTTCAAACTTGGCTTCGTGGATCCGGCGTTTATTTGAATGGTGCAGTTTATTCGAGCAAAATTTGTATTAAGAAAGGGCTTTTTATCATTATTTGTGACATGAATGCATCTTGCCATTATACCTGAAGCATGTTACACCTCAAATAAATGCCTGAACGGCTTAATTACCACTCCACCTTGGAGACCCGGCGTCTATTCGGGGCCCGGCGTTTAATCGAGAAAATACGGTATTTGTCCCGGGATGAACTCATCCCGCCCGTGACGATTTCGTCCCTGTCCTGAGCACAGGGATGGAATGTTATCCTGGGATGAACCGTGACGAAAAACGCCACGTAAACAGTCTTTCCATGATGAAATGTAATGTAAGAACGGGTGAGATGAATTCAACTCGGGAGGACTTACGTCCTGGCAACCCCGGGATGACGCCCATGTAAATGAAAAAATTTTTCATATCGGGACAAAACTCATCCAGGGACAAAACTCAGCTCTCATGTACATTTGTAAAGAGGCTCTAAGTCTTGTCATATTACTTGTCTGTTGTGATTATTGCATTTGTGATTATTGTACAAACATTCATGCATAGTTAAGATTCCTTTTCATGGAACGTGTGTTAATTGGTTCACTGCATTATTTTTTAAATGTACATAAATTAAAAGTTAGTTAACTAGAAAATTGCAATCAAGAACCTGGAACTTTGAACTTTAATTTTTTCATGGGTATTATGTAGAAATAGCATGTTCTCTTTTACCTTTGTACATAAAGTTTGTTATAATTACAGACAGTATTTGCAGTTAGATGCTCAGATAAGTATGGCAAAAAATTGTATAGATAGAAAGTGTAACTTATGTAGCACCTTTCATTGTATCTTAATACTAGCCTTGTATGGGTCGGTGGACTACAGCAAAAAGTTTATATTTACCATTTTGTTTTTTGTTTTTGAACGCATGCTACAGTTGTTTTTGCTATCAGGTAACGTTTCTGTAATCCTTTAGTGAGTGGTTGGCATACACATTTTCGCATACTCTCCTCAAGAGGTTCATATTAATGACATCGGAAGCATTTAGACGCATCATTAAGTCCTGGCATCACGTTGCCTTTCTGTGCACGGTTGAAAATCCATTCCCCTGTAGCCTTAAGATTGGCTGCAGTCAAGCTTTCAAAAGCTCCGTGTGTATTGTCATAAAAAATAGCTTTTGTAATTGCTGTACTGGGGTGATTCAACTGTCCATTTATCTGTAGTATGCTTGTTGAGTCAATTCAGTGTTGGTCAAACCAACACTAGTGTAACATGTTGTAGAATGGTCCAAAGTTAACCAATACACATTTTATGCCAAATTTATATACATGTAGTCTAAAGTAATAACCCAATCATAATGCTTCACGCTTTCATGTTGATAATGTTAACCATAACGCAATGATTATTAAGCTGCTGGCTTTGATCAAATGTTGTGCCTAAGATTTCCCTTCCTTTTTTACGTGTGGTGAAGTTTTATATCTTTAAAGCAATTTAATCCAGAACCTCAAAAGCCTTGCCATGACAAAGATTGGTGTTACATAATCTGATGAACATAATATTATGACCTTTTAACCGTTACTGGAAAAGTTTATTTTGCTAAGGTTCTTAAAGGAGCCGGATGAAGTCATTACATTGGGAGGGGAGAGTGATGGAGCCCCCCCCCCCCCACCCCATTCTTATGTTTTGCTTTCAAGTCATTTCACACGCCAGTTTTTTAACTAAAACATTTGCTGTTGTCTCTCAGCGAAAAGCCTGAGAAAGGTCTACCTCAAAAGCTAGGAAAACATTTTTGAAAGTTGCATTTCTTCCCATAAAAGACGACGACATGTTAATGCTTGCAGCTGATTGGCTTGTGTTATCATGATGCCAGCGTAATCCATAAAAAAAAAGCTTTTAGCAAGTGGCTTTATTTTCGTACAATAATTTGCATTAGTTTATGAAGAATAGAATCATATAGTCAAGACTTGTGGAATGTTTCACTAAGTGAAGCTTACAGTTGTCAAAATGTATCGTTTTTGTGTGCTTTCCATTGTATGTTAATCTACTGACCTGCATATTTACTTATTTACGTAACAGTGAGGTGGTTAATGGCTGAGAATATGTAAAGCCATTTGTCAGACTCTGCGGAGGCATTACTTCGCAAATTTTGTATTTGTATGATTTTGGGGGGCCGAAAAACTTTCCCTCAAGTGTTTTCAGTATACTTTAATGCATTTGTAAAGTCGATTCCATGAGTGTCAGCGTAAGTCACCCTTAATGTCAACATAAAAATTTTCCTTAATATAGAAGAAAAGATAGAGACATCTTAGCCTCGGTCAGAAGCCACTACGAAAGTGAAGCTACTAGCCAAGATTTTTCACGCTAATAAGTAACTAGCTATAGACATCTTGCATAGGGAAAGTAGGTCGTCAAAAACGATGAAATACTTACTTCTCTTAACCTGTCTATAACAAATTGCAGTAGGAACGTTGTGAGAGTAGGACCTGATCGTGTAAAAAAGACGAAAAGTTCTTGCTTTCCTACCCCTCCCTTTGATTGTATCTTTGGGAGCTTAACTTAAAGAGAAAAACACTCTTGGAATTGACTTTAATAGAAATATAACAAGTATATTAATCCAGTTCGTACAATATTATTCGTGGGAAAAATGTGCTTTTCCCTACAACCATTGCTATATGAGCAATAAACTGTAAAGACAAACTGTAACTGCGTTGCCAGTCTTGAGTTTAAAATATTAATTGAGGGTCACTGTGTTGTGTTCTTGGGCAAGACACTTTACTCTCCTAGTGCCTGTCTCAACCCGGGTGTATAAGTGGGTACTGGCGAGTTAAATGATGGGGGCAACCCGGCGATGGACTAGCATCTCATTCAGGGGGATAAAAATATTCCTAAGCCCTTCAATGTATTGAAACCTGAGATAGGCTTAAACGCAGACCTTATCTCTCAGGGTTTGCATTTTGAGCTAAGGGAGCGGTATACAAATCTCATTCTGGGGGTACTCCCTTGTATTGTGCTCTAATGGAGGCTCTAAGCTGAATTTTGAGCAACTGACACAATACGCGCGTAAGATTTATAACTTTAAGAAAGCTAAGGGGACGGTATGAAGTTGCTATGACGACCCAGAGGACAACATCATCGATTGAAAAATTTATTTTTATTTGTTTTAAAAATTTCGCATAGGATTGTCGTGGTTAATGTTCTCCAAAACTAAAAAGCGCAGAGTGGTCATTTCATGCTGTAAACTCCCCTTTAAAATCGAACCATTTGTCTGCCATATTTTTGACAAAAAGAGTATTACAACTCCGATCGACGTTATGAATAATTAGTGCAACGGTTGTTTACAGTAAATATCAATTTTTCAAATATTATAATAATGTTGCACTGACCTTGTTCACTTGTGTGGATCGGCGGGAGGTCTGGGCTCTTGTTTGGATTTCCCGCCTTTTTGCGAAGGACGCCGAGCGCCGTCCGGTAAGCTCGTCTCGTACGAATTTTTCAAGTGCAGGAAAATGGCGTCCATATTTTTGTCTGCAGCTGTGTTTGAAGAATGTTCTTCTGGCTAAGATACAGTCGCCATGTAACTGAAGGATAAAAAAGTGGATAAACTACTTGGATATTTCAACTGGTAAGTTGCTATTGCTTTATGAGTAAGTTACGTTAACTTGAAAATGAAACCGTCGACGAAGAGCTAGAAATCAGTAGAAAAATTTCAAGAATGAAGCAAAAAATAACCTAAAGGCCTGCCTGTTGCAAATTCTGACTGCTAGATGTAAGAATCATGAAATTAAGGTTACTGACAGAGTGTTTATGAATCTGAAAATGTCACTTAACGACAATTTAACAAATTGAAATAAAAATGAACAAATTCTTTCGCTTACAGGCGCAGGCCTAGACTTGCTCCAAGTCGCTCGTTTGATTCGCAGGAGACCACTGGATACGGAAACGGAGGGCGCGCGCGGGCATGAGAAACAAAATGGCGGAGGATCGTGGCGGAACGAGCGACTTGTCTCACCTGCAGCGCGCCAATTCTCAAAAGGGGCGTCACCGGTGGATTTTTCTGAGCGCGCGCTGCTCACCGATTTAGCGCGCTCTGCTCGCGCGACACGGTTGCGCTTTTACCTCTTTAGCAGACTTGTTTCCTTCTCACATCGGCAGTTAAACCAGTGTTTGAACAAACAACACAAATATTTTCTTTTGTGCCTGTCCCTTTTCAATCTTACAGAAATGAGAGAGCCATCAAAAGCCATGAATATGATTTCCCACAAAAAAGGGAAGAAAATCACAATTTTAACACACGCCATGGCACGCGTCAACTGCACACGGCGCACGAAACTGACGTCAACACGGTAAAAGAAACCAACTTAATGCAGACCAAATGATGCAATTTTTCGCGGCAAAAAATACGTCAGCCAGAATCAATTTCCTGCAAGTGACACAAGTCGCTCGTTCCGAGCCATTCCTCGACGCACGGACAAACAAATTCCGCGCGGTCGCTCGCGCGCGATTTCAAAGCGAGCTTACTCAAGTAACTCTACTCAAGTAACACGAAACGAGCGACTTGGAGCAAGTCTAGCGCAGGCCAGCCATATGCAACATTTGGTTTTGATTCAGTGGCTACATTAAAACAAGTCACCCGTTCACACCTGAATTGCACACTGACTAAGCAACAACAACAACAATAATAATTTATTTATTCCTTGAGAAAAATTACATCACGGAAATAGATAAAAATCGAAAGAAATAGATAAAATGTGACTCGACGCCCAAGAAGGCCTATTTTGGTGACTACAATGTTTACCTCCAGCTACCTAACATATAAAGCGTCCATTCTGTCGGTGATTACAATGTGAGACTTTCGTATTTATACCCTGAACATTAACGATTATATTATCCTCAAGATATTAGTTGGGGATATTAGGGTAAAAAGTGGTCACATAATGTTTCCATATCGATATCAATGATAGAAATAATGACCGACTCTCCAGACAATCATGCTCTCAAAACAAGGAGACCTTATCAGAGGGTCCTGAAGGGGGGTCCTAAATCCCAGTTCCCAGCCCAATTTTAATCCAAATCCCAGCTCCCAGGCTTCAAATCCCATTTCCCAGGCAAATTTTGGTCGAAATCCCAGTTCAGAAACAAGAAATCTCATTTCCATAAGTACAGGTTAATAACCTTTGCATATGATGACTATAATAAATTAAAAGGGCAAACTGTTGATATTTGATTGTTCTTGACTGTGGGCTAGTTTCAAGCTTCTTAGCTGGGCAGATGTGCACACGCCGACTAGGTCCTTCACACTTTTCTACTCTTCTGGGAACAAGGCGAAAAGATGCGCGACTCGTATGTGACGTTTAAATGAAATAGCGGCATGCGCACTAAGGCAAAATCGCGTATGCTGGCCAAGGTTTTGAGCCTTTTACCCGCATCCGCATTTTTACCCGCATTCGTTATTTAACGAACCTTAGCACGGTAGAAAAAAGTACGTGTAAACAGTGTATCATTGCTTTTTTTTTGGTACGAGTACCAATTTTATCCAAGTCGTGCCAAACGTTTTCTGCCGTGTAAATGGGGCTATAAAAAGGGCCATATATTTATTGTTTTAAACAAATCGCTGATCACAGACATGACATGATTGCAGTACAATGCCTGGTAACGAGAACTTGCAATAGGAGGACAAAACATGGAAAAAAACTGACTTTTTTGTGTCATCAAAGTGGGATAATTCAAGTGTTTGTGATAAATTATAGAGTCAGAGACTGGCAAGTCTCACAAAGAAGAGAAATCCCATTCCCATTTTCCAAAGTGTTTGTCCCATTCCCAGTGGTAAAATCCCAGTCCCAGTGCACGAATCCCATTTTCCCAGCCCAAAAAGAGGCAAATCCCAGCTCCCATTTTACCCCTTCAGGACCCTCTTATCAATGTTAACATCTCATGGCTTCTCTTTCTCACCACTACTTTTCTATAACATCAATATAATTTTTAACTTTGTGTACTCTTCAATTTCAATAAATTACATGTTACCCTTTAATATTAAATGCAAAGGCAGCTATTGCCTCACTTCCCCTAATAATGCCTATATGCACCGTAGCATAGGATCTAAGGTTGTCAGTTTGTGGCCTCTAATCTCTATTAACGTCCAATGTCTTTGTTTAAAATATGAGTACAAACATTATACATGTAGGTTATTGAGCATAAAAGTGTATAGCATTTTCAATCAGTTATCGTGTTTACTTTTCTTTAAAATGAAAGTAGCCACATTGTTGTGCAACTTATAAAAATAAAATATTTTATAACGCGCCAGTCTCCTTACGTTCAAAGGCGCTAATGCACCTATCAATGTTAAGCCCGAGGGGGGGGGGGTCAGGCTAACCACGGGAATTTGATCGTGAGGTAGGTCCCCAGGGTAGGGATTTTGATCGTACGTGATGGCCCCAGGGTAGGGATTTTGGTCATATATGAAGGTTTGAAGGGACATCTGACCACCTTTCATGGGGATTTTGACCAATTATTTTGTCCCGGGGTGGGGAATTTGACATTTTTTTTATAGAAAATGTCAAAATCCCCACCCCTTGCCCGACCCCCCCCCCCCTCGGGCTTAACATTGATAGGTGCATAACATTGAAAAACAGTAAAAATATATTAAGCACTTACAAAAAATAGGTAAAAAAATACGCAACATTTAAACTGTAGCATGCTTTCTAAAACGGCCTTAGCTTGGATTTTACAATCAGTTAAAATTAACAAAGTAACCTTAAATAAGCAGTCACAAACGAACCTAATGCAGAAAAATGTACGTGTTCTTGATGCTGCACATAGTCAAGGATTAAAAATATTAAGAAGCGGCAAATCAAGTCCCTTTGTATTCACACGCCAAAGGATGGACTTCGGTGACCTACTTCGAGCCCCGTATTGCTTCTAGATTATTTTGAAGCTCTTTCAGATGATTGTACGCATTCGACAAAGGTGAACATACTTCGTTACGGGCTGGAGTTCCTCGGGTGTCGTTACGAATAGTTGACAAATTTTGCTCCATCGTAATTTTAAAGTTTAACTGATGTTCATATATTTTCATGGCTCGACGAATGTGAATGCCAAGAGTGGCAACAACTGAATTAAAGTGTTGCAATCCTGCAGAAGCCGAACGCTGCATTTCTTTGATTTTGCCTTGCAACCTTAAAATTTCCGCCTTGGATTCGCCTAAATCAGCTTTAGCGTCGCGTAGATTTTTCTCCATGTTACTCATTTGCAATTCAATCATCTTTCGCTGGGAAAGAGGCTCGATTTGCTCGTACAGCTCATGACCCTGGACCTCCTCGATGCTTAGTTTTTGCGTCTTGTTTAAACACTCGGTTTTCACTCTTTCCAAGGTGTAGTTCTGGGCGATTATTAAGTTCTCGAAAAGTGGACCAATTTTGTCCTCCTTTTCGATCACTTGCAGCAAGTAATCTTCACATCTCTGTGTAAGTGCCTTCATCTGGTATTCCCGAGCAAGAGCTGAGGCAGCAAGTAATGAAGCCTGATTTCGTTTACAAGTTTACAAAAACTAGGATAGATAACCAGCAACATCTCTCGTATTTCAGCAGCCTTCTTCTCGGGCAGGGGAATCTCGTCTGCGTCTTTCTCTTTGAAATCTGAAGAGAACATTTTGGAGAAGACAGGCGAGCTCATCGCCAATATGAGACGATGGACGTGAAACTGTTGTCCTTCTACGACCAGGACCACATCGCTCTGTTCCCATGGCTCTGAAAATTCGTGATCGAGTTTCTGAGCTGCTTGATTTTCGTCCTGCATACTGGCAAAAAGCTTTAGCCTGGTTTAAGGATCGAAGATTATTCTACACAATCGCCAAATTACACTTTCCCAGAACGAACAGATGTGAGCTTCCGGGTTTTCTGGGAAATGGAGTGAAAACGAGGCTTAACTCGTACCCAGTCGTAGCATGCGAATAGCGCCTCTCATTCGCTCCCGCTACTGTAGATCCCTGGCTAACCCCGTCGTGTTTATGTGATTTTCGGTGGAGGAGAAAGGTACTTTAGAAAGTTTGCTGAACACAGGTCTGAGAAACAATACATGCATTCTGGTATATTGCAAATGCAGCTGTTAGCCCAATTCTTGTATGTCTTTGCATTCGTTCTATAATGAGATTGGTTGCCAGTTTGTAGCCTAGTTTAATATTCTTTAATTCACTTGAATAATTTCACAGCACAATTAGTAAATACAATAAGCAGAATAAATATGAAAAAGTAAAAAAGTAAATAATGATATAAGTACAAATAAAGTTAGTTATATTGCCTTCTCTTCTTAATCAAAGATCTCTTCGAGATATCGACTTTTTTGCATGAAGTTAGTATGAGTAGAAGGTTTATCCTGGGCATTGTTGTTCAAACATATCATGGACGAATTCAAACGTCTTTCAGTTCAAGCATTTTTTTTTTTATTTTCGCGGAGGAAATGCTGTATTTGTCAGTCGCGACGGCTGGGCGCTTTGCGACTCATATACTTTGGCTTGGTTAAAAATGGTAAACTTTGACGCTTGCCTTTAATCGAAATAGTTGTTTCTACTCGGCTTAATGCAGGGTTCCCGATAAAGGTTACGCACGACAGAGTTACCTTTTGTCTCGTCACGCAGTCTTAACCCCACATTGAGAAGTAAATTTTCGTTTGGATATTATCAAAAGCCGCTTTTCCTCGCGTTATTCTTTACCTTACGGCTACACATGCCATTTCTAACGACTACATTTCCAGTAAAACAGTTGCTGTTTTTTTTTTTCTAATGGCGATGCATTAACTTCTGAACAGAAGCAAAAACTTTTAGTGTTTACTGCTTCCACCGGAAGTAATTTCACAACAGGCTACAAAAAAACTTGTCAATATCACTTCACACCTGCATTGAATGTTGCAATTCTAAATTGTGCAACTCAGCAGAAATAATCAATTGTCACGAAATGAGTTCCCTTTGGTTAACTATTAGCAACGTTTTAGTGTGTGAAAGACTTGTACCAGTACAAATTTGCGTTGTTAATCGTTAGGTTAAATTAATATTAGCGCCTAAAGACTTGTACCAGTACAAATTGCGTTCTTAATCGTTTTAAACTTCGCTGCCTTCGAGCGCTAAACCCCTCACATTCTTAATTGGTTATGTCACGTAAGATTTGGGCTACTCACGTTTTTAATTGTTATATAACGTTTGTAAATTTGACAAGTCACGTTTTTTCTACAAGAACGGAAGTGCTGAAGCACAACTATAGAGTGACACTTTACAAGTCACGCGCTTTGATCACCCACAGCGGAAAGTATTCCCTCGAGAGTTAACAAGAATGTGGTTCCAGATTACCCAACTTAACCGCTATTCTCCTTCCTTTTGCTTGTAAACAAGCAAAAAAGTCGAAAAAACTATTCTGACCACATTGTTCTGTAGCACGACGCAACAATTATAACAGATGTAGGTCTGGGTTTTACAGTTAGGCCATCCCAATAAAATGTTTCGTTTCCCATCGCCTCGTCCCTTGTGATGGTGGGTCGGTCGGTCGGGCAAAAAAAAAAAAAAAAAAGAATGAACACTTGAAGGTTTCTGGGTTCCAGAAAAGGCCGGGCTGCTAAGTAAGAAAGCCTGATTACAAAGTCAACTCGAAAACGTGGTCTTTTCGTTCGTTATTCCTTAACAGTCTTAAAATAACGTAGTATCGATGTTTATTAAAGACAAAGACATCACATCATACCAACTGTTGTTAATAAAACTAGATAGCGTGCTTGTAAATTGAAGTACTTGCTTCTTTGAACAGTGAACCTGGAATTTTTTTTTTTTTTTTTTTACTTTTCGAAAAAAAATGGTCGGTCGGGCGACGGGAAACGAAACATTTTATTGGGATGGCCTTAGTTAAATTATAACCAATGAATGTAATCTTAGCAGAAACAAACAAACCTGATGTTTTGCTATGTATATTGTCAGTAGTGCAACGTATGTCTTCTTAACGCTGTACACGAACAAACAGATTTGTACAAGCAGCTATATGCAAAAGTAAAGAGACGGTAAAATCGTTTCCCTAGATCACAGTTCATAGGCATACGACAAAGAATGAGGAACCTATTTCGAGTCCTGTATTACTTTTAGACAACTTTGAAGATTATCTAGAGGACTGTGTGTCCTATACAAAGGCAGACATACTTTTGCACGGGGAGTAGTATAGTCGGCGTCATTCTTAATAGTTGCCAAATTTTGCTCCATTGTAAATTTAAAGCTAAAATGATGATCGGTAATTTGCATGGTGGCTTGACGAATGTGACTTCCAAGATCGGCAACAAGTGTATCGAAGTGTTGCAATCCATAAGAAGCGAACTTCACCGTTTCTTTTAGTTTGCCTTGCAACCTTGAAATCTCCTCTTTGGATTTGCGTAAATCAGCTTGAGCGTCGCGCAGCTTTTTCTCGAATGTTTTCTCCATGTTACTCACTTGCAATTCAATCATCTTTCGCTGAGAAAGAGGCTCCACTTGTTCGTACAACTCGTGGCCCTGTATCTGCCCGATACTGAGTTTTTGCGTTTTGTTAACGCACTCACTTTTCACTCTTTCCAAGGTGTAATCCTGGGCGATTATTAAGTTCTCAAAAAGTGGACCAATTTTGTCTTCCTTTTCGATCACTCGCAGCAAATGATCTTCGCATTTCTCTGTGAGTACCTTCATCTGGTATTCCTGAGCGAGAGGCAGCAACAATTGAAAGTTTGTGTCATCTACACGTTTGCCAAAACTCGGATAGATCACTAACAACATCTCTCTTATTTCAGCAGCCTTCTTCTCGGGTAGGGAAATCTCGTCTGCGTCTTCCTCTTTAAAATCTGATGAGAACATTCTGGAGAAGACAGGCGAACTCATTGCCAGTATGAGGCGATGGACGTGAAACTGTTGGCCTTCTACAAGCAGGACTACATCGCTCTGTTCCCATGGCTTTGAAAATTCGTGATCGAGTTCCTGAGCTGCTTGATTTTCGTCTTGCATACTGGCAAAAAGCTTTAGCCTGGTTTGAGGATCGAAGATTAGTCAACACAATCGCCAAATTACGCTTTCCCAGAACGAATAGATGTAAGCTTCCGGGTTTTCTGGGAAATGGACTAAAAACGAGGCTTAACTCGTACCCAGTCTATGTGATTTTCGGTGGAGGAGAAAGGCACTTTGCATGGAAAGTTTGCTGAACACAGCTCAGAGAAACAATACATGCATTCTGGTATATGGCAAATGCAGCTGTTAGCCCAATTCCTGTATGCCATTGCATTCGTTCTATAATGAGATTGGTTGCCAGTTTGCAGCCTAGTTTAATATTCTTTAATTCACTTGAATAATTTCACAGCACAGTTGGTAAATACAATAAGCAGAATAAATATGAAAAAGTAAATAATGATAAGTACAAATAAAGTTAGTTATATTGTCTTCTCTTCTAAAAAAATGAAACTAACCTCTTTGTTCTGTAGCACGACACAACAATTATAACAGCCTCCCAAAACGGCCTTACAATGTAGGTCTGAATTAGTTAAATATCAGTTAAATAACCAATGAAAGTAATCCTAGCAGAAACAAACAAACCTGATGTTCTGCATGTATATTGTCAGTAGTACAACGTATGTCTTGACGCTGTACACGAACAAACAGATTTGTACAAGCAGCTATATGCAAAAGTAAAGAGACGGCAAAATCATTTCCCTAGATCATAGTTCATAGTCATAAGACAAAGAATGGAATTAAGAAACCCATTTCGAGTCCTGTATTCCTTTAAGCCATCTTTGAATCTCCTTAAGAGGATTGTATGCCCCCTGTAAAGGCCAACATACTTTTGCACGGGGGGTACTAGAGTTGCGGTCTTTCTGAATAGTTGCCAAAGTTTGCTCCGTTGTAAATTTAAAGCAAAAATAATTATCGTTAATTGGCATGGTGGCTTGACGTATATGACTTCCAAGAGTATTAACGAGGAGATCGAACTCTCCCAACGAAAGAGATGCCGCAGCCTTCATTTCTTTGATTTCTTCCTGCAGCTTTGAAATCTCCGCTTTGGATTCGCGTAAATCAGCTTTAGCGTCGCGTAGCTTTTTCTCGAATGTTTTCTCCATGTTACTCATTTGCAATTCAATCATCTTTCGCTGAGAAAGAGGCTCCAGTTGTTCGTACAACTCATGACCCTGTACCTCTTCGATGCTTAGTTTTTGCGTCTTGTTAACGCACTCACTTTTCACTCTTTCCAAGGTGTAATTCTGGGCGACTATTAAGTTCTCAAAAAGTGGACCAATTTTGTCCTCCTTTTCGATCACTCGCAGCAGATGATCTTCACATTTCTCTGTGAGTACCTTCATCTGATATTCTCGAGCAAGGG
Source organism: Oculina patagonica (assembly GCF_052425735.1). NCBI lineage: Eukaryota > Metazoa > Cnidaria > Anthozoa > Scleractinia > Oculinidae > Oculina > Oculina patagonica. Next base: position 20,101,856 of record NC_135768.1, read on the forward strand.
GCAGCAATAATTGGACGTTTCTTTCGTTTACACGTTTGCAAAAACTAGGGTAGATCACTAACAACATCTCTCGTATTTCAGCAGCCACCTTGTCGGGTAAGGGAATCTCGTCTGCGTCTTTCTCTTTGAAATCTGAAGAGAACATTCTGGAGAAGACAGGCGAACTCATCGCCAGTATGAGACGATGAACGTGAAACTGTTTTCCTTCCACCAGCAGGACTACATCGCTCTGTTCCCATGGCGCTGAAAATTCGTGATCGAGTTCCTGAGCTGCTTGATTTTCGTCCTGCATACTGGCAAAAAGCTTTAGCCTGCCTTGAGGATCGAAGATTATTGTACACAATCGCCAAATTACACTTTCCCAGAGCTTCCGAGTTTTCTGGGAATTGGAGTGAAAACGAGGCTGAACTCGTACCCAGTCGTGTTGATGTGATTTTCGGTGGAGGAGAAAGGTACTTTGCATGGAAAGTTTGCCGAACACAGCTCAGAGAAACAATACATGCGTTCTCAGGTATATTGCAAATGCAGCTGTTAGCCCAATTCCTGTATGCCATTGCATACGTTCTATGATGAGATTGCTTGCCAGTTTGTAGCCTAGTTTAATATTCTTTATTATTCACTTGAATAATTTCACAGCACAGTTGGTAAATACAATAAGCAGAATAAATATGAAAAAGTAAATAAAGATAAGTACAAATAAAGTTAGTTATCTCGCTTTCTCTTCTTTAAAACGAATCTAACCGCATTGTTCTGTAGCACGACACAACAATTATAACAGCCCTCCATAACGGCGTTACAATGTAGGTCTGGATTTTACAGTCAGTTAAAATAACCAATGAATGTAATCTTAGCAGAAACAAACAAACCTGATGTTTTGCTATTTATATTGTCAGTAGTACAACGTATGTCTTCTTGACACTGTACACGAACAAACAGATTTGTACAAGCAGCTATAAGCAAAGATTAAGAGCCGGCAAAATCAAGTCCCTAGTTACAGTTCATAGTCATAAGACAAAGAATAGAATTAAGAAACCCATTTCGAGTCCTGTATTCCTTTAAGCCATCTTTGAATCTCCTTTAGAGGATTGTATGCCCCCTGTAAAGGCCAACATACTTTTGCACGGGGGGTACTAGAGTTGCGGTCTTTCTGAATAGTTGCCAAATTTTGCTCCGTTGTAAATTTAAAGCAAAAATAATTATCGTTAATTGGCATGGTGGCTTGACGTATATGACTTCCAAGAGTATCAACGAGGAGATCGAACTCTCCCAACGAAAGAGATGCCGCAGCCTTCATTTCTTTGATTTCTTCCTGCAGCTTTGAAATCTGCGCTTTGGATTCGCGTAAATCAGCTTTAGCGTCGCGTAGCTTTTTCTCGAATGTTTTCTCCATGTTACTCATTTGCAATTCAATCATCTTTCGCTGAGAAAGAGGCTCCAGTTGTTCGTACAACTCATGACCCTGTACCTCTTCGATGCTTAGTTTTTGCGTCTTGTTAACGCACTCACTTTTCACTCTTTCCAAGGTGTAATTCTGGGCGACTATTAAGTTCTCAAAAAGTGGACCAATTTTGTCCTCCTTTTCGATCACACGCAGCAAATGATCTTCGCATTTCTCTGTGAGTACCTTCATCTGGTATTCCTGAGCGAGAGGCAGCAACAATTGAAAGTTTGTATCATTTACACGTTTGCCAAAACTAGGATAGATCACCAGCAACATCTCTCTTATTTCAGCAGCCTTCTTGTCGGGTAAGGGAATCTCGTCTGCGTCTTTCTCTTTAAAATCTGATGAGAACATTCTGGAAAAGACAGGCGAACTCATCGCCAATATGAGACGATGGACGTGAAACTGTTGTCCTTCTACGACCAGAACCACATCGCTCTGTTCCCATGGCTTTGAAAATTCGTGCTCGAGGTCCTGAGCTTCTTGATTTTCGTCCTGCATACTGGCAAAAAGCTTGAGCCTGGTTTGAGGATCGACGAATTCAACACAATCTCCCAACTATGCTTTCCCAGAACGAAAAGATGTTGACTTCCGAGTTTTCTGGGAACTAATAAGTATTCATATAACCTTAAAACGTGGCTAAACTCGTACCCAGTCGTGTGGAGAAATTAGAAACACTCCACCGCGCAGACAGCACTTCTTTGTTCGATTAAGCGACCCAATGGAGCCCCGAGGGGGGGGGGGGATTGGAGGGAGGTGTCAACTAGGGTAAAGCGCATGGTTCGGTATCGATGTTCGCTCGGAAGTGGAGAGATGGCCATCAAGTGCAGGTATTTGACTGTGTTTTACTGACAAGTGAAGGATACTCATTGGTGATAAATGAATCGGTAAATGCTGCACTGCGAAATACTGTAGATTTGTAGTAAGCATCACAGGGACCGCGCAGAGGGAGGGGCTAGGGGGGGCTTTAGCCCCCCCCCCCCCCACTTTTGTGCAAAAATAAATAAATAAATAAATACATAAATAACGAAGCAAAAAACTTTGTTAGTTCAGTAATAAGGGACAAAAGTTACTGGCAAAGTAGACGTGCAGATAAGATAACAACAAACATTGTCATAAATTAGTAATAAGTCGCTACAATTATCGAAAAATTTTTCAGTTGTAGCCTTGTGCTAGTACAGGTCTATGTCTTTTAAATGGCTTCTTTTTGCAAGCGAAACTCTCAGGAAAACATAATTGGTTAATTTCAATCCGAACTCATGACTGGGTTAAGTTTATAAGGCTCCCAAACAAGTTGTTCAGTTGATTGCCGAGTCCATTTGATAGAGTTACGATAATAGCAGTCCCGACCTTTATCTTTTAACAATGACCATAAAATTATTGCTCCTCTTTTTATGTGTCCTGGTTTTATCTCAATCAGCGAGGAGTTTCACGGATTGGTGAGTAATGACGGTCCCATCGCAAGTTTTGTTAAGCAACGTTTCTTTATGGAAATGAAATTTAGTTTGCTATTTATTAATGTATTTTTCGTCATTTTTTTCGTCATCAAAATTTTCAAGCATATACCCCCCCCCGCTAATTTCGCTCACGCGTCCGTCTTTAGCCCCCCCCCCCCCACTCTAAAACTTGCTGCGCGGGCCCTGCATCAGCTGATAAAGAAAGCAATTGATTATTCCGAAACGCTTCACTTCATTTTCACATAGCCAACAGAAAAGAGTTATTTAAAGAAAAATAATCATAGGTGTTAACATCAAGTTTGTTTTTAATGCGATACGTTGCACCACTATCATCATCAACATTAACGGCCGAACTGTTTTTGTTCAATTTGAACTAACCTCCATTCTTCTTCTTCATTTCTCTCGTTTGACCTTCTAAGCCGCTCGTTTTCTTGGCTTCGCCGTTGTTTATATGCTGTCAGCTACGCAGGTAACTGTTTCGAGCTCTCTCAAACTTTCACAGTCAAAATGTTTCACATTTCTTCCTTATAAAATAAGCCAGTGGAATACCTTACGTGGTCCTACAGTACTGTCAGCAGTCGAGGCTTTCGCATTGCTGAATTTGTCTTTGAAATTAGGCATAAACAGGATATAGTACTGCATTATTCATAAAAACTGAAAATACACCCACCTACATGCGTGCAACAGAGTGTTAAAACTTTTAGCCTCATGCTTCATAAACTTGTCAGTTGCCTGAAAATTCTTCTTCAAGGTCGCAGAATCATGGAAAATGAAATGCTCTGTTGTAAGTGTGTCTCTGAGATTCACTGTACAGTTTGTTTTCTTCTCATTCGCTACAGAATTCACGGTCTTTGTGTATTTACTGAGGCTGAGGCCTTAGCTCGAATAGGTTGGTAACTAACACATGGCGTCATGTTGGAATGTATTGTTCTCAGCTGCACTTTGAATAAAAGGCGGATTTTGTTGACGTGACGATTTTCCTATTAGCTGAAACCACGTGGTAGGTACGTCGAGGGTGGCAAGGCCGAGGGTTCGAACCGTGGTACCCCTCTCAGTGCGATCTTAAGACACTTCAATCCAAAATGTTTCTCTTCACCCAGGTGTACCAATGGGTACCAATGAATTGTTGTTGAGAAAACTTCACAAAAACGTGCTGTATGGTTACCTTCGTTTAACTAGCATCCATTCAGGGGGAGTACCAATACTGATACTTCTAGCACTTTTATGCTACTAGCCAGAGTAAGGCACCGACTGATTTGCTGGTGAAGCCGACTTTTACCATTGATAGATCATTCCAAGAGCCCACTTGCATGCAACTTCCTTGCTACTGTGGGACGTGTTGTAGCGCTACTTTTGTTTTTCAATTTCAAGTGCCCGCGTGGGCCGCATTGAAAACAAGGAAAAAGAAAGGATTCTTAAAACAAAGCTACATCTCGAATATATCACTTTTGCTTGTTACGGGTGCTGACAAACTTATCATAAAGTGATACGCGGCTGTGACATTCTGTAAGCTGTGGGACATGTCGAAGTCGAGAACTTCCTTTTTGTAAACGTCAAATTTACAGACGTTGCTACCCAGCCTTGGCTTACAAACTTCAGTGAATTGTCGCGTTTGATCGTAGTTAGTAGAAAAGACCCAGTTCCTTCTACTAACTACTAGCTATGGTTTGATCACATCATTAAAAGTACGTAGCCTTCCTTTTCTTTCAAACTTCGCAAATAGCTACGTTTTATATGCTCTTCAGTTTATCAGGTGAATATTTAATTATGCTAATTAGGAAGAATTAAAAAAATAATGATAATAAAAACAGTCACGTAACCCTTTGAGTGATGCTTCATATATTAAAAAAAAACTGTAGTTATCGCTATATCAGTGAAGGGCATATGACTTAACCAAGTCCAATGTGAAATCGTGGATTTTTTTATTCTCGATAACATGTTGTCATATTAAAATTGGAAAAGTAAACTTTCTTATTCCAGTTTCTGATTTAACAAGTAAAGCCTGAACTGAACAAACAAATCAGTAGAACAGTTTTCTTCAGTAACACAAGACCAAATTTCTACAGGAAAGCAATTACGGACCACTAGTTTTCCGGTCTAGTTTTCTATGAAAATACTGAGAGAACTTAACGTGCGCACGCGGTCTGATTGCTAAAATAAATTAGATTTCTCATAGCAACCTTTATAGCGAGCGGATAACACACTACAACAGGATGTTTTTGTGGCGAGAATAAAATAATTCTATACTTACTTGTTTTGCACCGGAAGACGTCACTCGCCGATGGCTTTTTTGGCCAGTTCACATCCAGGTGGTTTGGAGTTAACTTTCACAAAGCCCTGCACCTGTTAACAAGACAGCGACAGCGGAAGCATCAGTTTAATCTGGCGATGGCGAGCATAGTACACGATCGCTCAGATATAAATACAAGGAACGGAAAAAGGAGGCATATATAACCATAAAAATATCAATAGCACAATATGGCATACATAAATAAGAGACATGTTTCGTGATCTTTTCCAATTGTCCGTAGTCGAAATCGTCTTTTTGTCCGAAAGGCGCAGGTTGTAAAACGATATCTACAGTTTTAGATTCCCGCGTCATAAAGCTCGTATATTTTGTCAATCGAGTTAAAATAAGCTTTCTTAGCAGTGCGTGCGGACGTTAAGGAAGTGAAAGCACTTGACGTTAATATAAATAGATACCGGCTGAAGGCCGTAATGATGCGCATAATTAACGGAGGTGTTTTTGAATAGGGGGGGGACGTCAGTGGAACATTAACTTGTAGTGTTGCGGTGAAAAGGCGGTGTCAGTACAAAGCACGGCTGATGTACGGTATCCGATGACTAATGATGTTTTGATCATAACGAGAGGCTGGATTGGCCATAAATTACTTGTCTTGTAAATTAAATTGTGTCTAGACCAGACAGTTGCTCCAGATCTTTCTTATCTGATACTGAAGGCACGACTGAGTTGAAAGAGCCATCCCTCTTTGCTCTAAGAGCGATGAAAAATCTGATTTCTCCTTACAATGTCAATACATTGTTAAGCGCACAGGTGATGAGAAAAGAGACAATCATCAACTAGAGGATATTGTCTTCATTGTTTCATTTCAAGGCAAAGTTGAGTCGCCACAGTTTTTAAGTAAGTTTTAAACACGGCCTCCAAGAATAGCGGCGTCTATTGTTTTGAATTTTTATTCTGTCGTATTTGTAGTTAGGTAGGTAGGTGTTTTTTTTTTTTTTTGTAGTTAGGTAAGTAGGCTGATGGAAATACCGTGTTAAAATAAAACTATCTCATCTTATCTTATCTTATCTTATCTTATTATCCATCGACAACGAAAATTGAAATATTTTGTATTGCGACTCAGTCAAAATAATTTTCTTTCTTGGCCGCGACTCTAATTCAACAGGGCTTCAGCTCTCCGACAATTTTCTTTCTAAGGGAATCAAAATAATAAAGAAAACAGGCCAGCAAAAATATCTGTCAACATCGAGTCAAGGGGTGAAAAAGTTGACTGAAATGAAATGAATTTTCTTGTTCGGAAAGTATAGTAACAATGTTGCAGATAGGCGATGGCAAAGTTAACAGCGCATTACTCTTGCTGTTTAAATCAGCCATTTTTAAACATCACAAAGCACGATCCATAACTTGAAAATATTAGTTAATAAAATCTTTTTCGATACAGGTGGAAAATAATTGAACTATAACTAAAAAAATAAAGAAATGTCCTACTATACCTTCAAGCCCTCGCTTATGGCACGACCTTTAGTGACTTGTAACAAGCTACGCGTTGATGTGCTAATGTGTCGCTTGATCTATAAACAAAGCTGCTCTTATTATTAGCGGCGACTCCACGATCAGGTAAATTTATTTCACATTAAATATCCCACGCCACGTACGTGCGGTGCATACGATATTACTCTTATCTCCGGGTCACGTGACCACGTTTTACATGTTTTTGAGACAACGTGAGAAATTATTGATCATTTTTTCCTATCCTTTTTTGTTTTTAGACAGCAAATTATCATAGAAGTAGGAACTTCAGTGTTTTATTTTGTCTTTATCGTTCAAAATTAACTATAAATCTTTGTTATGTTGTCTTAAAGAGAATTTTTATTCTTTTGTTTATTCAAACATGCGTGGCTGAGCTAACAGTACTAAACGTAGGAATAAGTCGAATCTAAGTTAAAACTGGCTGAAGCTGTCCAAGATCTGTTTCATTAAGGTGACAAAACGAAAAACAATGTTATTATATGTAAAAGCGACAATATTTCATTTTTTGAAAACCAGTAACGGCAATTAGACCTAGCTGCTGATCAATATAGCCACCGCTGCTAATTGAGTTTGCTTGCATTATATAAAATGTTTCTATGGAAAGTTCGAGATTTCCGGTTTGCCAGTATGGACGTGAGGTCTAAAGCAAAGCGTGCAGTCGTTGTTTATCATGTCCCAAGCTATAATCAGTGTGTAGTTACTCCTCGTAATTTTCAATACAAAATCAAGCATAATGGTTATGTGAATTTTAGGAAAACACGATGTAGAGAAATTGCGTTGTAAAAGTAAAAGGACCCTAGTCAGCCACGCCGTTGTTATAGTTTACACAAGAGAGTTTCTGTATTATATTTTACGCGGAGTGTGTCTTAACGAAAGAGATCACTATGAAACTGCTAGAGGTAGTTAACCAGACTTCCAGTAACACAACTTACAGCAATGCAATAAGATTTCGCTTTGCCGTACAGTTTTCATAATTTCGATGGCATCGAAAAAAGCGGAGGCTTACCCCTTTAAGCAAATTCTCCAAAATAAAACTATAAGAAATTTATTGGGAACTGTGAGGAGAATTTGCATGTTAACAACCGGTGTGAGGAATAAACGTGTCTGCTGAAACGGATGTATAAATTTATACATACATGAAATGCTTAAAATTAAAGACCCAAACTTTTGTTTTTAAAGAAACGTCTGTAAAATTAAATTTACAGAAATTAAGTTAAGTCTGCAAAGGGTTCAGTTTTTCCAGTGATAGATTGAGAGATTGCCATAAAATAGATAACTGAGCCCGGGTTTAACTAATTCGCCTGGGTTCGAAAAATGAAGTTCGTAAGTTCGTTATATTAGCCAATATCGGTTGATTACTTGTACGTGACAAAGCCGCCCAGTCAATGCCTTTACTGGTTCGATTAGCAATGACACAACTGGTGGAATATGCAAAAGTCGGATCTTTACCTAAGTGTTCTATGGCACGAGAGGGAGTTAAAATTTGGGAAAAATCAAAAGACGAGTGGCAAACTCCCTTCTCATTTTCACCGTGCATAATTGATAAATTTCCGCTCGCGCGCAGGTTTTTAGGAAAAGTGGGCGACTGTACTGTCGTAAATTGTAATATCGTCGTGAATTGTAATACCTGTCGTAAATTGTAATAACAGTTGTCGTGAATTGAAATAGCTGTCGTAAATTGTAATAACAATTGTCGTGATTTGTAATAACGCACCTATCGCAAATTGTAATAACACATTGCCGTAATTTGTAATACTCCGAGCTGTCGTAAATTGTAATAGCACATTGTCGTGTTTTGTAATAAGCAGTATTATCACACTCTATTCTTAACTTTAGATCTAGAGCAGTTTCAAATGGCAGCCTGGCAGGCCATTTTTGATCGTTTGGTAATGCTTAATGGTGAATTTGTTGGAACGAGAAAAACTACATTGAAAAAATAATATTTCGCGCTCGTAACTAGTGCCAGTCCAAGAACGACCCCCTAAACTCTGGCGACGTACAGCCAAGGGAATTAGTGAGAGGCTCCGGCATTTTTTTCTAAAAATGTGCATTATTTTGAAAAAAGAAAGAAAATACAAAACAAAATTCAGGTACACAGCTAGTTTTTTTTTTTTTTAATAAAAGGGTAGAAATGGTACCTTATTACTTAATGACCTTAATTGCATTGCCCAGCCCCTCACTCTTAGGAAGGTTGGCACGGAGTGTGAAAGGTTAACTTCGCTGTTTCTTAGTTTTTACCTTTTTAACATTTTTTTTGTTATCTGGCTTCAACCTTTCTTCGCCGATAATATTATAAAAAGGGATATTCACCGGACAATTCTTTCAGCCAAAATAAAATAAAAAAAGCCATCCAAACAAAATTATTTAATTGAACATCACTGTGAAAATAGGAGGAGTTCGGAATTTCAATGGTTGGTCTGATACCACAGCGTCATTGCCGTGGAGCCTGAAAACAACAAGAACTGGTCACAAAATCAATATGACGGCAATGGATATTGAGGAAGACAAGGTCGATTTGGTTTTAAAAATTAAACGAAAACACGGAGAAAAGAAAGAAGAACCGCCATTACTACTATTGAGTGTTAAGAAATGCCGTTAAACTGTTGTGTTTGACTACGTCATTATCTTCCACATAGCTCGTTTTACTTTTTTTAACGTGAAAATTTAAGTCGGCCAGACGACACCGAAGGGAGATAAAAGGTGGAGTGGCTCAACACTGAAAAGACAAGCTAAATATCATGAAAATATGTTTAGACTGTTTTTCCCTTACAAAAATTAAAATGAAGACCAATTACTTGTTAAAAACCGCCTAGAGGAATAACAAATGTAACTTCACGTTTCCTTACAATGTGCTTTGCTGCAGTTCTTTGTCGCAGTTCTGGTGAGTAGTTGGTTAATAATGTTGAATAAACCTCATGACGATACCATGCAGGAAAATAAATTTACACCACGAAATCTTTAACTGCTTTTCCTTATAGAAAATGAAAACCAGATTTCTGTATGATTGCTAATTCTCATTTTAAAGGATTATTACAAAACACGACAATGTGTTATTACAATTTACGACAGCTCGGAGTATTACAAAATACGGCAATGTGTTATTACAATTTGCGATAGGTGCGTTATTACAAATCACGACAATTGTTACTACAATTTACGACAGCTATTACAATTCACGACAACTGTTATTACAATTTACGACAGGTATTACAATTCACGACGTTTATTACATTTCACGACAGTACAGGCGACTCTTTCGGTTCCACAACTAATTGACCGTTATATCCGGAGGTTTGTCATACCGGGGTTACATTATAACAACATTATAACAACATTATAACAAAAAAAACATTTTCACACGAAGTTGCACAAGAACTGTAAAAATTAGAGCTGTTAGACCTTTAGACTAACTGACTCAGTAGCTTTGAATAGTTTAAATGTAACCACCGAGCTCCTGGTTTAACTATATGCACTTAGCCAATAAGTCAGTAGAGTAAAACAGAGTGACTGGTCTATACATAGCCCTATCGGTTTCATAGCGCAGGAAGAATTCGAGCTATTAATTGCTTGGCATCACGACTCTTTCTTCCTTTGTCGTTACAGTCCTGGGTTTATCTACGAATGTAGTCAGTTCTCAATTCTTCCAAGAATTGCGCCAATGAATTGCGCGACTGATAGGGATATTGTTACTCCATACTCCCTCAAGATGCGATGCTAGTCCGGCGACTGCAAATCAAATCTAGGGGATTAGGGAAAGCACGTGAAGCTAGGACAACTAATCCCCAGGAATCTGTCATGTTGGGGCCCCCTTGAGTCTAAAAACAACCTGCTAAAAAACTTTGAACGGGAGGGAAAAATGACAAAATGTGAATGTTTTTATTCAAGAAAGAGTTTTGTTTGTGCAAAACTCGCGTTTGTCTCAAATAGTTTTGTCCTCGGTTGTATTTTAAGTTTACACCCACAGGTCAAGTGAAACCTCGAAAAAAAAAACAGCACAAAAACACCGGAAAAATCATGTGTTCGTTATACATGTAGTTCGTTATACCGGGGTCAGTTCTGTTCCAATACACGTTACTGTTAGTAACTTTAGCGGGGCCGAAGAATATATAAGTTTGTTATACCGGGGACTTCTTTATAAAGGGGTCCGTTATATCTGAGTTCCACATTTCATAGTCAGTTGAAAGACGATAGCGATTGTGCCAAAGGAAGGCTAAATCTGGGAAGAGCATAATCTACTTGTAAACACTGAGCTATCGAGGTCGCTCGCCATGCCGTTGACATTCGACAAGGTGGCTCAACAAACGAAAAATAATGCGAACGACTGTTATTAAATTAAATATTGTAACATCCAAAAAGTTTGTCTACCTGTAAGCTTCAGTCTGCAGTCAGTAATCTCGCTGTTAACAACTCAACACCTTGTTCCAGTTAGGTGAGAAAGTAATGCAAATGAGTACCACTGCGTGCTTATCATTGTCGCCCGTGAAACAAAATTTGATATCAGTTGAGACAGGTTTTTCTAACCATTTTATTTGTATAACCACTTTGGTATGCGAGGTACATTTTGACATTATTGACGGACACGTTTTCAAGTCTGAAACTGTCAGAAACGTCTTGAGTATTTTTTTCCGGTCACGTCTCGCATATAAATCTGATGTCGTGCACGAATGTGGCCTCAGCCAATCACATGCTTTAATTTTTCTAAGCTGCTGTCCCGTTATCCTGACCTAACATATCAAGTCACAAACGTAACACCTAGCCTGCGATTTGATAGTTTATTTATGGATTTGCTCAAACAATGTTGCAAAATTGTCACGAGTCAAAATAAAACGGGTAAATATGCACATGTTGAAGATCTGGGGGGCTGTTTGTTTACCGCCTCTCGACTGAAGAAAAAGCAAACAGACTTTCGCGCCAGAAAAACCGCTGCTGCACCAGAACAGTCACGTTTCGTCTTTGTGGTTGTGATAACAAAATTCCGGTCGTGTTTGACGGTCTTTTCGGTAAATTCACTCTAGCTACAGGAAGAGCGAAGGAAAGAATTAAAGTGAGACGACAAGTAGTCTGACTTTAAAAAGTTTATTTTCATAACATAAACAATCAGTACAAGTTGACAAACACATCAACGTCACCAGACAGAAGAGACGTTTGGCACGACTTGTAAAAAACGTTGTACCGTGTGTCAACGACGTCCCGCCAAAATCACCTCTATTACCTTAATATCAAACCGTTCAAAAGCTGCACGTCTGGCCGTTTTCACTGCCAAGAGCACCCAAAAATATAATCAAGAACAATTTTAAATTTCAATTTTCCAAAATACTGAAAAACGAACAGACAAAAGGAAAGTACTGCGCAGTAGCTCTCATTTGAATGGCTACACTTTAGTATTTCGTCCGCAGCGACTTAAATGTTAGAACAAATTAAATGGGCCACGCATAAAACCCACAGGAATGTTAAATACCTTTCTAAGAACGAAACTGCAATTTTCTGAATAGAAATTTTTTCATGACTCGAGAGCTGGCATATAGAGAACAGTTGTAGGACATGTTACCATGGATACGGTTATGCGCACCGATGTCAAGACAAACTTTTTGACTAATTTTTGACAACTTTCTGATCGGTTCTATTTGATATGGCAAGGTGGTTCTTACTTTCAAGTCTGTGGATAAAACCTAGTGTGTGACCATTCAAATGAAAGCTGGGGATATGGTATTGATTAACCTGCCAAATTCTCAGAACCAACATAAAAAAGAAATGTGTGGCAAATATCGATGAGAATTGACATATTGAGCTTGGAACAGGGTTATACCAAACCATTCAAACGTCGCCCGTCAGAACACTTTCACTCTCAAGAGAACCCAAAATAATTTTTAAAAAAATCCAAATTTTTATTTTGAAAAAAAAATGCACAGTTGAAATGTACTGGTCAATAGCTTTCATTTGAATGCCACACGAAAGTTCGGTTTGTAAAAATTCTGAATGAATGGTCATGAGGTGAAAAGGGCAATAAACGTCTCGTATTTTAGAATTTAATAACGGCAAGGAAAAAAAAAACGCTTGGGTTAAAATTTAATCCACACATATTTTGAGATACAAACGTGTTTCTAAATACAGGCTTTTCATTAAGCTGATCATCAAAATTCTTATAAATCAGTTACAGAATAATATAAAAGACATTGAAAAATATAACCCTTGAGTAAAAACATTTATAATACGCTTCCCACGTACTACACTTGGTAAGTCGCACATGGCAATGAACCAAACTAGCAACACGGCACCTGACTTGCTAAGATTTCAAAACCTTTGCTCAGATTGGTCAGTTATGAAATATGTTGCTTCAGAAACCCGCGTTATAAAACTGATTCTACGTTTTAACTTAATACCTCACGGCTGCAAACTTGGCTTGTCACAAACAGGCCCCAAAGGAAACTCTGGTAACTAGTTTTAACGAAGCTAAGCCAGCGGATAACTGTCCTATTTAAAGTTCACTATTTCTTTAGTTACAATAATTCAGCTTTATTCACATCTTACTAGGCTTTATTAATTTATCCTTTGACACCCTTTAACACTATACTGAAAATAGAAGGCTGGGAACTAAAAAGAAGGGGTTTAAACAATGTTTTAGATTTCCTTTTCGGGCCTGACTTGTGTCACGTCATTTCAGAAAACCAAAAAAATGACATTTATATTCTTTATATATCTGACAAGGTCGTATGTCAGTGTAATGGACCAGTTGCAAGAGACCTTGATTGGAAATAAAGAATGGAATCTGATAAATCTATCAAAAAATGTAAATTTAAAAAGCATTTTTATTTTTTTCTTAAAAGAAAACAAACTGAAACAAGAGCAACACTGAAGTGCTCGAAGATTCCGATCGAACCATTTACAAGTTGTCTTACTGCTTACTCTTGCCTAAATAACTGTCGCCTTGTTTTCCTAATCTACCAACAACTAAAATAACTCAATTGCAAAATAAAATTTTGAATGCGTTTAAAAGGACGTAATTATAAAGAGGACTCGGAGTATTGCTGTATTGCCAGTAGGTCAACACGAAGATTTGACAAAGGCATTTGAAGCGGGCGATACGGACTTTTCCGTATGTCACCAATGACGTCCAGTTTTTCTTGAGTATCAGTACAGCCGTTGTAGTCTGGGTATGGATCATCGGACCGACTGCGGATCACTTTCACAAGAAAAGATAAGATTTTGTCAAACTCATTTAGGGCTTTTGACGCATGAGATTCCACATCTTTGGATTTTTTCAGTAACTCTGCCATTTTGCTCCCCGTGGAGCTCATCTCTTCTTCTATTCTTTGAATTCTGCCCTCGACTATCTTCCGAAAGTTTGGAAAGTTGATTTTGGAGTAAATCGGGTGATTCTTCAGTTCCCTGAAGCCGATACTCTGTGCTTTGTCAATGCATTCTGTTCCCAACCTCTCCAATCCGTAGTCTTGTGCAATGTCTAGGAGTTCCAAACACAGGAGAGGCGATTGGTTTGGCCATCTTAGACAGCTGATCAGGAACTCTTCACATTTACCAGTGAGCTTCTCCATCATGTACTGTTTTGCTAGGTTCAGCAGGAAAAAGTAGCTCTCTCCATCGATCGGTTTCGCAGACGTCGGATAAATAACCAATAACATCTCGTTTATTTCGCTCGATTTCTTCTCTGGAAGAGGCACAACTTGAGCAGTTTTCTCTTTGAAGTCTGCTGTAAACATTCGTGAGAATACTGGAGACCACATCGCCAGAATACTGCGATGGACATGGAATCTTTTTCCTTCCACCATCAGAACAACATCGCTGAAATCCCATGGCCGGGAAAAGTCAACCACGTCTTTAGGCAAAGCTCGTTTTTCCATTCTCAGAAGAATTTCTTATAGCAGAGCCCACTAAACAGCAACAGCTCAGTATACGTTTAAGTGAAAATTTGAGATGCTCGCTTTCTCGGAATAAACGTCAAGTTTCTTCTGAGATTTCTTGGAAATTGCAGACAATACTAGTATTGAAACGAGGCACTCATGTGATGAGCTTGGTATCTAGGCAACTATTTATGGAGATTGCAAGAGCAAGTTATAAAAAGCAATTAGCCCCGGTTGATTTCCTTGGTTCATGTTGTTCCATGTTATACAAGGCCAGGTTTGGGGGAAAGACAAGTGATCCATGAAACACATTCTAAGGAAGTTATGTAAAGGCGGACGATTATTGGAACAGGAACATGTCACAATCCCGATAGATCGGAAAAACGTTATTCAATTTTATTCAATTCTATCGGAGGTATTTTGGATATTCATTTGTGTTCTTTCATGGGGCATATCCTTCACCAGGTCCCTACATCTCAGACGCCAAAACTCCTTCAAATGCAAGTGTGCTCATATTTATATTCTTTTTTATCTTAATTCCGATTTTAAGTCCCTTTCTCCCTTACTTCATACAAAGAGTTTGTTAAGTAA
Organism: Oculina patagonica; assembly: GCF_052425735.1. NCBI lineage: Eukaryota > Metazoa > Cnidaria > Anthozoa > Scleractinia > Oculinidae > Oculina > Oculina patagonica. The sequence goes on from NC_135768.1 coordinate 20,116,976, forward strand.
TATATTCTCGCGTTTGTTCAGAGACTTTGTATATTGCCAAAAAAATTGATTTGCTTGATCTCTGTTTCGTATCGATCGCTCAGGAAAGCTCAATGTATATATGAATCATCAGTCCTTTACACGCCCAGTGGCGCAAAAGGCATCAACAAGTTTCCTCCATTCCTCTCGGTCCTTTGCTTGTCCCCAGGTAAGATTCAAGTAAGATTCAGAGCCTGAAGTTCTACCTCTGCAGTTCTTCACCAGGTGGATTTTGGACGGCCTCTTTTCTTTTACCCTCTGGTGTCCATCTGAGAGCAACTTTAGAGATGCTGGTAGTTTCTCGGTGGAGCACATGACCAAACCAACTCCATCTTGTCCGTGATAGTCATGTGCCCTGTTTTGTCAATTTGAAGAACTCATTGCTGGAAATCTTTCTTGGCCAAGGTGCAAGGTTTGCAGCTTCTTCAGATCATGTACAGTCATTCTCCAGCATTCAGATCCATAGAGCAGTACAGAAAGTACACAAGCTTGGTAGATCGTAATCTTCGTTCTTCTGCTGTTTTTTCGCCCCTCCGCACGGGTCGCAATTTTGCAAAAGCCCCTCTAGCTTAACCAATCCTCTGTCGAATGTGAATGACCCCTTCCATTACTGCAGACTGTTCTTCCCAAATAGGTGAGTTGTTGGGTCGTTTTAAGGTATAGCTGTCCCACCTACATGGACAATGGTGCTGAGATGTTTGCAGGCAAGAGTATATATGAATGAATGAGCAATGCTCTCGAGAAAATAAGCATGGACATTTTTCCTTGGACATTATCTGTTCCGAGAAGCGAAAAGTTTTCCGAAAGCTATGTCCGTGCATATTTCTGAAGCCAAATGAAGGCCACTGTTAATTATCTTTTAAATGTTTCCACCCAAGGCCTCTTTAATCTGCATGGTTTGGAGATCTCGGCCAAGAAAGTAATTCGATCTGTTTGCGTTCAAAATAACTCTTGATAGTCTTTTTCAAAAATTCAGTTTTGTATTCAACTTAACATTTTATTTGAGACGAAAACTGAACGTACGAACGTTAAAAGCTATTTTTTTAAAAAACAAAATGGGGCATATTGGATATCTTCGGATATTCCCCTGTTTTTGCTGAGTCATGTTAAGTGCCTTTACAAATCGCGGGCCAGAAAACAACATTGATAGATTATAAAAACTAAAATATACCGTACATAAACAGCAGATAGAATGTCAAACATTTGCTAACATGTTCCAGGCGTTCGGTTGTTTGAGGAGCAGAAGAAAAAAAGAAGAGAGAAAAAAAAAAGGGGGGGGGGGGGGGGGTGGGGGGGGGGGGGGGGGGGGGGGGGGACCCCAACATCTACTGAACTTGAAAACACAACTTCGATCATTTTATTCATTCAAAGACTTAATTTCATTTGATAACTTACTATCTCGTCATTACAGATTGCTTAAAATTATTGTAGGTGAATAAAATTCCCTGCGATAGCAATGATAAGACCGCAGCATAAAACCGAGAAAACAAAACTGTTTTGAACAAACATAATCCCACGGCTAATATTCTGGTGTTTTCGCCCATGAATAATCAACAGTTTCTCTTGACAGTTTGAGGCGAAATGCTACCGTGGTAATTCAATATACATTAGTGCCCAATTGTAAGGGAATAAAAAAAGACTTTTTCTTGGAATAAGATAACAAAGTAACGAGTAATACAATTTTCATAATAGAAATTAAGGGGAAAATGTGAAACGGCATTTCGTATATTTTTTCTTCACTCCGATATATGTGGATATAGAGTGAAAATATTGCACACCTAAACTGCTAAAGGCCGTGTTACACGGACAACTTGCAACAACGATTCTTTGCGCAACACGTTACGAGTTTGTGAATTGGAGGCAAACCGAGTCAAAAGTTGCGTGAAAAATTGTCCCGGTATCATGTTACACGGTGTTCGATTTTTCGCGCAACATTGTTGCGCAAAATTTCGTTGTTGCAAGTTGTCCCGTGTAACACAACCTTAACTACTCGGTCTTCTTAGCAATTTACTTTACTAAATAACGTGAAATAATGCGACTCGATTGTTGTATTTGGATAGTGTAACATATTGAGTTAATATTTGTAAAATCTCTAAATCTGACCATGATAGCTAAAGTAAAAACTAAGTAATCATCTACTGAAGTTGAAAGATGTCCCTTTGAACGGTGAGGAATTACCAGACATTGAAAGTTTGGTGCGACTGACTAATGGTTATAACTTAATTTATATTTAAGATATATAACGAATTACTTATTATCATTAAATAAAATAACTTACTTCTTTGCTGTTAGCTCCGCTCTTCAGAGATCGCCTTCATACGGCCTTGAGATAACACTGAGATATGCTAATGACTTGCAGTCCGCCTGAGGAACAAAAGCTGTTATTAAAGGCAGGTTTTTGGTTAAATTTATTTCCAGAGGAATTATCAGGCTTGATCAAGAGCCGGACGATAGCCAAAAAATAAATAAAAATAAAATCGATATTATCATGAAATAAAACTGTTGTCGTACCTTTTTAACTCTTCCGCGAGATATCTTCATTAAGATATCGTCTCTTTGCTTAGTGAAATAAGTGTGTGTTATGCTAATACGTTTCATTATAATCCGCCTGTGGAACAAAAGCTCTTACTAAAGGTGGTCATACAAGGCTTTTTGGTGAAATATATTTCATATTAATGACTCACGTACGTGAGGTGCATACGAGATTTATTCGCTAATCTTATTCGCTTGTCAGACTGTTAAACGCGCCTAAAAAAACCTGTCTACAACTGGTACTGTGACTTTTTTGTCAGTCTCGAGAGCAACCAGTTGCTTTGATTTTCTTGACTGAAATCTTTAAGGCTTAAAGGCTGGTTTAAAACATATGACTGCTGGTCATGGTGGTCTCAAGGAAATTCAAAAATTAGACACATTGAGTATTAGACTAGTATTAAGTAATAGTCTGTGTTACTAGGCAGGCCGAATGCACAATCGATTAAAAGTTGTTAAGTATGCTAAGAAAAAAGATATTCAGCCCATATATAAATAGTGTTCGTTTCCAGGTGAATAAAAAGTGAATGTATAAATTAGTAGAAAGTTCTGTTTCTTGTATAAAGCAAATCAAGGAACTCCAGTGTTCACATGGAAACCAACTCCGCCTCGTTAGAATTTCGCCTTACTACAAAGTGCCTTTTGCTGCCGTTCGCCTTACACCATGCACAATCTTAGCCTGTTCCAGGCGTTCGGTTAGTTGGAGAACAGCGTGTTGAATGGCGAGTAAAAATATCGACGAGCTCAAATAACTAAACGCCTGGAATAGGCTACACAATCTGAACATGATGATAGAAAATTGAACACAAATTTAAGAACAGTCACTGTTCACGGACTGCCTTTTTTCTATACCTTCACTTTAGTTCATTGGGACATTTCCCGACATGCTGCCTTCATCAGAAACTTTTAACAAAACTAACAGGAATCTGACGAATATGGAACTCTGTCTTAAATATGGTGCTACTAAACTGATGAAAAGAGAAAAGGTAAATTAAATAAATTTAATATTCATGAACAGGTGTCTTAAGCTCTCTTTATGTGTTAAAGTACATGTATTATTACAGTAATTATATGTAGATAATTATGCGTAATTATGTGTTGATAATTATGCGTTAAGTAAACACTTAAAAAGGCATGGAGAAAAATGAGTACAGAAGTTTTAATTACTGTATAATCGTAGTTGTCTATTACTTCGTTCGCACACAACTTAACATGCTAAGTAAAATCACTTCAAAAAGAAAATCCAACATTTGACAAGAAACTGGAAGCCTAAATTTTAGAATAAGCTCTTTTCCTCCTTGTGCTTTGAAGTTTGGTTTAACGGTTTTTTTGATCGACAAACGTGAGCACTCACAAGTTTTGCACACACTGAAAATGCTATTAACGCTAGAGTAGCCGCCATCTTGAATTTGACGCCAAAGAAGTCCCTGAGAACGAGATTAATTGTTAACCACACTTTTTTGAAATTTTCACATGAGAACCGCAATCCCAGTAAAACGAAGACGCACATCTAAAGAGAGAAGTCTAAGAACTAGAAATCAAGCATGGTACCCAAGCAACTTTTGTGTCAGGATGCTCTCCTCCCACAGCAACAAGTTTGCCACCAGATGGTAACACAGCTGGCTTCTTGAGTATTTCTAATACGAATAAAATGTAGAAAAATATACAAATCACAAAAAAGGAATTGATAGCTGAGCACGTTATATTCACTCACTTCAGCATACTGGTAAACAACGAGTGAACCATCATCGCGTTGCAAATGGTAGGGAAAATAATAAAAATTAAGGAGGCTTTGTCGCGGATTTAACCACATTTTTGAACAGCCAAAAAAATTGATATTTGTGTCGCAGAAACCTAAAAATAATAGCCCATTTTTATTAAAAATTGTTAAATTAGAGCACTGAAACTGTTTACAAGCGTTTTTGGCTGCGGGTGGCTCGGCTTGAAATGGATTACAACTTGAAAAATTATGGCTTGACTTTTAAGATGTTTCCACGCGTCTTCACAAATCGATGTTTATAGCCGTAGCTTGATTTCTATATGCAAATTAAGGTTATTTAGATGTTCGAAGATAATGTTTTTCATGGGTTAAGTTGCCTGTCACTAATTTCAGAACAGTTTTAGTCCAAAACTCTGGGACGGATCAGAAGTCGTTTTCAAGTGTAGCTGGACTCTAACAGTAATAAGAATAACGCAAATGTGGCCAGACGGTGATCGACTGAAGATCTTCGTCTTCAAATAATTTCCTGTCCTAGACCTCGGTGCGGAACTATCCTTACCGAGAATGAAACGAAAACACTTCTTTTCAATCAGGCAGAAAGTCTGTATGATAATACAGGCGTATTTTAGCGAGCGCATTTTGATCGGGCGAGCGCCATCTTGGATTCGAACTTGGGAGAGGATTAGGGAGAGAGAGAAAAGGCGTCCTTTGGAGCAGGAGAAATCCAACATGGCGACGAATCTACTCATTGACGATAACTGATAACTCGCGCGCCACGGTAAACGACTGCGCTGTAGGCTGCCAGGCAAGGTGCAGTCCAACCTGATATCTACGCGGTGCCAAAAATTTTGCAGGTTTTCAACCCGGATTAAGCGAATACGATTTTCGGTATCTTGAGCAAGATAGTCATCGTAGCCGATTTAATACTCCCAAAAGCCGAGAGCAAGGAAGTCAACTTGTCTTGATAGATATTTTGGGTAATATAACAGTTTTATGTGCACTTCATCGAAAAAAGTTTTGTTAGCTGGTTCGGCGGCAGTAAATTCTAAGGAGATTTTTAAAATGTGCTTTTTATGTAAGGGGGATTAGTCCTTTGTTGTCCGTCTTTGCAAATGGCTTGTCCACAATTGTTTTTTTTTTAATTGGTTACAATGAAAATTTCCTAAAACCGAACATGTTAACAAATCATCCCTGGGAAACTGGCTCATAAATGAGTACGTTATTATTTTAATTTGAAAAGGAAACATAAATTGCCTTGTCATCTTTACATTCTTATTAGAAATGAAGTGCTATTGACGTAAAAGATTTATTTGCAATTATGGAGAGGTGGTTGAAGACCTAATCAATCTTAAGTGTCTGTTGATGTAGCTAATTACTCGATCGTTGCTATAGAGACTACGTATCCTCGTTAAAACGTTTCCTCTGTTTAGTAAATAAATGCTGAACTAGCACCACGTGAAATAAAAATTTCCTCGTTGCTAAACGACCTTAACATGCCAGCTGCCCCTCGTGTAAAGAAACGTGATCAACAAACGCACCGAAACTTATTGAACACACTCCCCTATAACTCGAGATCAGTGCAAGGGAACCCGTGCCAACTTCGCTAAAACTATATTCTAGCTAACTCAGTTTACTGCTTTACTATGTCCGAGCTCCATCTAAACGCTCGAACATCAAATTCAAACAAGTCTTCTAGTATAAAGACACTAAGACGTCTGACATAGCATGACTTGACGTTTATATACAGCATGAACGGACAAAATATAGAGGTGGTGAATGGTCCTTCAAAGGAAGCGTGCCCAATTTTATCCAAATTTCAGGGGTCTCTCGTCTTCTTTGACGCTCTCTTGGAGTCGCGACGCAAGCCAAAAAGTCCGGGCCGCAGAAAAGATATCAGTCTCGCATTACCATTCGACACCCCTAATATAAACATGTTAGCAAATTTACCGTAGTTGTCAGTAGCGTAGAAGAGTTTCAGGAAATGGTTGGCGCCTCGTTTTCTGCGGGGCTTGTCTTGGAAAGAATGCACCAAGTAGCTTGTTGAGCTCGCGAATCGTTAAAAATCATTGAGTGGGGGAAGATTGTCTAGATCTGATAAAAGGCCGGTATTATTGTGAAATATTAAAGAAATAAAACAGATCTTGATATCTTATATAGTAAACATCTTTTATCCCCAGATTTTTGTGGTGGATTCGGTGACGATTGTCGGATATGAAGTGAGTTTAAAACGTGATTTGTAGCACGTATAGCGTAATGAACTTTTATCAAACTATGGATAATTAAGAATACTTTTCGCAATACACAATCATCTTAAAAGGTTTGCTTTTTATGAAAGATGGGTCATAATGCGATTAAGCACTAGAGACTAGTCGAAGGAACTTCCTCTGTTTAAATCGGGGCTGTGAAACTTTATAGCGTTGTACAATTTGTAAACAAGGCCCAAATAATTTTGATATCAGTACGTTTTCAAAACATATGCAGTTTCCTTAGCTAGACTTGGTCTGAGATGCCATAAATTCAACATTGTCAGCTATAGAGTATGTTTAAATCGTGAGTTCTTGCACGTTCCGAATTTTTGTTAAACTATGGAGTCTATGGACAATTACCAATATTTTCCACAATACACAAATCATCTTGAAAGGTTTGTTTTTGATGAAAGAAAAGGCATAAAGCACGCGAAACTAAATGAATAAACTTCCTCTGTGTCTAATCGGGGCAGTAAAACTTCAATCGGTTTTTAATTTATGAACACTTTTTTGCGGAACATTTTTTGATCACGTTTTTAAAACACGTGCATTTTACTGAGGTTGGTTTGAGATGCCATAAAATTCACCAGTCACAATTAAGATATTTTGAGTTCGTTCTGTCAGCCAGGATATAGCGGCTTTTGTTTTTTATCTCCCAATGTCAATCATTGTCTTTAAAGTGGCTTTTCAGAGTTCAAATCGTGACAGTTTCTAACCGATATTGCACAAAGCGCTTGGTACACAAACGATCCACGCTGCAGTCATTAAATATACGCTCTACAAAGTGGATAACTTAAATTACATACCAGCCTAATCGTCCTACAGGCCAAGGTAAAGTAAATGCCCTTTGGGGCAATATTTTTATCTTTTCTGTCCATTTTACCTATGTATTGACCGCTGTTTAGCAGTTTAGTAATATCTAGAAAATTTGGAGTTAATTTTGCCTTCTGTTCTTGGAATTCCGGGGTGTGGCACTTAAAAAAATAAACTTTCAAATTGGTACACAAGAAGAAAAGCGTGCACTCCAACGTGTCCCTAGATTAATTTCTTGGAAAAAGGCAATACGGTGAAAGACAGTCTTAATTTTCAGAAATCGACTGTAGTTTGAGAAACACTTTCTTAATTATGCATCTATTTTTCACACTCAGTTTTGAGTCTTGTATAAGTTTATGTGAAGTCAGTAATTTTGGACATAATTTCTTGGCAGTTAGAGGTGTGGCACTAAAAAGACAAACTTTTAATTGAATGCACAAGAAGAAAAGCGTGCTGTTTCACACGTCCCTTGATTTATTTCTTAAAAACCAATATTTTAAAACTAGTCTAAATATTCAGACATCGACAATAGTTTGAGAAGCACGTTTTTTAATTACTGTGACATCTATTTTTCACAAACAGATTTTAGTCTTGTTAAAAGTATTTAAAGTAAAAACTCACGGACTTTATTCAATTTATGTTCAAGCAAGCTACCCAGTGAGAAAGTCGTTTTAAGCTTAATTCATTGTTTACCTTTTAATGTGACCAACTTCTAATTTCTCCCTTCAATACCAACTAATTGTTTAACAGAAAGTGATAGAGAATAAAGAGAATCATCAACTTGGGAATATTGTCTTGATGAGCCACCAAATTCTCCAAACAACCATTTATAGAAATATTAGGAATTAGTAAGGAGAATTGATATCTTTGAGCTTATTTTCGAATGCAGTAAGGCTGACTAAGCCCCAAATGGCTCTCCAGACCTCACCTAAGACAAATACTCAGTAAACGAATTGACTTACTGCACTGCGACCAATACAACTGTTATATTCGAGTGAAAAACGTAAGGGGTTATTCTTAGCCTCTTGATATAAACAAGTTCTTACAAAAATCAATTAGTTGTTTTCACATGGGTGATTCTGAGCTCTGCCTCGATGAGATATTTACTTGGGCTCCTGCATTGGTCGGGTATTTTTCTATTGACAATTGAAGTTTTGGCAGGTTGACAGTCCTTCCAGACCCTTCCACAACGATTGCACTTGTTTTCCGTGCGTTGCAGCACGATTTTCTAACATTTCCTACCATCTGTGCAAGAAAATAACACCGATTAAGAGCTCCCCTACCCCCCTCCCCTTAGTCAAAATTTTGCCAACATAACAGTTTACTTTGTCACGAAATTTAAGATAGCATTTCATACGGAGTCCTTGTGCAGAATAAAACTTAATACTTCAGTTATCTATTATCTAAGCCTCCTTGATCATAAGATGCTCTTTGTACTAAAGGACCAAACTAAACTGCGGTTTTTTCACAACAAAATACATTTCATATTTGAATCATCGGCAGGTAGACCAGTTTTGCGAATGTCAACGAATTTCGTGTTTACTTTATCTGGAAGTCGGACAATACAGTCAGCTCCGAAAGAGGTTCAATAGAAGCAAAAGATAGCGAAGATTCACCAAAGGTGAGCTGATAGCTAGAATTTCTCAACGAAAATCCTGAAAGGGAATGAGGGAAATTTGTAAACACTGGTTTGCATGGCTATTTAGAAACGCTGTCTCGAATTAAGGGCTTCAGAAAGAGTCCGCTTTGGCGATCTGGCGGAAAAGTGCGCCCGTTTCGACGGTAGATTCAAATGGAAGCTATTTCCGTTTTGCTAAACGCACACAACGCCTTTTTTTAAAAAAATTTCCTCTTTCGGCTCTGACGAAGCATTTTTGAACGTTCTCGATTCCCAAAGCAACGAAATCAATCATCCGGGACACTGTTAATCATCCCATTGTTGCGGTTTGCTAGTAGAATCAACAAAGCCTCTATAAAAATACGGGATTTATCTACCAGTTATCTGTGTCTTGTGCGCGTTGGGCTAGAATTTTGGTGAAATTTATAAACCTATGTTGTTACAACTAAGGGTATGTTACCACGATTGAGAACTGTAAAATACAGTTTTTTATCGACAAAGTCAGACCCGGTTCATTGCTTGCAGTATGATGAGCTGGATTGAAATTGTTTTTGTTTACTGCACCTAGCAGATGAAAAAAACTGCGAATCCAGCTTATCACCTGCATTATTTCATTTAATTTAAAAAACAATTTGCCTCTAAAACTGTTTTCCATATGTAAACCCACGTGAAATGACTCTTCAAGCTTCCCAGTCTGGGAACGTGTACTCTGTCATGCACAAGAGTCCCGCAACCCCCGCGGAGCAAGCCTTTAGCGCATTTTACAGTGTTGCTAATCCTAGCAAGATCTTCATATTTGTAGCTTACTCTTCACATCATGACAGGATAGCTGTCTCATTTTATTTAGCATTTGTACAAAGCGATTTAGAGTTGTAATCCGGTATATTTTTCTCAAATTTAATTTTGACCCCCATTGACCCAAACCAAAACAACAGCTAACGGGCCTCGGCAACTTTCGAAGTTCACGTATTTTTAAAATTTAAATTTTATTTTTGAAATCGTGTGCAACTTCTTGCTTTCTTCTATGAAACAGAAAAGGAAAATAACCTTGGTTTTCAAACTGCTCGCCAATTTTAAATAAAAGATATTGTCACGGCATTTATTTAACGAGTGACATCTTGACAGCTGAGCTTGACAGTCAGACCGGCATAAAATTATTAAAAACGCTTTGAAAAGAATTTTTGAAAGTAATTTTCTTGTAAACATGATCGTTATCTTATAACGGATAAACCTAACATTTTGTGCTTTGTTTTCTTAACGACGACCTCGAAAGCTGTCTCAAGAATCACCTACACAGGCGTTTTGTTGTATTATAAGGTCTTATATTAAGCCCTATACGCTTCAATTCAAGTACTTTCGTTTTCCCGCGTTCAGAACCGTGCGAGTTCTCACGACTCTGTCAGGACGCGCATTAACTCGTTACCAGTCTCTACTCTTCTCCGCAGCGTTTCGAGTCATTTCTGCTTGTGAATATTCAAACCTAGATTTCTTTCTACCGCGAGAACTCAACCAATCTTGTTCATTCTGTTCATTACACGACGGTCATGTATGCCAAGTTATTGTTTCAGCGAAATAATATGAGAAGGCTGAGCGTAATCAAGGATTCTAGAAGCGGAAAAAGTTTAATTGTGATGCCGTCTCCGCTGCTTCAAGGGGACGTTTCAAACCGGTCCCAACTTTTCCTCCAAGCAAGGACATCCTCTGGTATGTTAAAAAATTTATTTTATAATCTTCGTCGATCTAACTAATAACAAAAATAGAATAATTAAAAATTCTTTTCTTTTTTACCGGAAAACATTTTAGCCGGCAATTTTTATAATTCTTGTCAATGTCCTGACGCGCACGTCAATCAAACACCCACGTCCCAAAATATTGCGGCGGGGTGTAATTATATATCGGTCTTTGTAAAAAGGGCATTCCCTTGACAGCGATGTTTTGTTTTGTCAAGAAGACAAAGGATTCGAGTTTCATAAACAGCTTTTAAGCTATAAAAATAAATTTCTGTGTGGTTTTATTTGCAAAATAAAGTCTGGGTTTTGCGTTGCAATTAAATTCGTGTGACATGAGTTCATGCAAAATATATAGCTCAAAGGAGAGCCGAATTCATTCAACACCTACTAAGGAAAGATCTCGCATGATTTTTATTTACAATTATATGAAAGAAAGAAAAAAAACAAAATGCCTGGAATGATGATCTTTTCACGCTTAGCCTTCTAAGCCTTGCACGTGCAGACAATTGCAACTCAGTTTAATATCTAATATCAACCAACAAATTCCTCTTTCTGGTCTGGATACCTTTCTATAGTACTGTTCGGGAGAACTTAGACGTAGATCAAGTGCAGTTTCTCTTGGCAGAACAGTTTCTTATTCTTATGTAACCTGTAAGTGTGACTTTTAAGTGAAATTATGTGAAGATATCACTGTTGTTCAAACCCGGAAACTGATCATAACGGCCTTCCTAACCACGTATTTTACACTACAATTTTAAACAGGCAGCCAAATTTAATGTAAACGTGATCGCCTCTTAATGAATGGTTCTTGTTTACATCTTCTAACCGAAAGAGGAGGGTCACTTCACTTATACATATATAGTTTTTGGTATATTTTTTAGCTTTGATATTTTGTTAGACATGTTTAGTTTTAGTCTTTTGCTGAAGGACAGTGGAAGGACCTCCCTTCGAAACCACCAACTGGTAATCATTCTTATAGACCATTGTTTACTGGATATGATCGAGGAGGGGCGGTAGGGGGGTCATGCGCACAGTTCACGACTATTAAAAATGGTCAATCACGTTTCACGGAAAATACATAGACGAGGAAGTCTTGTGCATTTAAGCCCCAATCGAAGTGATTTAGTCTTGCAAGGACGATTTGCAAAATGACTGACTACCTGTTCTAATATAGCAATATCACGCAAATTGTGTCAAGTATCTTCCTTGCACAGCAGGTTACGGAGAAGTGCGATATCAAAATATGACCACCTATTTGCTTCACGTGTCACAACAAGTATGTCATCACAGTTCACGGACAATATTATTTTATAATCACGGATCACGGAAAATAAAAACGTACAATCACGTTTCACGAGAAACCCCCTTACGGCCCCTCATCGAGTCCTCAGTATAAACTCAGCGTGCTTTTATTACAGGTAATGACCGCCTTAGTAACTTGTTAATTTATCGGTTTCCAGCCGTTGTCGTCTGCGCTAAAACCGGAACAACCAATAAAATTTCTAAACCCTTTAAAAGACTGCTTTTAAAAGGTTTCTTAGAGAGCTTTTTATCGTTTTTCAGCCGTACTCGTTTGCGATAAAACCGGAACAACCGAAATGAAATTTGTAAACCTTTTAAAAGCAGAGAGCTTTTCACAAATAAACCAATCGTTGCACGGAGATAGTAACATATTTTTCGGTTGTTTTTTTCGACCATGCGGCCGTGCGTAGTTTGTATAAAAAAATTGATTACAATCAGATGAGTGTACGCGTTATCTCGCAAAACTACGATCTATTTCTTTTGCGATAAACACCAAGATGTAATGACCAACGAATGGTAACTTCACACCATGAGATTTCAAAACAAGTGTCCGCCCGGCGAACGTGTTCAGAATCATGCACTCCTTATTTGTAAGCTATGACCCGTCCCCCCTCCCGCGTGAACCTTCATGGTCATAACAAATTTTTAGTTCACCCGTCAACAGATGGTCATCAAACATTATAGTAAAACAATCCAGAATTTTCTTTTTATAACACACTTTGACATTAGTTACTTTATTGAAAATGAACTTAAATAAAATAAAGGCCATTTCCTGATTTTTATTTCATCTGAATACTGATTAACTTTCCGCGCGCACGCGATCTTTTTGACCAAGGGGAAAGCTGGTATGGCTGAAATATGTATAAAAACTTGTTATGTTGTAACTAATCGTGGGAATAAAAACACTTCAAAGTTGAAAAAGTCACATAATTTAGAGCTGTTTTGGAGCAATAGTTCGATAACTTGACGCAAGAGTTCCGTTTACGAGCCAAAGAACCGTGCTAGTTCTCACGTCGCGCGCTCACTAGTTCCCAGACTCTCACGCTCTTGGCAGTGTTTACTTCAAATAAGTTCTACCGGTCATGGAGTACGTTCTTCAGTTTCTTTAGATCTCAATCAGAACAACGCTAACCAAGTTCGCTCCGAGAGATCATCATGTATGCCAAATTACTGCTACAGCGAAACAATATGAGAAGACCAAGTGTAATCCGCGATGCTAGGGACGGTGTATTCTTAAAGCCAGCTCCACCGCCGCCGCGTCGAGTGCAAGTGCCAAACCGGACAATTCGCTACAGAAAAGTTTTTCTCCGAGCCGGGATTTCTTCTGGTACGTTTAAATCTTTTTCAAGTAATTTTCCTGGGTTTAACTGTGTGTTAAAAATGAGAAGTCGCTAATATTTTGCAGGTTCGGTCGTTGAAACATAAAAATATTTTGACTAATTTGTTCTGATCTGTGTTGGTTGGTTATCTACTACTGGGGACGTGACCATAAAAGAACAATTTTTGTAAATAAGAAAAATTTAATTTATCTCGCTTAATATTTTCTTGGTAATGTTGTTTTCAGAAGAAATTCTTAAAAATTAAGCAAATAGAAGCTGTTTTCTTTGTAGTTGAATAGACACCGCAAGTCACAAGATAACTTTCGCTTCTCTTCGTAGCTTTATCTGGGTGGTTTTGTGACGGAGTGACAACTTTGCAATCCAAAATATCGATGAACAGAAACCTTACCTACTTACCTAACTACTAGGAACATTTTTATCGGTTGTAAACAAGATCTCTCTTTAGTAAAGACCCTTCATTGAAGCAAAAGCACAACTCAAATTCGAGTTTTAATAGTTTTTATAAGCTACAGGGTTCGGATACGAGGTGGGGTGCCCACAATGTCCGAGTTTTCGGACGTGCGTGGAAGCTCGCACGATCTGTCCTCAATTAGCTTATCCCAAACAACTAAAGGGAAAAACCCCAATAAATAATTAGTACAGGAAGCTGTGATCCTGCGAAATGCTTAAAAATATGGTGTCTTCGCTGTTTGTTTATGTTTCTGAGGAAAAACCACTCGGGAATGAAGAACTTAGCATTTCTGCCTTGCTTGATGAGCCTTCTGAGGCGAAGTGGGGAATAAAGTTGAAGCTGCGTATTCGACATTAACCCGTTAAAACCTGATATCAACAAACAATTTCTTCTTACTGGTTTCCATAAATTTCTATGGTACTAATTGGGAGAACTTGAATAGATATCTAGGGAATTTCTTTTTGGGGTGTTGATTATTCCTTGGTATATTCTTCTAAACCAAAACTCTGCCATTGCGCTGAGATAAATGTAGCGTGAGGCTTCTCTCACTCAATGCAGCGCGTTCCTTTGATTGAAGCCATTTAATTCTAAACTTCAGGACTTATTCTACCCGTGAAGAAGTGTTGTTTCCGTAAGTAGAATGGGTTTAACCAAATTTCCTTTAGACATTAAGATGATTTTTGTATAATGTTTTGGGTTTTTTTTTTTTTTTTTTTTTTTTTTTTTTTTTTTTTATTTAATTAAATTTTTAATTCCAGATGATTTTTGCTGAACAAATCAGATTATACCGAGCGCCCAACGAGGAAATTTACAGTAGTCTTGTAATATTCTAACATGCAGTTTTGATCATGTAGTTCGTTATCGTTCAGGTCTTTTTTACGGGATATTTGTGTAATCTGAATGTAAATGTGGCAGAAACTTTTAGGGAACGAAATTTTATTACCCGAATTTGCGAGCTGTTGTTGTCGTTCTGAAAATCGTAGCTTGCGCTTTCTCTTACGCAAAACGGCATTTTTGCCTCTCCGTAAACCTCGGGCATTATATTTCGCATATGACGAAAGTTCGAGGTGATATTTCATTAACTAAAGAAAAACTGAGGGTATTACGGGCCTTCGGAACAGATATTCGCCGAAACGATCCGAAATGGTGCCTGTTATTACAACCCTGATAGCTACCAAAATCGCGCGCGTTGTCAGGAGTGAGATTGGGCGAGTGTGTATCCATACTGACTCAGTTGCAGAGTTATTCAGGAAATTGTGATGATATTTAAGGAACTGAATCTCTAGCTCTTTGACAACTGTAAAGTGGCACGGACTGAGCACGTGTTCTGCACGCAGGACTTAGCACGTGTTCTGACGTAAGAACGAGGTTGGCGGGAACACTGCAAGTTTTTTCATCGTCAACAGCACACCAGCGCGGGAAACTTAGAAGAGTAAACTGTTTTCACTTTACCGAATTTTAAGAAGAGACTTAGAGGAAGTTTTTTTTTCCTGGGCAATTAACTTGTAGATTAAATTAACTGGATTAACTTTATTTATTATGGTATTATGTGTGAGAGCAACGACAAAATTGTCGAGCCTTGTGGTTTGTTTTGGGAAACTTCAATTTTCAGGCGTGAGCGGGTACATTTTCAAACGCCTGACTTTAACAGAGAGAAAATCTGCATCAGTGCAGTGATTGGTTATCAGCTTCACTGATGAGAATTTCTTGCGTTTCTCTGATTGGTCAATACGGTCAAAGTTTACCAGTTCACAGACAGTTCACAACAATGAACTGCACGCTACTTTAAATTCGTGCCCAGTACCTCTCGGCTTTTTAGAAGCTGAAGCAGACACCTTCCAATATGGCGTCACAAGAAGCCATTTTTGATGGGCATGACGAAATGGGTAAAACACGTGAAACAACTGGATATGTGAACTCTGTTATGGGGGATATTTTGTTCAAAAGTGTGTGCAAGCAAAGTCTGATGAATGGGGAAAACATGGCAGCCTTTTATTTCCTGCCAGTTCGACGAAGGTGAGATATTAGGGAGCTTTAGCAAACCACGACAGCAATGCGAACGAGAACGTCACCAAACAAAAGGTTTTATGAGCAGAGTATAGCTCTGCATCTCTGCACGTGCGTTTTAAATCCTGGTACATTTCCTAACCGTTCTCTGTGGAACGACAACGTGAAATGACCAAGTTCTGCGCACTTTGGAGAAGTGAACAACGACGGACAATAATTTCCGGAATTATATGTTTGGGGATGAACGCTTCCTTTACATATTCAGCTGAACTAAACCAATTGATACACTAAATACACCTCTGGATAATCGCGAGATTCTCGAGTAAAATTAATATAAATTCATTTTGCACCAGGCGTTGTCCTCGGCGTCGCCGTCGTCATTGCTGAAGCTCTCTATTAGTTTGTCAACGAAACCACCTAACTTTAAACTTGTTTAATAGTTATTACAGGTAATAGTGGCCATGATATCCCGATAAAACGAATTGCAAAACAAATGTACAACAGAATGCGTTCTTTATAACGAAGATTCGTTATATCGAGCTCTTTTCTGTACATTTTGGTCGGTATATATATCGCTGAAGAATATCGTTCGTTATAACGGCGGGGATCTTGCGTCGACGTTGTAAAATGGGTTCGGCCGATAAGTGGTTCCATTGTAATTTGTAGTTCACTGTACATGCAGTGGAACCTCAATTTTTCGAACCCTCGACCTGATAAACCTCCTGATAGCACGAAGCAAAAGCAGTTACCCTTTAGTCAATCGAGCACTGCACACATTTACCCTCGATTTCTAGAACTACCCGATTTTTTAACCAATTTTCGTTTCCTTGGGAGGATCGAAAGTGTTGGGAAAATCTTGATTGCACTGTATTGTTACGCAACGAAATGAGTTCTCCTGAAATTGTTTCATAATTTTTCTCATCGCCATTTTGTTACCGATACGCATCTGCAGTGTTTATACCGTCCTGAAAACTTAACAAACTTTTAGCATCAAATGAAACAGCATGGAACTCGCTGTAACCCATCAGAAGAGCTTTTGAAAGGTTTCCTCTGAAAGCTGCTCTTTTAGCTTCGTATATTAAACTAATCATATCAAAGTCACGTTTTTATACAGCTGTGGTTTGTTGGGTTTATAAAAAAGATTATTCACATACAGGATATAATATTAGTTCTGGTCACTGCTACTCTAGCTTCTAATGAAACGTGTTCCTTCGCATGGATTGGTGTTTAGTGGCAGCTTGTCGTAGTTTATTCTAGGCACGTTCTGAACATTCGCGCCTCGAATTTTCTCAAAAGAGCTAGTTATCCTTGACAGTTACTTTGTACAAGAGGATCCAGAATTGAAGTACCATGATTTTTAAAGCATCTGGGTTTTGTTTTAGCTTCCTTGTCCTTCCGCACGCTTTAAACTGAAACAAGATTTGCTACTCCTTCGCCATCAAGCCTTCGAAGTTTCTTGAAGTTGGCTCGATACCAAAGTCGTATTTATTTCCTTTGTCTCGGCAAATCGTACGCAATTACTTGCTTTATTCTACTGAAGATAACAAAAGTTAAGATTTATTTAGTCTATTTCATTCATTTTCTAACAAATTTGAATATACCCTCAACTCGACACGTCTTCGACAGGAAAAGCGTGGCGTAAAAATATGTTCGAAAAAACCTTTGAGCTCATGGTCTTACAACAGAAACATGGAAATTGTCACGCCTTGCATCGATCTAAAATATTTCTATCCGTCAACTTTATTGTGTAAAAAACGACTCTGGAGAGAAAAAAGAGGAAAAATGTGGGATTTGGAGCAATAAGTTGGGCAACTTTGTAACTAACTTCTGCCAACTCGCCCTTTTGTGATCCACTCCATTCATGCGAGTTCTCACATCGCGAGGGGCGCGCGCGTGACTCGATACCAGTCCATCAGCTACGCAGAAGGTATTGCCTTGCTATAAATCGTGTATACATGGACGTTTTCATCATTTTCTCGTAAACTCAACCGGACTTAAAGCACATCCAGTATTTTTCAAAGATTTCGACATTATTATGTATGCCAAACTATTGTTACAGAGGAACAACATGAGGAGACCCAGTGAAATGAAAAGAAGTTTCATTTTTAGGCCAACTGCGCTGTGTGAAACATCGCATTTACGCCGGGCACAATACTATCCACAACTTTTTCTTCAAGCCAGGATTCCTTCTGGTAGGTTTGAAACTTCTTTGAGAAATTTTCTTTGCTTGGATTTTTGTTCAAGGACAAGCTCACTTTTGTTTTTGCAGGGTAAAGGTTGATCGAAACGAAAACATTTTGTCTAAGTTCTACCAAACGACAAATCAACTGGCGAAGATTTGGCTCGATCGTTCAACAACAAAGTTTAAGAAGCCGAAAAGCCGTTTGCTAAAACTTCTTTACGAACAGTTATTGTTTCTTGAAAACAAAGTCGTAAAATTCAGCAAATTCAGAAACGATTTTCTTTGTGGAGCTCCAAAACTTAGCCAAACGTTCGTTTCATTCAGGCTTCGTGACAACTTGCAAGCCAGAATGTTGTAGTTAGAAAAACCGTTATTAAAGTGGCGCTCGATGCAATTAGCTCTAAAGTGAAGCAACTCCCTAATAACCACAGTGTATTCAGTCAAAAAGATGAAAACTTCGTGCTTC
Organism: Oculina patagonica; assembly: GCF_052425735.1. Classification (NCBI taxonomy): domain Eukaryota; kingdom Metazoa; phylum Cnidaria; class Anthozoa; order Scleractinia; family Oculinidae; genus Oculina; species Oculina patagonica. Next base: position 20,135,398 of record NC_135768.1, read on the forward strand.
AAAAAGGTTAAAAAATGACAGCAAATACTGTTGTTACTACGGACGCGGTTAGTGTTGTCATAAGTTTTTTTAAAATTTGCGCCCTCGCAGAAGGCCACCTTCGCGGCTGTCATGACTGTTTGCACGATCGATGAAGTACCCAAAACAATTAAACGGAAAACTTGGATGGACAGTTGTGGCTACGAGGGAGAACGTTGAAATATCAGATGCTATTTGCTGACGTTAATTTGCATTAGAACGTGGACTTTCGCATGGATTTCGACTGTGAAGAAGTTTTGGTGCTGTAGTGAGCCGGTGTGTCTAAAGCAATGTTTAGGATACAGAAGTTGAGTCCTTAGAGAAAACAACGTTTTCAGAAATTGAACGTAGGCGATTAAATAAAGTTTGGAACTTCACCTCTCGATTTTTTCTTTCTACAATGACAGTACAGTGTGGCATGTTAAGAAGACATTCATATAAGGAGAAAACAAAAGAAAATCATCAACTAGAAGAAACTCTCTCAATACACCACTACAAATTTTCAGAACCGACGATGTTAAAATAATAAAAAAGAGATAGAGCAATCAAAAAGGCGAATTTGTTGTCATCGTGGGTTTGAAATTGGCGAGTTAAAAAGTTTAATTTCTTAACGAAACTCAGGTGTTTCTATTTTAGCTTGTTTCTTTTGGTTTTGGTTTGTTTTGGTGCCTAAGCAGAATATCTTTGTTGGATTTAATCTTGAAATTTGTTTCATTTGAGCAGATAAGAGATCTCAATTAAACGAACAGAGAACAATAACTTTTTTAAAGCTAATTTAATGTAATTTACCTCAAATGCGCTTGTCGATTTAAAGAAGAACTGATTGAACCATTTTAAACGAAGACATGTTTTGCTGCATGTCAAAATTTAAATTGAAATCTTCACTTGAAAGGTTGGAAGAGAAGTTGCGCCTGGTCTTTAAATTCTTTGCCGTAAGTCGTTTTTAGTCTTTTTCGAGCTTAGAAATCGAGAGCAAAAACTATAACTGGTTTCTATTATATAATGGAGTGTGCGGGAGTGTATAAATTTGACGAAACTCAAGTATAACATAAAATTTTTCGTTTTTCTAGTCGTAATTCGGTTGCACTGTTAAACAACACTGGGAATTGAAAGAAAAAAAGCAACAAGTATTACAAGCGAAAACGTTGTTTGGAAACCATTTCAAAAAGCTGCTTTAAAGGGTTTCTCATTTGAAAGGTTTCCCAAGGAAGCTTCTTCTCGAATCAACCAATCATTGAACAGCGGTTTGAATTGTTTATGTGCTTCAAATTTGGCCATGAAACTTCTTTTGTTTCTAACACTCAAAACACTAAAATAGGCGAAATACGTGATAGATTTCGAAGGTATCATCGAAGGTATGATCGAATTGAAAATACTGAAGTACTTTACGTCGATATTACTGGTCAGGCATATACTTGTGAAAGAAGAAGCCTCATATTGTTATTGTTTTGACGTGGAGCAGAAGCTCATAGGCGCCCCACTGCATATGTTCTAACTGGAAAGACGTGCTCGCGGCGTTTGTATACGGTGAAGGTTTTTAAAAAGGTATTTCGAAAGAACAAAGAGCATACAGGATATTGATTATCACTGGAAAGAACGTTTGGACGATAATTCTTGCCTTTTTCCACTAAGCCATGTTCAACTGAATATTCATGTTTACAAAATCTAACTTTACAATAGCAGTCACGTACTCTTTTCGTTTCTTGTCAGGGAGCCATGTTGCCCAAATTTTTACATTATTTCTAGTTCATTTACATTGAAAACTAGTTATTTCGTTGTATATCGATATATACAGTGCATTGTAGCTTTTTAGACGCGGCATTTTGCTGGCGAAAAGAATTTTGTGCGATTCATTGTATCGATCGTAGCATGGCCGGAACAACCCGACAAACCCGGAACCAATCAGATTACAGAATTCGTGGGTGATACGCAAACCTGGGAATGCATACAGATTTCCGCATGTTGTTTTGTGAAATAACAGTAAAAATACTGTTTAACTCTGGAGGCAAGCGCGCACTGGTTCTCGGAGTACAACATAAAACTGAGCTATTTTTAGAACAGTGCTTTGTTTAATTTTAGAAAGTCAGGCTGCTCTTGGCATAGGAGGTCGCGTGTTGTATATAATGTCAAGTTGTTTGTACGTTAAGGGCTGTTTTAAATTTGCGGTGGAGAGTATATCTTTCCTTTCGAGTTTATTGACTTTCCGAAAGTGAAAGAGAAAACCAAATGTGCCGTGGTTGATGGTAAAAGGCTGCAAAACATTATCATAACAATCTTGCGAATTATCATTTTAATGTCATGAAAGTTATGTCGTGAGCCCAGCGTGGGCGGGCGGCGAGTTCAGTTAAAGGCGGTCGCTACTAGCCGCAACTTTCGCTGAATTTCGAAGTGCCTTTTCTCTATTCAAGGAATTAAATTGCTTTTAGAAGAATAGGAATCGGTTTAGAAACGTTATGGAGTCAAAAATGAGGAAAATCAATGCGTTATCACGGCTGTTTAGATCGCGTGACTTGTGGTGAATTGTTTACTTGTGACGTCAACGCATTCGATTCGAACGTGGCGGAAATTAATAATCGCGCACACGTACGGGCAAATTTCTGTTACATAATATAACTCTTCAAGAACAGAAATTTCGAGAAATTAAATTGCCGAATGGTTTCTTTTGGTACCTAGCTGTTATTTGGTTAAAAATCAGAGTTATTTTCACGCGCCTTATTACACTTGACCGAAATACGGAAAAGAAATGGCGCACAAATCACGTTTTTTGCGCCAAGGTTATGTTGTGATCACGTGATCAGACAAGTGAGTTTACACGTGATCCGGTGACACAAACTGCCGGGTTGGAGTACGAGTGTGTTGTTTTCTTTGATCAAATCTAATTCGTAGTTTCGTCTTTTCCAGGCTCATTACTACGAATGTCCTGCTTGAAACCAAGTGGCACCAACATGTTGTGCGATTTGTGTAACCAGAAAGCGGCCATAACATGCCCTTATTGCCGAGTCGCTCAGTATTGCTGTGTGGAACACCGAAAGAGCGACTCAAAGTTGCACAGGAAAAAATGTTTAGGATACACCATGTTGGGACAAGAAGGACAATTTACTGACACTAGACCAAGAGTAAATGGTTACGAGTCGCCGGGCTTGCTTCTAGAGGCAAAATATGTCGTTGAAACGCTTAGGGAACAGGGATACTGTTATATAGACGATTTTCATGGCGAAGATACAGCTAGAAAAATCCTTGGCGAAGTTAAAGTGTTACACCAACGCGAGAAGTTTACGGATGGACAGCTTGTTTCTTCGAATGGAAATGGAAGTATGTTAAACAAGAAAATACGAGATGATAAGATAACCTGGGTCGATGGCAAAGAAGAGAACTGTGCAACGATTTCTTTTCATATGATGAGAGTAAACGCGTTGATTCGCGAGTGTAATGCACTTATCGAAGAGTATGACATCGAACACAGAACGAAGGTAAGCGTTTCTAATATTGAGGATTACTATCAATATTTCTGTGTGTGATTTACTAGTGGAACATCAAGTCATAGCTCTGTCGATTTGATTTGATTACGCGTAGCGAAAAATGTATTTGAGCTCGTTTGCGTTTACACGGAGTAATTTCCTTTGGCTTCTTTTGTATATACATAGAATATTTGCCATAGCTTAGATGGATTACAGATAATCTTATAGTCACACTTTACGTTTTAAGAGCGGTTTATAACGTTCAACGAAGGCAAGTTCGGCAGGGAGGGTAAATTTTCTTTGTTTCAGTTCGGTTGAAAGCGTTTTGTGTTAACATGCGGCTTGTTTATAAAGCACCGCTTTTTCTTGTTTGCATTATTTACTGTAACGCATGTCGTAACGCCTGGAGGTTGTGTGAGCTTTGTTCGCTACGTGCGGTGTCTCACATACTCATTCGGCCTGACCACATGACCCACTGTTGCACAATGTTCTACAAAACAAAAAACAAAAGTTTAGTGTTTTTTTTTTGGTAGTTTCGTAACTTAGTGTGCTAGGTGCCTTGGTGACAGAGAATCACCAAAAGAGATAGAGAAACGATATCTACATTTTTCCTATATCCCTTTACTTGCTAAGGTCAAGGGTGACTTTTGCAGTTCATAAAATAACCGGCCATAAATCTTGAAAGTTGTTTCTTCATTATTATGAAAATTATGTTCCACTGCATATTATAATGTAGCTTTTTTGTTTTCAAATGCAATTTTAAAACAGAAATATATTTTGTTTTCACAAAAATTATATTTTTGATGTTTTATCATTGACCACGGGAGATCAAGTCGAGGACGAAATGTGTTTGTACTGGGCGGGGTGAGAACTTTGCCGGGCAAAAAAAATCAACCAGGAATGAAAAGGGAAGGCACGCGACCCCCACCAGGAGCACTGGGGAGAGCGAGCAAGAATCAGGTAAACAACACTGATTGTGGCAAACGCAACACACCGCAACGCAACACACAGGGAAAACAAGACACGGACACCCCAGACGCAGGAAGAAAGAGGAAGACCCAGTGGTGGAGGAAGGAAAGGGGGCAGACAGACAGTCACAGGCCGAAAGAACAGAACAGTCATGTGTGTGATGAAACAGAAACAGTAGCGAACAATACGCATTTCAAATTTTTGAACTGTATTGAAAGAGAAACCTACTAGCATGCAGTGGTCAAACAGCTTTTCTTAAAAGAACAGTACAGAACCTTTTTGAAATTGGTTTTTATCCCATTCTATACCAAACAGTTTGCAGTTAAATCTTATATTTAGAGTTCTAGGAGGTATATACAAGTATCTTCGTTCCTTCCATTGCCGTGAAATCAGTCTAAGTCCTTTGACTTTTGAAGCATTTACCGGTACCTCTGACTAAACTTTAGAAAGCATTACCAGAAATCATATTTTCTGATTTTTTTCCTTCACCACAGTACTTAATTTCATAATTTTAGGAAATTCTGCATTTCGAAATGTATCTTGAGATTGCGACAGCGCCAAGAAACCCAATCAGTATGTTTGTTATTCTAGAATGGGTGGATGATCCTGACATTTAATCAACGTGTTAGTCAAGCCACCTTTATTTCATTTTCACATTTTCAAAGGAGGATTACACAGTTATGCTTTAACCATAAAATCAAGATTCTCTTGCACTTACAAGTACAGTGTATATTGCATGTTTAGGCGGTTATTTTAGCTTCACCACATTTCATTAACCTTGACTTGCCACGTGTGTATTTGGATAATATGCAAATATGATGCAAAGAGTTACAGATAAACGTGATAACGAAAAGCTATCATGCAGTCAACACGTGAATAAGAGTAGCTAGCTTGTGGACTTTAAGCACTACATTGTGTAAATTAACCCCCGATATTGAAGCTGAGGTTTCCAGAAGGAGTGTTTCGTTAGTTATTTTGTAAAGTGTGTTAGAATAACGCCTTGCAGTTATAAACGTTTTTTGGTGCACGACCCCTTCGTCATTGTTATGAAAGATGAATGAATAATTTGAGCTGCGTCATTTTTTAACGAAGTTATCCTTCATTATATATAATGATGTGCTAATAGAGGATTTGACACGAACTGTTTCTTTCGAAACTTAATGAGTTCAAGGAAAGCACTTTTCAAAACATAGTTGGACTGAATATTTAAACCAAAGTTGTAAACAACAACCTGTTTCTATTTCCATATGTTTCCCTAGTTCACTGGCAAATAGCCAGCTGTAACAGTTCAAAGATACCCAAAACATTGCGCTTGATAATTATCTTAAGTATGAACCAGTGATCATTTGGCTAAATTTTTCTCCCAAAGTGTTCTTGGATTATAGTATTTTCCTTAAGAAAATACATGTACTATTTAGAAAGTTAGAGGGCTGGCTGCACTTTAGCCTCATCTTGTGGTGTATAAGGAAGATTCTAGAAGCAGTTGTGTGCTGTACCTTTGCTGCGTCACAAAGCTTTTGACAGCTTACTGATGGTTTTTGTTTGAACGGGCCAATCAAAGGGCAAGACGTATGAGAGGCGGAGTTGTCAAGTTCAAAACTCACTCTCTGACAATTATTGTCAACTCCGCCTCACAGGCTTCTCGTATTTTTGATTGTGTCTCACCCGAGAACCTAATATAAAGGCACTTTGACCAAGGGGCCAATGCACTAATCACGCATTTAGCAGCTTTTCCTCCAAAAAGTTTTGTCTAATGCATAAATACTGGCAGTTATGTTCATTCTAATGTTTCGATTCTGTATTTTTTCTTTGTTGAAAGCAGGCAATGGTTGCATGCTATCCTGGGCAAGGAACTGGTTACAAAAAACATATAGATAATCCTAATCAGGATGGACGTTGCATAACAACATTGTACTACTTGAATCCAGGCTGGACTGAGGAGGTGAGAACTTTTTGTTTTTGTTATTCTCTGCAAGCAGTGAGCAACTACAGTATCGCTCAAAAGAAAGTTACCACCCTCTCGCAAGACAAGACGCCGTCTTGCGAGATGCGAAAAAAGCTCCCTACTCTAACGAGATTTTAATTACCTAATATACATGTGAGCAGACATGCCTAGCAAAGAGTACTGTGGTGAATACAGTAGTGCGACGTATGTCGACCAGCAAGCGAGACGAGACGAGAGGTGGTAACTTACTGAGCGATACTGTACTGTCAAATCCCTTGAGGCTCAATGCAGATAGATGCTAGTCCATCACCCCCCCCCCCTGCATTAATTTGCCAGAACCCATTTATACACCTGGCTGAAGTAAGGCACTGTAAGGGCCTCTTTACATGAGAGCCAAGATGAGTTTCGTCCCGGGAAGAAGAAATTTTCATTTTATTTCATGAGCGTGCTTATTCATCCTGGGATGCCAGGACGTAAGTCGTCCCGCCCGAGTTGAATTCATCTTGCCCGTTCTTACATTACATTATATTTCATCCCGGAAAGACTGTTTACATGGGTTTTTTCGTCATGTTTCATCCCGGGTTGACCTTTCATCCAGGTGCTCAGGACAGGGATGAAATCGTCCCGGGATGACTTCATCCCGGGACAAAATTATGTATCGTCATATAGACAGCAACAAGAAAATGACCAGACACCGAGATTAATTCATTCCGGGACGAAAGTCATCCCGGGATGAAAACTCTCATGTAAAGAGGCCCTAAGAGTAAAGTGTCTTGCCAAGAACGCAACACATATGACCCTGACCAGGGTTGAAGCCTGACCACTTGATCCATAGTCCAGCGCGCTAACCATTAGGCTACTGCATCTCCCACAAGAGATTTGTTGTAGTTGTAGCTTGATTTAATTTCCCAGTTGAGTTGTACCATGTCATGAATTTTCAAATAACTTAATAAACCATTGCTTCTTTTTTTTTACAGAAAGGAGGTATGTTAAAATTGTATCCTGGAGGTTGTGATGAGGACGGGGCCGTGAAAATTTTACCAAAATTGGACAGGCTACTGCTGTTTTGGTCAGATCGCAGAAATCCACACAAAGTAGAACCATCTCATGACGTAAGGTAAGGTGATGTCTGTAAAACTGTAGTTACTGCAACCACTGGTGATTTTGGGAATTGTATTCTGGGAAATTTTTGTTCCATTCCTTCCCACCGGTCCCGGTTTTTTGTTGTGGGCTTTTAAAAATTTCTTCCCCCCCCCCCCGGGGGGGGGGGGGGGGGAAAAAAAAAAGGGGGAGGTATGGATAATTAATTTTTGAAACCACACAATGTACAGTACCCGTCTGTGCAGTACAAAAATTTAACACCCTTCCAATTTTTTTTTTTTTTTTTTTTTTTTTTTTTTTCCCTTTTTTTTTTTCTTGGAATTTTTTTTTTTTTTAAACTTTTTTTTTTTTTTTTTTTTTTTTTCGTTTTTTTTTTTTTTTTTTTTTATTTTTAATGGTTAGTGAACATATAAACTATGAAGGATTCAGAATCAAGAATGTGTGGGACAGGGGTGGGGGGGGGGGGGGGGGAGAGTGAACTTCACACTTCCTGTATCTTTTACTCCTACTGTTCCCACCCTGTTTTTAGTGGTTCCTCCCCCTCTGTGCTTTTTCTATTGCAAAAATAATGTTAAGCGATGCTGCGAAATTTTTTTTGCCTTCTTCTCCCAGTTCCATCACCTTGGGAAACTCATTTTTCCACAGACTTTTCTCCGCCTGCCATAGGGTTTACAAGTTTGCATTGTATGCTTTAGTTAGCAAACATTAATGAATGTTAAAGGTTATTGTGAACTAATGTTTTTGTGTTCCTATTGTTTCTTTCTTTTAGATATGCCATTACGCTGTGGTACTTTGATAAAAACGAAAGAGCAGAGTTTAGAAGTAAGTGACTTTGTGTTTCTTTTTTTGATTTGTTAATTTTGCGCCGCCCTTTCTCCCCTACAAAATTACAATTACTTAGGGTTCAAGCAACAGGTCAGAAAAAAAGAGGCGGGAAATTGTTTTGTGGAGGTTGGGAAAAGGAAATAGACAAAAGAAAGTATCTGAACAAGGAAATTTACATTTCTTGTCAAAGTCAGGAAATTTATTTTTAAGGTTGTTGCATGTTTTGATAAAAAATGTTGACCTGCAGCTGTTGTTTTCCTTTTTTAGAAAGACAAGAAGTGCAGGAAATAACAAAAGGGAACTCCAACCAGCAGGTTAGAAAAGTTATGCCTTGTACATCTTAGGCACATGAGTGTCACTGAGTAAAATAATTTAAGTCTAACCTCCACTCACAGCCATTCCTAAACTGAAACCTCCCAGGAACGGCCACCTTTCTTTAATTGCGAGCTAATTCTGCCTCAGAGTGTTGTTGTAGAGAAGTTTAACTATTACTGATTCAAAGAGGTTTCAACAACAGTAGCAAAAGTTGATTGCAAATTCAGACAGCCATCATCGTTCTATAGTATTATTTTATAGTATGAGTATTTGTGATATTTGTTTTTTTGTGTGGGTTTGTTTTTTTTTTAAGTAAAAACCCAACATCCATGCCAGTTTCTTGTGATGGGTGTGAATACATCTACATGTATTTGACAACCTAGAAGTGAAACTTGGTTTATAACTTACAGCACATACTTCAAACTCAAAGGTGGTTCTTACATGTACCGGTACATTGACACTGAGCATGAACTAATTACAGAGAAATATTTTGTTTAGTAAGCTACAAAGTTGTTTAACATAAATTTCATTGCTTTTATCAGGAAAACAGCAACCAAAAAGGAAGTTGTCAACAAGAAAAGGAAAGTGAAAAAAGTAGTTGAGATATGTACATATTGTGTTCTTCAAATACCGCAAAAGTTTCCAGTGGAATGGTCAAACTGGTGAACAAAATAATGCTTTATGGAATGGTTCGAATAATTCCACATTGCCACATTGTAAAAACATTGCTTTTGTATGTGCTATACGTATGTCGTCATACGAACCAGAATACACTACTATTCATAAAAATAAAAAAAATGGCATTGAATATTTCTCATGTAAACTTTCAGCATCAAACAATAACTGCAGCTGTATATATGATAGTGATACATATGATCATTTAAGGTGTCTCTGACTCAAGCCTCAGTTTTTCCTTATTAGAAACAGCCAAAATGTAACTCCCATAAGCTTTCAAGCAGGTCAAAAAGAATTAATTAAGATTCTGTTTTGCTGTGCGTGCCATCTGTTAAGTTGTGGATCACAGATGACATCAAATTACAAGGTATGCCGATGGTCTAAATCATCACAGTTTTTATGTAAATAATTATCTTCACAAAGCTTTCAGAGCCACCTTATTTTTCCGTTGTAGAAGGAACATTCTGTTCTTGAAGTTTGATATTTGGCAAGACATTACATGTATGTCGTGGCCCCAGTTGTTCAAAGGGTAGATAACACTATCCACCAGATAAATCACTATCCTTTGGATAGGAAAGTAGGCCTATATAGGACAGTTATCTGGTGGATAGCGTTATCCACTCTTTTGAACAACTGGGCCCTGGTGTAAAGTTATGTTGTGGTTTAAATTTATCTTGGGTTTAAGATTTTTCAAACCAGTTTGATTTTTATTTTCCATTGTCTCAGATTCATTATTATAATTTGAAACAAAGAAAAGTACAAATCAAACTGGTTTGAAAATATTTAAACCAAAGAAAAAATTTTAACCACAACATATACATGTTTATTAAAAACTAGCCATGTTATATCGCAATTCCTGAGCTTTGATTGGTTTACAGGCTATGGTATATGAGCTTATATACCATGGACCACAGATATGGCAGATGTATGCATCAGCGAGAACAGTAAAGGAGCTCAAATATTGCAAATCTTGGGTGTTTTTAATAAAACAATTATTCCACTTGTACTTGTTGGGTATCGGATACCTATAGCCAACTCAGCACTACATGCCTTTTTGGCTATGTACCAAAAGTGAATATGACAAATATTTTGGCTTGCTGTATTTTGCGAAATGCATTTGCCGTTAAATTCTTTTTTATGTATTGTAATATAACATTCTTTGTGACTTACAAACCTGCGCTGACATACCAGCAATACCAAGTCCCTGCCATTGATTTTCCTATTGCAATTAAAATTAATTATTTTTCATTCGATGCTGCAATGATGTTAACTTAAAGAAAACTGAAAGTCAAAAATAATCATAAAAGAAAAGAAAAATGCTGGTAAACCTTCTGTTTGGGACCCATCCTGTGAAGGAATACAATGATGTTGTTTTTTACCACTTTCATGTTTCAGACTTCCTCATTTGGGTCTCTTAGGTAGATAGGCCTAAGATACTCATGTTTATGGGTTGATCTGAATGCGCTTCATGCAATCACATCATTAGACATTTGTGTGGTTCCAGAAAATGTCCATACTACCCCCATAGAAGGGATTGGGGTGGAAGGGGTCTCAAAGGCCAACAACTTTAAGGAAATGTATGAAGCTTAATTGGAATTTCTAGAGGGGGGGGGGTGGGTGGGTGGGGGGAATTCTTGAGGGTGGGAGGGGTCTCAAAGGCCAAAAACGTTAAGGAAATGTATGAAGCTTTATTGAAATTTCTAGAGCGGTGGGGGGGGGGTCTTAGGAAAAATCCCTTCTATGGGGGAGGTATGGATAATTTATGGAACAACACATTAGAGCTTTGCTATAGAGACCACCATATTGCCAAATACATTGCTTGGATATTGGCTGTGAAATAATGTAAATTTCTTAAACAAACAAGAATATAAAATGTTTTGCATGGTTAACTGAACCTTATTTCTATATCTATTATCAAAACTGTTGTTTTAAAATGCTCTTTAAGCTTATGCGAGAGAATAAGATTTTTGGTTCAAGCTAAATTAATGTGAATATGCGAGTTTCAAATTACGCTGTACTGATCCTAAACAAAGGAGTGAAGTCGAGGTTAAGGGGAAAAAAAGACAAAAGAAAACTCCAATTATTCCCCTGAACCTTGAATTTATTCCTTTGTTTCTGATCAGTGGAGCGTAATTAGAAACTAGCCTTTTACTGGACATGTACATTGTATTTGTATAATTATGGATTGCTTACAATGTATTCTTGAAAACTTAAAGATAAAGGAAATTTTAGCTTGTAATGTTTTCAATTTATGATTGTGGTTAATGCCAGACTACTGGTGAATGTGATTCATCTTTCTATTTATTTATCTTTGTTTAATTTTTATCCCTTACATAGATACAAGGTAAATATTGGATGTAAGTTTTGGGCATGTACATGAATGGATTTTTTACCTCAACTTGCATCTTATATTTTCTTTTCTAGTTACTAGTAAACAGTCAAAAAGCCTGTAGTTAAGTTTCTATAATTACTGTTATATTTTAGCTGCCTTATAACACTAAATTTTTGTGACAAAAAATTTGCAACACAATTTTTGTGAATTTGGAGAATTTTTTTGACATTTCTTTTATTAAATTTATTAAATAAACCACTCTTTTCACTACATGTACATCAAAACTATGCAATTTCAAAAAGAACTGCAAAAAAAAACAAGTCTTTGATTTTTGTGAATTTAGTGTTGTAAAGGTGGTATTTAGGTTCTCATAAAAAAGATATATATATATATATATATATACTATGTTTAATTTTGATGGAATAATGTATGATATTTAATTTATGTTGAGAGTTTGTTTAACAGTGCCAGATAAGTTGGAGGTAATACTTTAACGAGTACTGATGATTTAAAATTCTCATTATTGTTTGTTTCATTCTATTATAAACTAATATTGTGGATTTTGTACAATTTTCCTGATAACGGAAATGTTAAACATTGTAAAGTGATGCATTTTAATCATGAACAATGTACATGAAAGCTCTTTGTACAATAAAAATTAATTATGGTTTGAGTATTAGTCATTTGTGATGCTTTTAGTCCCAAGTTGGAAATGTAAAATCTCTTTTCCTGCTTCCATAAAATTCTTTGAATGTTAGTTACGGGAGTTTGGTGTTTCATCAATACAGTATCCTGAAGTTGATCAGCATTAAAAAGGTACACGTGGACTTCTTTGATGACCTTGGACACAAGGAAATCTTCAAAGCCTACCTCCAAACAAATCTCTCCCCCCCCCCCCCCATCCAACATCTCAGCAACACTCCCTCAAGTGACAAAAGAAACAAAATGTTTACCCATGACGCCATAAATTGATCTGTTGACAAGTTGAGTTACTTGTGCCCAATGTCTACTTGACCAAGAATCAAATAAATATCCCATCACACCCATTTCCCATCTGATAAGTCTATCACAAGGCGGGGAGAGGGGGGTGCTTGGGTCAACTGTATGTGGGTGGGCGCCGCTGGCGCTCGGAGCCCCTATTCTATTATACACCTCATCTTAACTTTTTACCGCACAGATAAATAACACGATCGTAACTTATTGACTTTGTGGTGGCATGAGAAAATAAGGGGGCTGTCCAATTCAATGGTGTTCATGTGACCTTGTACAGCAGCACATCCCCATTAGCCTATTACTGACCATTGCTTGGAATCTCTGGTGTCGCAATTTTTCTGCCCATGACAGCGCACTCCATAACTGATGCCTTTTTGCCTTATAGTTATTCTACAGCCCAAATGATAAGTTTTAAAAACTTTCCTGTTAAATTTCGTGGTGAAAATACCTACTCACAGAGCTGATGGACTGCATTTACATTCAAGTAAAACTGGGCTCTTCTTCTAGTATCCAATCTCTTCTCGACTGTGAAATCAAATCAATTAAGACTGGGCACGAGTCTTGAATCGGTCGGCAACGTTATAACGTGAAATAAGAGAACAGGCTTTGACCGAGTTGCCTTTTGCCTTTGTTTCAAAAAGAGGCCCTAATGCAAAGCCTTTTATATGAAAATGAATTTGATTTGCATGAAGATGCGCTTATTACACGGTAAAAACTCATTTTGGTCAATTGAAAGGTTTTACCGCAATGTAAATTTTGATACAATGGCAAACGGGAACTCGCAGGAGATGGCCTAATCTTCTCATTATAGTAAATCAAAAAGTGCTTGGCTATGGAGGTCCTTTTCCGGCATGTTATCAACATTCTGGTTGACTGACAACAACTTAAGAAATAACAAGCCGTGCACCTAAAAATCATGGAAGGTATGTGAAATTGTTTTCTTTACTTTAAAGTTTGTGAAACAAAAGCCTTTTCTTCTTTCAGAACCTTCTACTGTTTATATCGTTGGTCTTCTATCTTTCCTCATCATATCATTCAGAATTCAACATGGTGGCTGTTTTTAAAAGACCAAGAGGGCCATGGTAACCAGGGTAATTGTCGGGTTATTTTGCCCCAGGGCTCCTCGGTTGTTCTGGCATTCGGCCTTCAGGGGAATGAAGCCCGCAGAGAGCATTGTCCGCCAGATTATGTTCGCAAAATATAAATTTCCTAATAAAACGTGTCCAAACACTACGGTTAAAATATCTATCTGAAGCTTTCTTCAAACGTCGCCGCCCGTTCGTGGAGGAAATGTGGGGGGGGGGGGTGGTGGTGGAGGGGGGGGATTTGAGTTTGGAATACACATGTGGACCCTTCAGTTTAGATTTTAACAGCAATTTCAATTCTAATTATTTTATTTTTTTTAGTCTTCGAGTTAAATCGAGTAGAACTTACAAGTTGATTTTTAAATGATACGTTTTCGGAAGCGAAAACCTCAAACTCTTAAATTACCGGAAGTAGCAGAAAGTCAACCCAGGGACTTCTTTCCCCTTGACTGGCGGTCGAGAAGCGGAAGTCTGGTGAAGTTAGTCTGAGATGCAAGGGAAGACTATCTTACTGATCAAAATTGAGCGATTGCTCATTTGCAGGGAATTTCAGCAAAGGCCTCGAATATTCGGTTTTCTTGGAAAGGCAGCTGCATTTAACAGGAAGTAAAATTATTTTTGACTGTGTTTCTGAGAATTGAGTCTAAAAATGACGGACCAATAATATTGCCGCATGCTTGGCTGATTGTTTGTTTAAAGAGCGTAAAAGGGGCAGGTTTCTGAGAACTGAGAAAAGCTAATAATATTTTCTCGGAACCGAGAATTCTGTTTTAAATGCTGCGAAGTGTGGTAGTTTTTACAGAGCAGTACGTATTTCATGTTTAATTGTTGCTGGCCGTTAATAACGTAGAATGTAGTACTGGCGCATCGCTTAAACGAGTTAAGGTGAGTTGTTCAAATTCTTGTCTCTTGTGTGCTATAACAACTGCAAGTTTCACGGTATGGAAGCACTGTCTTGTGTAACATTCGTGTAAATAATCCCAGACTGTCTAGCGGCGACTCTTCCTTGCTGCGATCGTTTCGTAAAATGTTGCCAACGCGACTAATTGAAAGCAACAAGCGCATAAGATGTTTAATTTTGTACACCCCGTCACTAATACAGGGAAGCCAAGGTTTTGCCAGGGCAAGTTATGCAGCAAAACGTAATCTAAATTTTTGTATCAATCTACTGAAAACATTCAACAGTGTATAAATCTACCTTCGCCTATCAATCCACAGAAACTTTACCATTTCCTGGAGTAAAGACATCACAAAGTAAGTACATTTATTTCTTCAGAAACTATTAAAACTTGAGACGAAATAGGGATTTAACTTCCGCCCCTCCATTGATAAATCAATTTTAGCCAGCCTTTTTCACTCTTAGGCTGGATAGCAATGGATTTAGTACGCGGAATTCACCGGATTTTAATAATCAGTTATATATTTGTGAATACTGAACTTTGAAGAAGCCCGCATTAGTAATGTTTAAAAACAGTAAATGGACACAGACAGTTAAGGTCACATTATCAAGAGAGCTCTTCACGGTCTATCTTTCCCATTGCTTTTTTCATAAACAAATCAGCTTATATTTCATTTAAAATTCAAACGGTGAATTTTTTTCAGTACACATTTGCGTTAAGTACGAAAATATATCGACAAACTGTCGATCTGTGATATAGTTTGGAAAAGGGCAAAAAGAGTCGGAGAATCGTGGGATACACAACAATAACACAATTAAACGCTAAACGGACTCCTCTTGTAATTTAAACTGTAGATTTAGACAAAGGGAAGTTTTTGCATTCAGATAAATAAATGAAATAAATCACTATGTATATTTGAGCTGCCGCGGGAAAATAGAATGAGTTATTTGCAGGAGAACTAAAACGAATATTTTACTCACTGAGGTAAGTTTGCTCTGGTTTTGCAGGTTTAAAAAAATATGTGTTACAGTAATATCACTACTACTTAATGTTAGCGGCTGGTCACATCATTATGACTTCAGTATCTCACTTGACATTTCCAATTGCTATGTCTGTCGATATCTGTGTTCTTGGGCAAGACACTTTACTCCCATAGTGCCTCTCTCCCCCCAGGTGTATAAATGGGTACCGGCGACATAATGCTGGGGGGATACCCTGCGATGGACTAGCATCCCATTCAGGGGGGAGTAAAAATATTCCTAGCCGCCTAATGCTACAGAAACCGGAATAAGCTCCGGCAGTATGGGCCGCATGGCTCGAGGCTCCCCTTTTTTTATGTCTGTCGATAAGGAAGTGGCGTGCGTGCTCACAAGAAAAAGTTTATCGAATATTTAGGATAAGGGTTTACATAAACCAACAAAAGCCAACAACATGCAATGTTACGTCATGGCGGTGTTTATGCAGCCTCGTGCAAAATGACTATGCATAGTTACCGCAAAAGCTTTATTAACCCTTTAACCGTTTTTTTTTTTTTTTTTGCTGTGGGCTTTTCTAAGAAGGTTTGTTGTCACTGGTATCAGGAGCATAACAAACAGTTAAAAGCATGGTAAACTATATATGGTTTTTAAGAGCTTAGAATTTGCTTTCCATTGTTGATGAGATTTTGATTGACAGGTAAAACCCTATGGGGTTATGACGTCATAAATGTACAATTTTGGTAATATTTAACCTATGAAAGTAAATTATTTGTAGTTAAACAATGAAGAGAATAAATGCTAGGAGCTTTTTAGGGCTCAAATATGTAATAACAGTCTGTAATAGACTGACTGACAAAATTTCAGTTAAATAGATTTAATTGTTTGCAAGTATGACAACTTTGAAGTTGGCAAATTTTCACCCTGTATTTTTCATTTTTCAATAATATACAAGATCACAAAGTTGGTTTGAACACAGTCAGCTAATTTTAAATGGTCTCTTCCATATTATAGTTCTTTTGAAAGAGCAATATCTTCTCATACTTAAGAATACCTGATCAACTTAAAAAACTTCATTATTTTTCCATAGCGACTATGTCAAGTCATCGTTCGTCGGCGAACGATAATTAGAAGAAAAAGCGTAAAAGGGATATTATTAATCCTTTCTGGAAATGTCTCAAAAAGAAATAAGTCTTTTACGGTATTCAGAGCACAAGTTATACGATCGCAGTTTTGTAAGTAAGTCTTTACAGTGCGACGCGCCCTACCGTGGCCACCCAACACACTTTTTTTACAAGTTTTGTCTTGTAGTATTTTACGCTTTTACTGGGTTTTGTTGACAAATACGATGCAACAAGTATCTATTTGATTGCATTCAACTTTGCAAGGAGGCTTCTTCGTCAAACAGATAATAATATTACGAGAGCACACTTGTAAAAAGGTTTGTTGGGTGGCCACGGTAAGGTGCGTTGCACTGGTAACAATAATTCCATTTATAACCCTAAAACTGTTTTTGTCTTCCAAGCCTTTTTAACTACGTATTTAGCATGGATTTTTAAATGCCAAGGTTTGCTTCACTCTCAACCTTGTTTTGTGGTCTTTTCTGTGTAGACTAATAACATCCCCCACCCCACTTTTGTTTAGTTATTTTGCACCTGCAATACCAAGTTATTTTGCCTACTAACATGTACTAATTTTATTCTTCACAGATGTCACGTGACTACCGCAGGTCCGCGAAGGATTTACGAAGTAGGCTCGGAGGTCACGGTCGCAAGCGCAGGTCCGAGGATGTGCCGAGGATTGATGACCCAAAACGAAGAAGAACAGAAGGTGGAAAAGAAACGGACAATACGACCCGGCCCATTGGGTTCAAAGAACTGGAAAACATCTGTAAAGAAGGCCTTGCAGAAAACGCCATTTTAGGACTTGCTAGCAAAGCCGAAAGGTTCGAGGCCCTGTTAGCTTCAGAGGAGATAAGACCTGATTTCTTGAAGCTTGTGATTTCTGCGTTTCGTCTTTTATGCTCAGCGAATAACCTAACGAAGGAAAACGCGGAGAGGCTGCTTCGCTCCCCCGTAGCAAAGAAGTTTATGACAGGACCTGTTCTTTCAAGTTTTATCAACCAAATGCCTCATTCTGAATGCTGGAAGGACCAAAACGATCGTGTCTCAGTGGTAAGTGGTCTAACAGAAATATTTCTCGCGCTCATACAGATGTTTGGTGAGGGCATAGTTCATGGACTGCCGCTTCCTCAGCTAAGCACTTCATTGGATGAGCTTAAAGAGATGAATCTCATTGAGGACGCCAATGAACTTGACAAGAAAATCGGGCAAGTGAAAGATTTGAAAAATGAGGTGATTCGGCGGGCAAAGACTGCGCAAGATGAAGAATCGAGCGCTGAGCCTCCACAGAATTTCAGGGAATTGAGCGTCATTCCTCAAGCAGCAGATCTTTGTTTCAAGCCTTTTCTTCGCGAAAACATCACAGACAGAAAATTCAAGGATTTGGAACATTATCTTGACGTGCAGTTTCGCCTTCTGAGAGAGGACTTCGTAATGCCCCTTCGCGACGGAATTAAACAACTGCGGAAGGAAAGCAACTCCCTGGAAACGAATCATGAAGGTAACGCTCAACACGCCAATGACGTCTCCGTGTACCATGACGTCACAGTGCAGCATCCCGTATGCAACAGGAAAGGCCGGGTTTACAGAATCAGGTTTAACTCGTCTCATCCGAAAGTAAAACGAATCAAGTGGGAAAGATCCAAACGGCTCAAATTTGGCTCGCTGGTTTGTCTGTCTTCGGATGAGTTTAATACACTTGTCTTCGCAACCGTGGAAAATCGACGTGCTGAAGAGCTCAGTGTTGGTGAACTGGATGTACGCTGTGAAAACGCTTCAAAAGAGGAGATAGATCTTTTTGTGAAGGGGAAAGAGAAGTTTGTCATGATAGAGTCACCTGCATTTTTTGAAGCGTACAGACACGTCCTAGAAGCACTGAAGAAGATTGGATCCAACGAATTGCCTTTCCAGAAGCATATTGTAGAGTGTTGTCAGAATGTTGGGCCTCCAGAGTATCAAGTTCAACTAGAAAGAGAAGATAAAGCAGTTTCGTTTGACTTCACTGGTATTCTCGCGAAGAAAAAGCCTCCAGTGTCTTCGGCAGGAAGCCCTTCTGCTACCGTGAATTCGGAAGTGGCCATTGTGGCGGGCTCAAGTTCCAAATCACTGCAAGATCAGTCAGCGGTCGTCATTAACGATTCCTCGTGCAGCGTGGATGTTGATATGGACAACGAGATGCCTCGAGAAATCTTCAATTGGCCTGATAGGGAGAGCCTCGGTTTCAACGAGTCGCAGATGCGCGCATTTAAACTGGCGCTGACCAAGGAGTTCGCAGTGATCCAAGGGCCCCCCGGGACTGGAAAAACATACGTTGGTTTGAAAATAGCTCGCGCCCTTTTGCAGAATGCGTCAATTTGGCAGAAAGGCGGTGAAAAATCTCCAATCTTGATGGTGTCTTACACAAACCACGCCTTGGATCAGTTCCTGGAAGGTCTCCTGCCAATGAAAGGTGAGTTTATTTAATGCTTCTTTTATATTGTGACGTCCGAGTCACAACCTCTTGATACGGACATCAAAGGGGCAAGGTATTATTTAGGTCTCCGTATTACAGAGGTATAGTTTGTGTGAGCTTTTGTCTCTTTCGAATCATGTGACATGTCCTTTGTATGGAGGTTTCCAAATTATAGTTAAAAATTCCCACTGGGAGCCCTCACTCCCAAACGCCCCAGGTTGGGAAAAGATATGGGAAGAGGCGAACCCGGAGGCGAAAAGGAGCGGGAGCTAAGGCACAAAGGTGTGCCATCACTGCGGGGAGGAGGGTGGGGCGACGATCTGATGTCTTGCGTCCGTTTAAACGAAGAGAAGACAAAACAGGACAAAACAGACCTATTTATACTGAACTAGCCAAACATTATGCACAGTAGACTCCCTAGAGTATATACAGAAGCAGGGAAGTAAACAAGTGATATCCCAAAGGAATTAGGGGCGTTTGTGCTTGAGGGCTCCCAGTGAGAATAGAGATGCCCGTGAAGAGAGATTCGACTGCATATACGAACTGCGGACAAAGAGTGTGTAGTGCCGAAATAGTAATCAAAGTCACTTTATCTATTGACAGGTATCGTTCGTGTTGGTGGACGCAGCAAAAGTGAAAAATTGAAGCAGTGTAATTTGATACCACTTAGTCGCCAAACTAGCCACCCTGATTTTGCGACCCGCAAAGCGAGAAGTGCGGCTTGGAGGGATATTCGTGAACAGAAACACTTCTATTCGCGCACTTCACTCTTACTTAAAACCTCTAGATCAAGCATTGTGTCAATGCATGAACTTTACAAACAGGGGTATGTTCGAAGCCAACATTACCATCAAATCTGTAGAGAGGCTGGGAAAAGATCAATTAATGAAGAGCTTCTAAACTGGCTAGACATACAACTGAAGGACAGGCCGCGAAGTTCCCGCCCAGAAGATGTTGAAAAGGGTCATCACAATGATGACTTTCTTATAGAGGTTGAGACAACAGGATTCAGTTTTGACAACAAGCAAGTCTTGGACAAAGAGGACAACGCCGTTCTTATGGGAATAGCTGCTCTCTCGATGGAAGATGCCAGAAATCCTAACTATGTGAGAAGAAATCTGATTTACAATGAAGCAATGGCATATGATGAAGAAAGAAACATTCGCGATGTTTACAGTTTGCCGAGGAGGAAGCGATGGAGATTGTACAAATTGTGGTGCCAAAAATTGGACGTCGACCAACGAAAGCAATTGCAAACTTGCCAAGCGGAGTTTGAAGAAGCGTTATCACGTGATAAAGAAGTGACCACGATGCAAGAATACAAGGTTTTTCGCAATGCACGTGTCATTGGCATGACAACCACGTGCGCCGGCAGATACCGCCCCATTCTCCAGAAGATCTGCCCCAAAATCGTTCTGATTGAAGAAGCTGCTGAAGTACTGGAGGCTCACCTTATAACGTCATTGACGAAAGGCTGTCAGCACTTGATTCTGATTGGTGATCACCAGCAACTAAGGCCCAGCCCAGAAGTCTATAAATTAGCCAAGCAGTACAAACTGGATGTGTCGCTGTTCGAGAGAATGGTGAATGTTGGAGTTGAGTGTGAGAGGCTGTCCGTACAACATCGCATGAGGCCTGAAATCGCCGCCTTGATGAGGCACATCTATGAAGATCTGGAGAACCACGAGTCGGTAGAGAAGTACGAAGACATCAAAGGAATAAAGAAGAACATGTTCTTCATCAGCCACACTCATTTGGAAAAGTCTTGTGAAGACTCACACAGCCACGTAAACGAGCACGAGGCTAAGTTTTTAGTCGCGCTGTGTCGCTACTTACTACAACAAGGATACGCAGCCAATCAGATATCGCTTTTGACAACCTACACTGGTCAGATGTTTGCCATAAGAGAATGTCTCCGAGCGGAAAAAACTGAAGAACTTGACCACGTGCGTCTGACGACAGTTGACAACTTTCAAGGTGAAGAAAGCGACATCGTTCTTCTTTCGCTCGTGCGCAGCAACAAAGACGAGAAAGTGGGATTCATCAGCGTTGTAAACCGTGCATGCGTGGCGCTTTCTCGTGCCAAAAAGGGTTTTTACTGCATTGGAAACTTCGCTCTTCTTTCTAAACACAGTGACATCTGGAGCAAGATTGTGGGAGACTTGGAAGCAAGTGGTAGCATTGGGAACGCCTTGCCCCTTGTCTGTCAAACCCACCGTGTCGAAATGAGAGCAGAAACAGCCGAAGACTTCAGCAAGAAAGCTCCTGAAGGGGCTGCCAGCGGCCATGTGAGGTGCGTCTGAAATGCGGTCATGCCTGCAAACAGTTTTGCCATCCACGTGACACTAAGCACAAGAAGTACACGTGTGGAGAGCCTTGTGCAAGGACCATTAAAGGCTGTGATCATTTGTGTTCGAATGCTTGCAGGGAGCCTTGCATAAAGCACTGCTTGGAACTGGTCGACAAAGCTTTGCCGTGTGGTCACATCGCAGAGGTAAAATGCAGCGCGGACCTTCAAGAGGTAGAATGCAAAGAGAGATGCGATGAAATCCTCTCCTGTGGCCATCGTTGCCAAGCCTACTGTAGAAGGCCATGCACAACTGAATGCCAAGAGCTTGTAAAGAGGAAGGATTGGCCGTGTGGACATGAAGTCACCATTGCTTGCTCCGCCACACCATTGGATTGTCCAATAGCTTGCGGGGGCACCTTGGAATGTGGTCATCAGTGCTCTGGACGATGTGGCACGTGCCGAATGGGTCGAATTCACCAGGGTTGTGCAGAGGAGTGTAAACGCGTGCTGATTTGTTCTCACAGCTGTCAAGAGCGTTGCAACATGCCGTGTCCGCCATGTTCCAAGGACTGTGAAGATCGCTGCGTGCACAGCAGATGTGATAAAACGTGTGGAGAGGTATGTGTGCCTTGTCGTCATCAGTGTTCATGGGAATGTCAGCATCACAAGTGTTACAAGAAGTGTCACGAATTGTGTGACAGGCCGAGATGCAACGTACCCTGCGACAAAATTCTGCCATGCTACCACGTTTGCCGTGGTTTGAAATGCGAAAACGAATGCATTTGTCCTGTGTGTACGAAGAAGTACAATGGTGATCCAATTACGGTGATCTTCCTTGGTGGAGAGGAAGAAGAGGACGCCCGGTTTATCAGGCTACCGGACTGCAAGCATATCTTCGCAGTGTCTGATCTTGACAGGTACTTTTAAATAACCCAAAATGTTTTGTTTTAAAAGCCATATTATATATTTGGACTTATTTGGAAAGGTGAAAAGTTATGACTAGTCATTTCCAGGGCTCCAAAAAAATACTCGTTCCCAGATTCCCAGGAAGACGACCAAAGTGGGATTGTTCGTGGATGTTGTCAAAATATCTGCCGTGTTTGGGGTCATACAATTATCTCATAGCACAAAAATGTTATGAAAATCCAGTGGTTTTTAAAACACCAGAATTGTTGCTGAAATTCCCGCTAGAATTCCCAGCTCAATCAGTCTAGTCTTAAGAAAAGAGAAGAAGGTTATTTGCAATTGAATGTTTATTTGAATGTATTTTATTTTTTAGTCAAATTTTGCACAAAAAGTAACAGTAATTATTTCGTCTTTCAGGTACATGGACATGTCACAAGATAATACGACTGAAAGTCACGCAATTCAAACAAAAGTGTGTCCTCGTTGTTCGACTCCAATCCGCACGTGCCTTCGATACGGCAACGTTGTTAAGCAGCAGCTAAAAGACATAGAGAAAGTAAAGAAGAAAATGTGGAGGAGACTATGTAACAGAAGGGAATTGGAGAAGAAGAAGAAGAGTGATCTAGAACGACGCTTAAAACAATTGGATAGAAAATATTGTGAAGAGCCCCAGAAACGTTCCTGGGGAACGCTGAAACGCGCCGTTGAAAAGCTGCTGGAAGATAAGAAGGAGCTGATCGTTCCTATCACTGATAATGAGCTATCAATTGCTCGTATTGAGAACAAAGTGATGTTGATGGAGCGTTTCTGTTTGATGAGCAAGAAAATGAAGTTTCATCTGAAAAAGCTGCCAGTGGAAGTCTGCAAAGAGCATAACTTGGAAGGTAATTTCATAATTTTAACTCAAGGACAATTAACCATTTCTGACAATACGACGACGGCAAACCTGGCCCCAAGCCGTTTTCTCTGTTTCGTGATCGCACAAAGCCTGGGATGGGAGCGGACGAGAGAACGCGTTCTCGGTGAGTGCTCTTCGGTGACATCATCGCTCACGATAGTGCCCAGACTCTCCTGTCCCGAAGGCTTCTAGGGGCAAAGCTGGGTTTCTCCTATTTTCAACATAAACAGAAGTGTTTTTTGCTGCCAAGTTTTAAGGGGCTTCGTAATGATCTGTTAGGGTTTTGGCAACCTCAAAAGACATCACATAATAATATTTTGCAAAGGTAGAAAAACACCAAAGAGGTAATAATAAAACAAAAAGGAAACAAAGATGGTTAAGATTGGGAAGGATTGAGACGGATTACGAACAATGAACTTGAAAAAATGTAGGCTAAATTTTTCAAGATGCGTTATCCATTTATATTGCTTTACAACTGATAATTTGAAAAGGTTTTCCTCGTGAAATTTCGCTCTGAAAACAACTTAGTAGCCCGCGAATCAGAAGGGCTTAATATCAATGTGAGATGAACACTTTTGGCCATGAACTTCTGACATGAGCACACTTCAAGGCTGACAGTGTTTCACTATCTTATTTGAGCAGGTGACCAGGTGGAAGATGAACTGTGCTATCTCGAGAAGCGTTTTATGTCTGAGAGGGTGACACAAACAGAGCTTCGAGACGTCAACACAGAATTCTCCAGACTCAATCTCCTGCTCGAGCTGTGTTTGCTGAGTCAGGACATAAAGGAGTCTAATAGTCTGTCACAGGAGTTAGACGAATCTTCCCGCAAGATGATGACTGCAGTGCAAGATGAACTGTCCAGCGGTAAGCGCATAGAGGACGAGAAGTTGGATGAAATGATGAACAACCTAAAAGAAATCAGGTAGGTTGTTTTTTGCTGTGAAATTCGTAAAACGTCAGAACAAAGAAGAGGATCGCGAGTCTTTTGATGGTTTATGTTCTTTATCAGTTGACTTGTACTAAATTGAAGCTCCATAAAGCTAGTGGCCTACGTCACGGGCAAGTTCTTAAACATTCTAGTAAACTTGCTCCTCTCGATGAAGGTTCGCAGAGGTCACCGAAACTCACTAATTCTCTGCTATGTCACTGCGCCCCGCCGCAGAGATAAGGTTTATGTTTTAATAAGCAGAAAAACAACAGACACAGTGATGTAGGAAGGACACGACCAGTTGTGTTTATTGGAGACGAGAAATGATAAGGCTTACATATAAGCAATAACGTAGTTAGTGGCGAAGCAACGAACGAACAAGAGAAAATTACATGGACACCGTAAGCTAAGAAACTAAATGCAAACGAAATACTAGAAAAATTGTGTTCGGCAAGGTGTAAGTGAGAAAACCGGTTGTGTCGATTGACTAGTGCGAGAGGTTTAGAAAGTCTACGTTGAATACCGTAATGTGTGACCTAGAACTCTCTAGAGGAAGCCGAGGCAAAAATTGCAAATGCCAAACATAAACACATATGGTAAATCTTGTTTTCCATTTTAGACAAGCACATCCCAAACTTACCCCCTTGACTGAAGAGGAAAAGAAAGTGATCGTGTCTGCCATGGCTCTGGCAAAAGGTCGTTGGTTCAAATGTCCCAAGGGACATATCTACGCCATTGGTGAATGCGGCGGCGCCATGCAGAGAGGCACTTGTCCTGAATGCGGAGCTGTGATTGGTGGAGCTAATCACCGACTGGAAGACGGGAACGAGTTTGCTCCTGAGATGGACGGTGCGAGACATCCCGCTTGGTCTGAACAGGCAAACATACTAAATTATGAAAATTTACGCGATATTGTTTAAGTAAGATGAATTACCTTTTGAAGAACCGAGTTAGTCACTTACATCCAAAACAAAATTATTATGTCACGTGCCGCAAGCTAGATTACTTCAAAAATAGCTGCATTTTAACAAAGTTTCATTTTAATCATAATTAGGTCTGATCGGATCAAGAACAATTTTAACTGATCACACTTGCGAGCAAAGAGGGAAAATATTAACAATCTTTCTTTTTTCTCCAAAATATAATAATTAAAAGAAATAGAGTCAAGCTAGGTAGTAGAAAAATAATGAACAGTAAAATGTCATGCATTAGGAGATATCTGGGTTTGAGACCCAGCTGGAATCAGTGTGTTGTGTTCCAGTTGGGCAAGACACTTTAATCTCACAGTGTCTTTATCTGTCCAAGAGTATAAATGGGTACATCCTGAAAGCTGTGCTGAGGTGTAACCTCCGATAGAAAAGCACACCATCCAGAGGGAGTAGTAATACACCTAGATAAGCTCGGCAGTGTAGGTCAGTGTTAGCTTTTTTAACCTGCCGCCATAAGTGCGTGTTAAGCATTGTGTAGCGCACAGAAAACTACATCTTTAATTTCAGGGTATCCACTGGTCATATTTGTTTGTTACAAGTTAGTTTTACTTTTGTTAGCCCCTTTAGCAGTCGTTTCAAGGAACTAATACAAATAAAAGACATCAATAGTGCACTGTTGTGGAGGTTAAGCGGTATACTGCCCGCTAATGCTCTATGGCACTATGGTGTAAACTCCGACGGGGAGGGGGTAGAGTATGAAGCATCCCCTATATAACGACCAATTAATCTCTAGGTGCGGGACGGGAAGGCAGTTGAAAAGGGGATTGGAAAGCGTTGCCATTTCGTTGTTTTCTTCATTTGACTTTTACTTATGTAAGGAAATTGATTTCTATTTTCCGCGTTATTAATTAGTTGTTTAGCTTAGCAATAATTAGATAGTTTCCTTAGTTTATTAGCACTCCAGCTGTTAGCATCTTAAAGCAGTCAGATTTTTCGCCTGATCTTTCTCTAATGCGAAAAAAGCCATGCTGGAGTGTTTTCGTATGCTATACAACTGAACACGTATGCTGTGAGCGCATTATATGAGATATTACTGAATTTCAGTCGAGGTTTCACGCGCCGTTTACCCTATAAGTTTGTCTCAAAATTTGACATTACCTTTTATTTTTCTTCCCGTATTGCAAGAAAATGGTATGAAATATCTTGGATAGTTTTCGTATCTTTTTTTAATCCCAAATTGAGATCAAAACCCCATCGGTTTCAGAAACGATTATTTCTCAAAAACGGTACGTATTCCTCGACTTTAACATAAATAGAGTTTGTTTCCTTTCTTTAACTTTATTGTTCTTTATGAGTTGTTTAGATTAAATTGCAGCACGTTACAGGTTTAAAACTTCTAAGATCAGTACTAGTCTGACTACAAATAGGCTCTTTGCAGCTAACGGTTACATGTTACAAAATAACACCTTGCTGGAGGACAAGTTCCGCTCTGGGACATACAAAACAAAGCAAAGTCAAGCATGACTGGTTAAAGCTTACCATGTGACCATAAGCTGTAAAGCGCCCATTAACTGCTCATTCTGAGCTGCTTTCGACTAAGTTTTTAAACGAGGCCCGCTGCAAAACCTTTCCGATTAAGGTGAGTTATTATCACGTGTTAGTTTCAGGCAATTGAACTCATTGAAATATCAATGGTTAAACAGCCCGCCTCGTTTTGAAACTGAGGCAAATTGCTACTTGGAAGTTGAGTTGATACTCTGTAGGATAATTTAAATGATCAATACAATAAAGAAGTTTAATAAAAAATGATCAAGTGTCCGTTTATTTCGATCGTCCTTAACGTGCTTAAAAGTCATTGATATGTTAACGAGCATCAAGTCTCGTCCTGAACTGACCATTTTAGAGGTCATGGACCCCAATTGTTTTCATGCAGTGCAATGAAGAGGTGACTTGACACTTATACACAATAGACAGGATGTCACACCCATTTTTGTGCGCAAGTGTCAAAGTCACACCTCTTTTAGATCGGCTTATATTTGCATTTCATTTAAGACGGAATCCACTAGGAAGTCGAGTAATATTTATTAAAGTTGGACAAAAATCAATTTCCAGAATAATTTAAATCCTATTGCGTTATTTCCTACCCTTAATAAAAGGTAAAGATGTAAGTAATTATCCGTGATAACACCAACAACAATTTCTTATTAGAGTCTGAGAAAATGAATTTCAAAGTTCACAAGGTATGGGCAAAATCTCACGTGTAGCCATTTTGTAAATTCGTCTTAAGCGATTCAGTGGAATTCAGTGGAACTTCAAAATGTGTTTTCGATGTGTGGTGTTGTTAGAAAAGATTTCTTTTGATAAGATATTTGAAGCAGTAACAAAAAAGTTTGCAATAAGGTGGAAATAATTCTGGTACAACAATTTCTTATCAGAGTCTGAGAAAATGATATTTAAAGTTCACAAGCTATGGGCAAAAGCTTACATCTTTTAAGAGATTCAGTGGAATTCAGCGGAACTTCAAAATGTGTTTTCGATGTGTGGTGTTGTTAGAAAAGATTTCTTTCGATAAGATATTTGAAGCAGTAACACAAAAGCTTGCAATCAGGTGTAAATAGTTTTGGTACATAATTTTGTCCAACAACTACTCGAAGTCCTGGCGGATTTCCTCTTAAACATCCACCTGCAAAGTTGGCCGGCTTGGTCCTTACTCCGTGGCTCATTAACCAATTTCTATTGTTTGAATATTCATGCTTGAAAAACTTTTACTAAAGAGAGTTTTCTGGACAGTTGTGTGCGCGATAGAAACGGTGTGATCACGTGTTTATTGTGTGAAAGTGTCAAGTTCACACCTTTTTTAGATCGGCTAATATTTGCATGTTTGTAGTTATAGTATGAGAACAATAGAGGTCCACCTCGAAAATGGTCAGATTTTTCAGGCAGAGCCTATTGTTTCATTCTTGAAATATTAAAATGCCGATATCAGCCGATCTAAAATAGGTGTGACTTTGACACTTGCACACAATAGACAAATGGTCACGTCCTTTCTAGCGCATAAGCAATAAGATGGGAAATCCCCATCTCATCAGAAATATAAAGCCATGAATGTTTAAACAATAGGGATTGGATAATGAGCTAGTGAGTAGCGACCTGACTGATCATTTTATATTAGCCGATCTAAAAAAGGTGTGACTTTGACAGTTACACACAATGGAAAGTATGTCACCCCTTTTATTATGCGCAAGTGTCAAAGTCGCATCACTTTAGATCGGCTAATATTCGCATTTTATTAAAACAATAGGGTTGACCTACAAAACTGGCCAGATTCGTCCTTACTCCCGTGGCTCATTAACCAACTTCTATTGTTTCAATATTCATGCCTGGAAAACACTTACAAAAGGGGGATTTGCCGGACAATTGTGTGCGCGATTGAAAGGGTGTGATCACTTGTTTATTGTGTGAAAGTGTCAAGTTCACAGCTATTTTAGATCGGCTAATATTTGCATGTTTGTAGTTTTAGTATGAGAACAAAAGAGGTCCATTTAAAAAATGGTCAGTTTTTTCAGGTAGAGCCTGTTGTTTAATTACTGGAATATTCAAATGCCGATATTAGCCGATCTAAAATAGGTGTGACTTTGACACTTGGACACAATAGACACATGGTTACGCCCTTTCTAGCGCACAAGCAATGAGTTGGAAAATCCCCATCTCAGCAGAAATAAAAAGCCATGAATATTTAAACAATAGGAATTGGATAATTAGCTACAGAGTAGCGACCTGACTGATCATTTTAGACTTGGACCCCTATTGTTTTAATGTGATGCGTATGTTAGCCGATCTAAAGGTGTGACTTTGACACTTACACAAAATAGAAAGTATGTTATGTTAAGTTATTCGCAAGTGTCAAAGTCACACCTTTTTAAGATCGGCAAATACTCGGATTTCATTAAAACAATAGGGTCCACCTTAAACATTGGCCAGCTTGCTCTTTACTCCGTGGCTCATTTACCAATTTCTACTCTTTCACTATTCACGCCTGAATAACTCGTTCAAAAGGGCCGGGATTTGACGGACGATAATATTAATGTGCGCGATAGAAATTGTACCGTTTGCCACGAAACTCGACAAGATGATACAGTTTGACTTTGGTAGTCGCGTGCCGTTTTAATTTTTAAAATTAATCGACATCTTCCAACGGGTAGCGCTCCTGAAAGATGCTAACCCTAACCCTAACCTCCTTTGGCCAAATTTTCAAATTCAACCATTTGCTACCAAACTTAGCACGATGATAGAGTGTGACTATGGTAGTCGCGTGCCGTTTAAATTTTTAAAATTAATGGACATCTTCCAACGGGTAGTGCTCCTGGAAGTTGCTAGGCCTAACCCTAACCCTAATAAACCCTAACCTCTTTTGGCCAAAATTTCAAATTCAACCGTTTCCCACCAAAGTTAGCACGATGATAGAGTTTGACTAGGGTAGTCGCGTGCCGTTTAAATCTTCAAAGTTTATCGACAACTTCTCACGTTAAGCGCTCCTGGAAGTTGCTAACCCTAACCCTTTCCATAACCCTAGCATTATTTTTTTGGTAAAATTTCAAAATCAACCGTTTGCCACCAAACAGGTTACATTGATACAGTTTTGCAAGCGCAATCGAATGCCGTTTAAATTTTTGAAATTCGTCGACGTTTTCCTTGAGGCGCCCCTATTCGAAGTTGCTAACCCTAACCCTAACCCTTTTTGTCCAAAACCTCAAATTCAATCGTTTGCCACCAAACTCAGCAAGATGATAAAGTTTGACCAAGGTAGTCGCGTGCAGTTTAAATTTTTAAAATCTATTGACATCTCCCCGTGTTTAGCGCTCCTGGATGTTGCTAAGAATTTCCCTAACCCTAGCAATTTTTTGGCAAAATTTCAACATCAACCGTTTGCCACCAAACATGCCACAATGATACAGTTTTGCGAGCGCAATTGAATGCCGTTTAAATTTTCGAAATTCGTTGACGTCTTTCTCGAGGCGCCTCTCCTCGAAGTTTCTAACCCTTACTCTAGCCATAACCCTAGCATTTTAGATCGGCTAATATTTGCATCTTTGTAGTTTTAGTATGAGAACAATAGAGGTCCACCTCGAAAATGGTCAGTTTTTTCAGGCAGAGCCTATTGTTTTATTACTTAAATATTCAAATGCCGATATTGGGCGATCTAAAATAGGTGTGACTTTGACACTTGCACACAATAGACAAATGGTCACGTCCTTTCTAGCGCATAAGCAATAAGATGGGAAATCCCCTTCTTGGCGGAATTATTAAGCCGTGAATATTTATACAATAGGAATTGGATAATGAGCAAGTCAGTAGCGACCTAAATTGACCTTTTAGACTTGGACCCCTAATATTTTAATACAATGCAAATATTGGCCGATCTAAAGAAGGTGTGATCTTCACACTTACACACAATAGACAGAAATTCAAACCCATTGTTGTGCGTAAGTTTCTAACTCACACCATTTTTTAGATCGGCTAATATTTGCATTTTATTAAAACAATAGGGTCCACCTACAAAACTGGCCAGCTTCGTCCTTACTCCGTGGCTCATTAACCAACTTCTATTGATTCAATATTCATGCCTGGATAACTCTTACAAAAGGGGGATTTGTTGGACAATTGTGTGCGCGATACAAAGTGTGTGATCACGTAAGTATTGCGTGAAAGTGTCAAGTTCACACCTATTTTAGATCGGCTAATATTTGCATCTTTGTAGTTTTAGTATGAGAACAATAGAGGTCCACATCGAAAATGGTCAGTTTTTACATGCAGAGCGTATCGTTTTAATATTGAAATATTAAAATGCCGATATTAGCCGATCTAAAATAGGTGCGACTTTGACACTTGCACACAATACACATATGGTCACGCCCTTTATAACGCATAAGCAATAAGATAGGAAATCCCCTTCTTGGCGGCATTATTAAGCCGTGAATATTTAGACAATAGGAATCGGATAATGCGCAAGTCAGTAGCGACCTCAATTGACCTTTTAGAGTTGGACCCCTAATGTTTTAATGCAAAGCAAATATTGGTCGATCTAAAGTAGGTGTGATTTTCACACTTACACACAATAGACAGGAAGTAACACCCATTGTTGTGTGTAAATGTCAAAGTCACACCTTTTTTTAGTTCGGCTAATATGTGCATTTTATTAAAACAATAGGGTCTACCTTAAAAATTGGCCAGCTTGGTCCTTGCTCCGTGGCTAATTAACCAACTTCTATTGTTTCAATATTCATGCTTGAATTACACTTACAAAAGGGGGATTTGCTGGACAATCGTGTGCGCGATAAAAAGGGTGTGATCACGTGATTATTGTTTGAAAGTGTCAAGTTCACACCTATTTTAGATTGGATTATATTTGCATGTTTGTAGTTTTAGAATGCGAACAATAGAGGTCCACCTCGAAAATGGTCAGTTTTTTCAGGCAGAGCCTATTGTTTTATTAGTGAAATATTCAAATGCCGATATTAGCCGATCTAAAATAGGTGTGACTTTGACACTTGCACACAATAGACACATGGTCACGCCCTTTCTAGCGCACAGACAATGAGTTGGAAAATCTTCCTCTTGGCTGAAATATGAAGTTATGAATATTCAAACAATAGGAATAGGATAATGAGCTAGTCAGTAGCGACCATTTTAGACGTGGACTCCTATTGTTTAAATGCCGATCCAAAGGTGTGACTTATTTCTAATTTGTACACAATCAACACGTAGTCACGCCGTTACTAGCAGACGAACAATTAGCTGGCAAAGCCCCCTCTTATGAGAAAATGTCAGGTGTGACTCTCAGGCCTTCGTAAAATACAGTGAAAAGGACAAATAAAACTCATGTGGGAACTCAACGCATTCAGGGCGAAACTGTCAATAAGTTCATGGATGGATGGGGAAAGTAGGAGAGAACCTACCACCCACTGGAAGGAAGCGCACGGGACATCGCACCAAACTGGTACCCATGGGCGAATGCAGGGGCATAGCTATGGTTAAACGCACTAGACCCCCAAGGGAACGCTAGGGGACTACGTGAGTAATTGCACGCGGAAAAGCACGGCGAGTACCCCAGAAGATCGTACGAACATTTAAAAAAGCAAACATGACGCCATAGTTTGTTCCGCAAGATGCGTTTATTCACTCCAGAAATGGTAACCCATAACTTATTGACCCTTATTACCTTACGTAACTATTAAATGATTAAACAGCTCAGCCAACGTTCGTTTTACGTTTCTGTCAATCATCTTAATTGACGTCTCAGGAAACACGTTTTAGAGTCCGTGGGTGATCGTCGTAAATGATTGACAGCAGTGCAAAACTGGACCGCCAGTTGAGTTTTAAACTTCACTGTTCGAACCTGTTTGAAAGTCGCAGTACGTTAGCTATACGATTTTAAAACTGTCATACAATCTATCGTCTCGCTCCTTACATTATCTACCTTATTAAAATGTCACATACATTATTATTTACCGTGATATTTCAATCCCAAGTGTGATCTCCTCACAATATCAATACATTGTCAAACAGACAGGTAATGAGAAGAAAGAAAATCATCAACTGGAGGATATTGTCTTGATGAACCACCAAGTTCTCACAACTAACATTAAAAGAAATGTATGGAAATTGGTAGGGAGAATTTATATATTGAGCTTGGGAATGTAACACGTTCTAACCAAAAACAGAAAAAAAGAGAGGCGCAACTCGAAAAGCCAGTCAGAATTTGCCTGACGCGTTTTTCGTGCGCACGCGTCCGGTTACCTCCAGTTTTGATTGGTTTATGTTGCTGTGTGCAATTTTCTAAGTATTTTTCTATATCTTTATTGTAGTCATTAAGGCTAGTTTTCACTAGCGACTGAGTCGAAAACAGAAGGAAATTGAACGTTCTGTTTCCTCCGACTTCGATTCCGTCGAGTTTATGATACCGTTTTCGACTTTCACTAGATCATAAGTGCTTTCATGACTCCGATTACGACTCAGCGGCTAGTGAAAACCAGCCTTAAGAAAACTGTTGTAAAGGTTTTAATTTTTAGCTATTATAACCACATACCTGACATTAACGGATACATTATATTCAAATACTCCACTTGAGCAGTAACCATCCCATTTTACAGAATTTAAACCATACTGCCTTCTGAACTTTCTGTACAAGTTTGCGACTATTGTACCAGTTAATTAACAATATGAAAAATTATATGTAAAAGTAAGGTAACACGAATATCTGTACTTAATCTGCTTTTTAATAAACCACATAGGATAATTTCTTGTCTCATTCTTCCCACATAGCAAGCTGGTAATTTAAAGCCGATAAACCATGAGTATTCATGGTCCATTACTTAAATTAACTTCATAAAATACTCTAACCTTATATGAATATATATTATATGAACAGATTACATATATTACTCTGTATAATTAACTAAGTTAACTTACAAGTACCACTTTCAGCAGTTCCTTGTATTTATCTAAGCACTGTATTGCCTTAGCAGCGACAAAATACAAGTCGTTCAACTGAAATTAAAGGTGCCCTTAAATACTGCGGTATCGTGTGCTCAGCCAAATTTCGGCCCGACCTGACACGCTACTCGTGAACAAGCTTGTCGTTTTAGCTCGACTTATTTTTCTCAGAAGTAACTTTCCATGTTTGTTTTTGGTGTATTAGTACTTCTTTTTTGCTTTTTTCTCTAAAACGAGCTGTCTTCAATTTGAAAGTAATTTCGTACAAAAAAGGAAATGACCTTAAAATATCATTGCATGATATCGTAACTCTCCATTTCTACAAGTAACTATGTTGTGGTTTAATTTTACCCTTGGTACAATTTGGTACGCTCTTTTTATTTTATAAGAATCTAGTTTATAAGAATATCGAGGCTGAAATTTGCGAAGTTTTAGGAATATTTTAAAAATAAACCCGAGGCTGAGATTTTGAAAAGAATGTAGTTTTTAGTTGAAACAAAATCAGGCATTTTCATTTCCGTCACTTTATCTCTGTGAAGAATGCTTTGTTTAAAGCCAAAACGGCCAGGCTGCAACGAAAAGCAATGGTACATGTGCACAATGTAACACGATACAGATCTGGACACCAAACACTTGTAATTGATTACCCAATACTTGCTAAAACGGAAATGTCAAACGGTATTTTCTAAGAACGTTCATAAGAATATTTTCAGCCTAAAATCGGCAGAAAAATAAGAATGTTCAGCCTGGGTCGGAAAAACTGTATTCTTATAAAAAAACGAGTGCATTTTCTTTTGTTCTGGTGTATGGTAATATATGATAAAAATAAAAACAAAACAAAAAACAAAAGAAAAGACCAGATTGTAACAAGGGTAGAATTTAACCACAAAAACTATATGTGCAAGCTTACAAGTTTCCTTTGTTAGTTCATTTTCTGTTTATGTATAATTCTGCTGGCGGCGACCAAACCTCGTTCGTTCCTCGCATGGCTTGTCCGCACCCGCCAATGGAGTAGACATGTCCCTGGGGACATTTGTACCAATTGCCTTGAGACAAATTCATCGCAGTCACGATCTCTTGCTTTTCTTCGGGCGTTATTGGTGACAGATAGCGGTAAGCTTGCCTGGCAAAAAAAACATGAACCAAATTATTTCTTAAGGCAATCTCTCGACCAGTTTGCTTTGCGGCCACTTGCTCCTGCTACTATCCGGGGTGCTCTACTTTTAATCGGACAACATGAAACCCTGGTGTGAGAGATTTCGAACGATCCAATCCGAACCGATTCGACATAACACTTGGGCAGTGAGCAAGGAAAACCAAAATTTTATCAACCACAAAAAATGCCGCCGATAGCTACTCGGTACTTAATGCATTCAGGTTAAAGAGGGACCTTTTAACCCGCGAAATAATTATTACACTTTTAGATACCATTAGACGCATTGTTTTAGTTTTGATTTTTACGCACTAACTGTTGGATATTGTTTCACGGGCTAAATGAAATCACTCCAGAAAGGCATCTCCTTGAAGCCTCTTCTCTTGATAACTGAAGTATGAGTGACGAAGCCTTGTTTCAAGCCATATCTTGTTCACAGGCCACTTAAACTACGCGGAATAACACAAGAACGAGGTTCAATTACCTGATAGTACCCAGCTCTCCCAGCATCTCCTCCAGTCTCTCCTCCTTCACGAGTCTGCCGCTGGACAGTTCATCTTGGACAGCTGACGTCACGTCAAGGTAATTTCTCTTTAGATTCAGGCCCAGGCTCTTGACGTTGTGACGCAACAAACACAGCTCAAGCTGCAGGTTTCGTCGGCTGAATTCCACGCTGATGTCTCGAAGTTCCCTCTCTGTAACTCCTTGGGACATAAAGCGTTTTCTCAAATACTCCAATTCCCTCTGCACGGACAGACCTATTTGTAAAAAAAAAGGAATGAGAACGGCAGGAATGAACAAACTCTTTCCATGTGGTCCTAACATTAACCCAAGGCTGACTCTAGCTTTTGGTTAATTATGACATTTTGAAGCCCGCAGGGCTAGTACTTTTATAGCCCTAGCTTGATAGAACTACGATCCGTGGTTGTTCTTTTTTTAAGGTTACAAGGTGTTAAGCTGAGACAGAGTATGATTAACTTAAACCTTGAGGACGCTTTTTTTCTAATAACTGATTGGTGTAAGAAATTCATTATTTCAGATTACGTGAAAAGCAAATGCCGTGTATGCCTAAATGTAAAGTGATTTTCATTGGTTTGAAGCACGTGAGAAGCAAAGACCACACAGGCGTAATTATTAGTAATTTAACATTGTCCAGGGCACTTGTACAACACGTTCAACACACGTGTTTCACTATTGGGATACAAATTACTCCACACCAAACGTGTGCCTGGCATATGAAGTTCACATGCTATGTCCAGTAGAAATTTTACACTGATAACGATAATAAATTATTACATTGGTGGAGTTTAATTTTTTAAGTGGTAAAAGTTTGGTTCCGTTTAAATAATTATAGTGTTAGAAATAGGTAAAATAAAATATATATAATATAATAAATGAAAATTCTAAAATAGGAAAGATAAATTATTATCTATGGGTAAAAAACTAAATAAATAAAAAAAAACCGTTGGGCAAAATAATGCAAAACATACTCAAGTACGAACATACCTTGCAAGCGAACATCAGCGCTTAGTTTCCGCTCACGTAGAAGACTTTGGTTCAGCTTCTGTGTCATGACACAAAACCTCTCCATTAACGTCACCTGATTCTCAGTCACTGCCGCTACATTCCCTTTGGTCATTCGTTCAACACTGCGCTCTAGCCTCTTCCACTCCCTTATTTCATTCTCTCCGTTAAAAGTCTTCTCTAGGTCTGTCAGACGCGCCTGCAGTCTTCTCCTTGTTTCGTTCATTTCACTTGGATGACCATGCGCGCGCACCTTCACTTGCTCGATGTCTTGTAGCCGCTGCTTAATGACGTTGCCGTATCGCAGGCTCGTGCGAATGGGAGTGGAACAACGAGGACAGGACTTGATTTGAATCATGTGACTTTTATTCAAATCATCATCTGACATGTCCATGTACCTGGGTAAAAGTAAAGAATTAGTCGTCGATAGAGAGAAAGTCTGAAAAGGTAGATTTAATTACAATGGAATCTCGATATAACGAAGGGCCGACTGGCAAAATATGTTTGCTGTAACTGAATAACGAGGTTTCGTTATATCGGGGTTCTTTTCCATATGTTTGTTATACAAGGGACTTCGTTATAAAGAGGTTTGTTAAAATGTACTGGTTGTTTTGTTGAACCATGTCTGTATAGAAACTGGTTTGTTTACAGTTCGAGTACTTGGGAAGGAAAAACTTCCAATACAAAAAATGGTGTATATTTGTATATTCCGTCATTTACACGAATTTACTCCGGGCGACTGGAGCCAAGCTGAGTAGCCACGCCTACTGTTCTACACAAACCATCAATTATTGTGAATTGGTTTCCTGATAGTTTTTTTTTGTTTTTTTTTTTTTTTTTTTTTTTTTCCCCCCCGGTTAACTCATATGAGAAATGTTAGAAATAATTACCTGTCCAGTCCTGTCACTGAAAAAATGTGTTTGCAGTCTGGGAGTTGAACAAAGAGAGTTTCATCCTCATCTTCGTCACCGAACAAGATCTCTGTAATCGAAGAACCATCATTCGTTTCACAAACAGCACAGATGCACGGCTCTCCACACAAACCGCGGCAGATGTGGCGGCGTCTTCCACACAACAAGATTCGATTGCACGGAACGTTACATCTCGGTCTGTCACACACCTCTCCGCACAGCTTGGAACATGTGTAATGACGACATTCCCACGTGCACATCTCACAACACGTCACGCACAGTTCGCCACACTTTTTCTTGCAGTCGCTGTGTATGCAGCGGTTTTCGCATTTTCTAGAGCATGGTGAACACGCTGCGATGCAAGAGTCTCTACATTCGTGAGAACAAACCAATAGACGAGTGCATCTGGACTTGCACCGTTTGTGAATTCGCCCCATTCGACACTCTCCACACGTTCCGGAACACTGGTGACCGCATTCCAAATTAGCCGAGCAGCGGACTGGGCAATCTTCTGGTGTGGCAGAGCAGGCGATTCTCACATTGTGTCCACATGGCCATTCGGTTCTTTGCACCAGCGTTTGACATTTTTGTGTGCACGGCTCTCCACAACGCCTCTGACACCGATGACCGCACTTGGGGAGCGATTTCTCGCACTTTGTCTCACATTGAACTCTGCTCGAGTCCTTACTACATCTCACTTTGTTGGTGTGCCCACACAATGGAAGTATTTTCTGCACCAGTACTTGGCACTCTTTTTCACACTCTTGGAAACAAAGTTTGGAACACAAGTGAGAACAGCCTTTGATGGTTCTGCGACACCTTTCCCCACATCGGTACGTCTTGTGCTCAACGTCAAAAGGATGACACAGCTGTTTGCAGGCATGACCGCACTGTAGGCGTACTTTACACGGACGCTTACAACCCCCATTGGGCACTTTGTCCCTGAAATCTCTGGCCAATTTTACCGACACCTCTGCACGATGAATCTGACAGACAAGTGGCAAACTCTTCCCGATGCTCTTACTCTCTTTCAAATCGGCAACAATCTTTCTCCAGATGTCACTGTGTTTAGAAAGTAGATCAAAGTTTCCAATGCAGTAGAAACCCTTCTTGGCACGAGACAGCGCCACGCATGCACGGTTTACAACCTTGATGAAGCCCACTTTCTCGTCTTTGTTGCTGCGCACGAGCGAAAGAAGAATTATGTCGTTTTCTTCGCCTTGAAAGTTGTCAACTGTTGTCAATCGGACACTCCTAACTGCTTGATCATCTTCCTCTCGGAGAAAGTCTCTAATTGCGAACATCTGCCCCATGTAGGTTGTCAGAAGTGTTATCTGATCAGCTCTGTAGCCTTGCTGAAGCAAATAACGACACAGTGCCACTAGAAACCTGGCCTCGTGCTCATTGACATGACTGTGCGACTGATCGTCGGACTTTTCTGAATAGCTGTGGTTGATGAAGAACATGTTCTTCTTCATTCCTTTGATGTCTTCATAATTCTCCACCGACTCGTCATTCTCCAGATCATCATAGATGTGCCTCATCAAGGCGGCGATTTCAGGCCTCATGCGATGTTGTACGGACAGCCTCTCACACTGAATCCCAACATTCACCATTCTCTCGAACAGCGACACATCCAGTTTGTACTTCTTGGCCAATTCGTAGACTGCAGGTGTGGGCCTTAGTTGCTGGTGATCGCCAATCAAAATCAAGTGCTCACATTCCTTCGTCAATGACGTAATAATGTGACCCTCCAGTACTTCAGCGGCTTCTTCAACCAGAACGATTTTTGGGCGAATCCGCTGGAGGAGGCGACGGTGCTTGCCAGCCCCTGTGGTTGTCATGCCAATAACACGTGCTCTTTGAAGAACAAACAAGTTCTCTTCCTGAATTAACTCAGTCAACCTAGCTGACAACCTTTCATAATCAGGTTGGTTGGTCTGTACCTGGTGCAGATAGTGCTTCTCGGCTCTTGCAAGCCACAGTCTGTAAATCTTCCAGCGCTGCAGTTGCGATAAACGTTGCGAGAGGAATACACGCTTCTCTTCGTCTTCAAGCATGGCTTCCAAATCTTGAAGATTTCTGCGAAGCTCTGTTGGCCTTCTGGTGTCTTCCGTTTCACAAATGACAACTTCTGACGGTTTAATTGCACTGTTGGTGTCATCAGCTTCAACATCGTCCTCGTTTGCGAAGGTCCGAAACGATACTTGCATTTGGAAATCTTCGTTATGGGGACCATGATCATCTCGATCTCTCGAACCTCTCGCGGCAACATGTCTTTCTACACCAAGCCATTCACAGAATAAATTATTAGCACTTCTTCTGTTGTCTTTCTCAAACTCTCTCTCAAACCATTGAGCGTGACGCTCTGACATGAACTGCTTCAGCAAGTGAAAAGACAGAATTCCTCTCCTGGAAAACTTCAGCACAGTTATGGAAAGCTCCAGCTGCCCATTTTCACTTAACTCTCTCCTTTTCTTTCGAGCCTTTGTTTTTGCTCTAGTTATCCTCCCAGGAATTTCTTTGCTCTCACGCGCTTGTTCTCGATGAAACCAGAGCATACAGGACTCCAGCTTCTTACTTTTAGACCGCCCACCGACACGGACGATCCCTGTCAAAAAACAAATACGGTTTCGTTAACTTCTTGAAGGATCTATGCCAAGGAAATACCAAAAAAAAAGTTTAAAAAAGAAGAAAAACACCTAACTGGTAAAAATAGAATAAAAGGGAACAAGGATGGTTAAAACTGGAAAAGATTGAGATGGATTACGAATGATAACCTTGAAACATTTTGACCAAATATTTCAGGATGCGTCGTCTGCTTTTGCAGTGATTTCATTCAGGTAACTCGAAAATCGATTAGACCACACCAAAACCAGTCATAATGGTTTGATTTGGTAAAATAGTACTCGGCAAAGTGCACCAACCCATTAGAAAGTTGAGGATGACTAACGATGGCGAGGATGAAAATGGATTACTATACAATATGGACAAACTTAAAATCGCGAGGCTTACATGTGGGAAACCCAACAAAAGTGGTTTGATTTTGCAAAACAATACTCGACAAATGACAAGAAACCCCCGGAAGAAGCCATTAGGAATCGAGGATGACTAACGATGGCGAGGATGGAAATGGATTACTATACAATATGGACAAATTTAAAATCGCGAGGCTTACATGTGGGAAACCCAACAAAAGTGGTTTGATTTTTTAGAACATTACTCGACAAATGGCAGGAACCCATTAGGAAGTGAGGATGACTAACGATGGCGGGGATGGAAATGGATTACAATATGGACAAACTTAAAAACACAAAGCTTTCATGTGGGAAACCCAACAATAATGGTTTGATTTTGCAAAACAATACTCGACAAATGACAGGAACCCATTAGGAAGTGAGGATGACTAACGATGGCGAGGATGGAAATGGATTACAATATCGACAAACTTAAAAAAGCGAGGCTTGCATGTAGGAACCCAACAATAAGGGTTTGATTTTGTAGAACAGTACTCGACAAATGACAGGAACCCATTAGGAATCGAGGATGGAAATGGATTGCAATATGGACAAACTTGAAAAATGTCTGCCAAGGTTGTCCCAGATTGCTCTAAAATGATGTTTCTAAAACCTCACCTGTCATTGGCAGGAGACCTTCCAGGAACTGATCCAAGGCGTGATTCGTGTAAGACACCATCAAGATTGGTGACCGCTCCTCTTCGTCCTCCCAGAGCGAGGCTGTCTGCAAAAGAACATGAGCGATCTTCAAACCCACATACGTCTTCCCAGTGCCTGGCGGCCCTTGAATGACGGCAAACTTTTTGGTCAGCGCCAACTGAAACGCTCGCAACTGTGAGTCGTTAAAACCCAGGCTGTCTCGGTAGCGTCGCAAGTCACTATCGTAGGCATCTAGAAGAACTCGGCTATCGGTAGATACACCATCCTCACTGCAGGAATCCATACTTTCGCCCTCTGATGACAAGCGGCTCTCCAAGGAGACGGAATTGCTGTCTTCGGTGAAATACTTCTGGGTAGTCGGAACCCAACCAACGCCATCATTCTCGTTGTCTTGTATTATGCTACTCATATCGTAGTAGCCGCTTGTTTTAGCCTCATGATTTGGTGGACCAACAAGCTTTTTGCATTCTACAATATGCTCCTGAAAAGGCAGGCTACCAGGTTCAATTTCTTTCAACGCTTCCAAAACGTATCTGTACGCTTCAAAGAATGCTTGAGACTCCACCATGTCAAATTTCCTCTTTTCCTCAACAAAATGAGTCAATTTATCAAGCTCTACGCCTTCAAATCGGACATCAAGCTCGCCGCAGCAAAGTTCTTTAGGATCTCGACTCTCAACCGTCGCAAACAAAGGAGTGTAGAAGTCATCTGCTGAGAGGCAGAGAAGGGAACCAAACTTCAAACGTTTGCACTTTTCCCATGGGACGTTTCTCACACTGTGGTGAAACACGTCAAACCGGATTCTGTAAACCATTCCTTTTGGACTACATACGGGATACAGCACTGTGACGCCACGGTAGAAGTGCACGTCTTTAGCTTGTTTTCTGACGCTGCTACCACTTGCTCCCAGGCCACCGTAGTCCTTTCGAAGCTCCAAGATAGCCTCGCGTAGCGGTAAAATGAAATCTGCTCTGACAAGTCGAAACTGTATGTCCAAGTAGTGCTCCAGGTCTCTGTAGCGACGGTTTACAACGTTGACGCGAAGAAATGGCTTGTAAGCCGTGCCAAGGTCTTCAGCTTTTGGGAAAACGCTAAGCTCTCGAAAGTTGTGAGGGGGCTCGACTTCGGGTTCATCTTCCCGTCTACACAAAGACTCAAACTCTTGATCAATGACTGCCTTATGCATATCGTTGACTTCAAGGATTTTCTTTTCCAACATAGCTGTGTTCTGTAAACGACCTCTAGCTTTAAGTTCTCTGAAGGTGTGTTCAAGTTGGGCAAGAGGAATGGAGTGAACAATTTCACGTCCAAATCTTTGCAAGAACTGAAGGAAGATTTCTGCTAAGCTCGAGATCACATCAGAGGGTTGGAATTCGTCTCGCCTCGATCCCCCAAAAGACAACATTCGGCTGATGAAACTAGAAAGATGTACATTGAGAAATTTGCTTTCAATTACCAGACGTAGTAAATCTTCAGCGTGACGTTTTACCGAGTTTGGTGAACAACAAAGATGAATAGCTCGAATAACCAGCTGCATCAAATCACGTCTTATTTCTGTCTTGGATTTCAGCAGTGCATCAAATCGTTCCGATCTGATGGCGAGTTCCAAGATGCCATCTTCAGGAGTTGCAAAGTTGCAAATTTCTTCCAAGACTTTGTACCCTATGGGCTCAGGCTCTTCATCTGCTTGCCCTCTCTCCACTCGACCTTCCCCTCCCCTCCCATCTGTTGTTCGTCTTCGTTTTGGCGAGGTTCCCCGTGAGTCACGTGACAAATCATCTCCCTCGCTTCTTCGTCTTCTGTCTTCAAAGTCCGTTCTCCTGGAATCATGAACTTCACTGTAACATCTCTTGCGAGTTGTCCGCATTTTTATTTTCAATTTGAAATCATTTGGGCCGTGTCAGTGAGTACAGACCTTTCCTGGTTGGAGAAAGAAATTCCATTATTGACAAACTTCCTGCTGATAGAAGAATTTTCCTTTTTATAACATTAAACAAGCAAGCCGGCTTTTCCTCAAAGGAATGATACCTGCAACCTAAAAAGAACACAATAACAACTACAGTGAAAAAAACTGAATAGCTTTGACAACTAACAGCATGCAAAAAAAATTCCTGTCTGATACCTTAAGGATACTGGATTCTGAGTTGGACAAGTGGATTTTTTCCATCACTTGCTTGATGGGTAAGAAAAATCTTTGGCTCTTTAGTTAGTTAAAAAAATTGAGCCAATAAGAAAGAACTTTGGAATAATGTTGCAAAAGGCTGTTGGTACAACAACAATAAAGAGCTATCGTTTGTCGCACAATGTAGTCATTTGTGATGTGAATCACGACGTTTTAATACGCATATTGCAGGTCTTCATCAGGCAATGAGGTACTTTGGGATAGCACGCAATCGCTTAAACTTGCCCTTGTTAGGGAACCTGGAAAATCTACAAAATCCTTTGTACCGTGCAACATACTTTGTTTTATATAGTACATTGGAATCCCAGTTTTTCGAATAAATAAAAATTGTTGCCAGAAATCGGGGATAGAGCTGCAGGGTCCTGCAGTATTTGACTGAGCGAAGCAAATCATCCAAGGATAACGACTTTTGTTCGAGTTATGAGGTTCGAAGATCGGGATTTCAATGTACAAAGTTTACAAGTAAATCACCACAACAACGACAAAGCTTTTTACTTACAACTCTCAATTCAACTTGTCTCTAGAAATCAGACGATCTCGTGGCTGAAACTGAAATGTAAAGACAATATTAATAAATTAGACGGAAATACTGAAAATGTATCGTCGTTGCCCTTCTCATCGGCGATCCTTAAACCCAGAATCTCATCATTTCACGTCGAGATTTTTAACGAGCTTGCCTGCTAATATTTTCTTTTATGTGATAGTTAGTGAAGTTCTCGGTGGTAACGTCGCCACAGTTTGCCTAAACTATAAACAGCGCCTCTTGCACACCGCACTATAATTATATTCACTAAATCCACTGTCGGCGGAAGTTCATCTTGCACATAAAGTCAATGCATTTAAAGTTGAATCGAAGGTGAACACGATAACTCAAAATTACAAAACACAAATACAGAAATGAGCATAAAATAACTAACAGCGATTGACATGAAGAGTACGGGAAAACGACTAAGCGAAATAAACGACAAAACTTACAGGCGAATGTGACGAATCCAAAAACCAAGAAGACTAACCGTATATGAACTCAACTTGAACAGTAAACTCAAAACTCAACTAACCGAATAAATTACACGCCAACAGAATGTAAACTGATATGCAAATAGATATGACATAAAGAAAAATAGACTACTAAACAAAAGAAACTAATAAACAAGAAAACTAGAATAAAACTATGAAACTGAACATACTATGAAAGCCACATATACAAAAACTCTGGTGCCTAACATTGACATTGACATGAAATCATTCTTGGCTGCGATTAACTTATCAGTAGACTGTACGAAAGAAAGATTTTATCAAAAGTTTTTAAATTTTGTTGCAAAGATGTTCTGAAGGGAAA
The DNA here is from genome assembly GCF_052425735.1 of Oculina patagonica. NCBI lineage: Eukaryota > Metazoa > Cnidaria > Anthozoa > Scleractinia > Oculinidae > Oculina > Oculina patagonica. Next base: position 20,179,793 of record NC_135768.1, read on the forward strand.
AAAACTCTTGAGTCTAGTATTAACCAAAGAAAATGACAACAAATCCCTAAAATCATAATTAATCATTCTCGACAAACAAATATGTATTGTTTCGTTTAATTTATATTAATACACATTTTGTAAAACCAAGCCAGGCTTTAGATAATTCCAAAGGCTTATTCCTTTCGTAGAAACGGAGGTTGAAAGTTCTTTGATTTTTTCTTACGGTGCTAAGAGTTGCAACACAAAGTAGAAGTTGCAGTTGGAAGGAATGTTTACATCCTAGACTAATGCTAATAAATCTATTTAATAATTATTGGTAGCATTTGTTGCAAATAGCAGTCCGTTAAACGTTTCACAAAGAAGGTTGATCTCGAATTGCCTGTGCATGTGTTGCAAGACGCAAAATTTCGCGCAGCAAGAGAGGTTGCCTAGTACAGTTTTAGTACAATTACGTTTTCACAAAGCAAAAATGTTTTGAGGAGACGACAAAACAGATCGGATTTCGACGCGCCTTGGCATACAGTTTTGCATCTAGTATCAGTTTTGCTACTGAGACTGAAGCAGATCTTAACAAAAATTAAATAAAATTTATGCTTACCTTGATATAACTTGTCTGAGCTCGTCAAGGACACTTCTTTTCATAAAAAAACGGTAGGAGGTACATTTTAGCAACAACAATAATCTTGCATTTGTTTGCATCAACTGTTTCCCTGAAACAACAAGAGCTTTCCCAGAAGCGTCGTCCGGGATTCCGAGAAAAACGTCTACTTTGTGATTGGTTGACCGTAAAGAACCAATCAGCTCACTTCACCTGGAAGTAACGCCATCGTCAAATGCAAAGATCAGTCACACTTTTGAAGGTGAAAAACAGTTTTAAAAGTGGCCAGTTGCCTGTATAATCTTTTCGTTAGTAACGGCCGAAATATATTAAAGAAAGGGGACCTTATTATCGAAAAAAATTGCGTTAAAAAATAAGTGGTTACATCGTTGTGTAACGCAAGGATCGGTTGTTCTCTGAACAGACAAAAAATAAACAAGAAAAATGCAAAATGGAAATAACAACACATGGGTAGACGGACGTGATCTGCTGTTTTGAAGATCTCCAAGAAGACCATGCATCATACCGCGAAAATTCAGGAGATAATTTTATACTTAAAACGCCATATTTGGTGTGATTGATCATTTAATTCTTGATTAATCTAATTTGTAGATTATACATGTATTGTGCACGAGAGAAAACTCTACATTGTTATAAAAAACAACTAGAATACTAAATTTTAATAATGAAACTAAAAGCACGAGTATATGCAAGCAGGACCGTTCGAGGTGTACCCCAGGGGGAAATCCATTAGAAACGCATTAGAATTTAAGGAAGAAACTTTTACACCATAGTTAGTTCCGCAAGATACGTTTATTCACTCCAGAAATGGAAACTATGAAGTTATCATAACGTTTTACCTACAGAATTACTTAATGATTAAACATCTCGATCAATGTTGCGTTTTACGTTGCTATCAATCATCTTAGCGGACGTCTCAGGAAATACGTTTTAGAGTCCGTGGGTGATCGTCATAAATGATTGACAGCAGTGTAAAACGTGATCGTTAGTTGAGGTTTAAACTTCACAGTTCGCACCTTTTTGAAAGGCGCAGTACGTTAGCTATACGATTTAACCATATAGTCTATTTCCTTTCTTGTAACATAATCTACCATATTTTAATGTCATAGACAGTCACACCTGGGGTGTCTTTCTTAGGGATGTGTCCGTATTACAGAGTTTATATGAATTTTGGGTATTATAAAACTGTCCGTTAGGAGAGGTTCGACTGTAAATTATTATTTACTGTAATCCTTCAATTCCAAGAGCGATCAACGTGTAATTTCTCCTTACAATATTGATACATTATCAAGCAAACAGGTGATAAGAATTAAGAAAAGCATCAACTAGGAGATGTATCAACCGATTTGTCGTTAACGGAGGGTCTGAATGGGGTTTAGTGTTTAGTGTTATTTGCCCATAATTTCTTGTGTTTGCTGTTACATTGGCCAATTTTTTAATGTTTACTGTTTCCGGAGAAAATACTGTTAAGTGTTTAAAGGGGTTCTCGTGAAAAATTTTAGCATTGTAAATTCTTATCTGCTCTTCAAAAATCGGATAAAATCACTCATGAACATAGTGAAAATTTTCAATTTTCTTCGGTAGTCTTCGGACATCTTCGGAAATCTTCGGCAGTCTTCGGGAATATTCGGTAGTCCTCAGAAATCTTCTAAAATGTTTAGAAATTGTCGGAAAATGGCCGAAAACTTCTTCATATACTAAACAAATAATATTGGCCTTTTTGGAGCCGTTTTTGTTTCTTAATTAAATTTTACTGTAACAGTAAATTTTTAACTGTTAGTGTTAAAATGCCTAAAATTTAACTGTTTTATGTTACAGAGCCAAAAAATTAAGTGTTTAGTGTTATCGAGATACCCCCATTCAGACCCTTCTAACGGCATTTGTCACTTTCAATGGCAAATCCTGTGAATATAGCCGTGTGCTCAAATCTTGGAGACGGAAATTTTTTGTTTTGCCAAAAGTAAATGCTTGGAATTTCGTTCGCCCTTGCGAGATATTCGAATTCTTTAAGAAGAGTTTAGACTCTGCTGAAATTATTGAAGAAACTTTAATACCGTAGTTTTATTAACTTCTAAGACAATCTATAGCTATTCCTTTCCTCAATTTATCGACAAATAAGAATAAAACAAAATCATTTAACGACACGTCAATATTGTACCAAGATTAGCGGGCTAAAACTGTTATTTATATGTACTAAAAGTTTCCAAGTTTTTAACTTACTCTAATTTACTTCTTTACTGGGGATACCCTTCAAAATTATGCATGGAAGGCCCTCTTTTTAAAACCGTATTTCAACGCACAAGTCATTACTGTAAAAAAACAAATCCTTTACAAAATTAAAATTATTTTTGCTAAAAGTTCTTTTATGCTTCATCTACTATAACATAATTTTGTAAGTTTGCCTGTTCAGACCAAGCCGCATGACTCGCACCGTCCATCTCAGGTGCCAGCTCGTTCCCCTCTTCCAGTCGGTGATTTGCTCCACCAATCACAGCTCCGCATTCAGGACACGTGCCTCTCTCCATGGCACCGCCACATCTATCTATGGCGTAGATATGTCCCCTGGGACACTTGAACCAATGACCTTGAGAGAGGTCCATGGCTGACACGATCTGTTTTCTTTCGTCTGCCGTCAATGGAGAGAGACAAGGGTACGCTTGTCTAGAAAGAAAAATATAATTGTATTCAAAATCATGTTAATTTAGGCATTAATAAAATAGGAAAAGACACAATCAAGAAAGGTAAATAATATTTATCTATCGTGGTTATTCCCTGACATTCCAATGCTAAACAAGGGAGATGGGCTAGCGAAAAAAAAAAGATTGCAACGAAACTTAACAAATGGAAACATTTTGGGATAATTTGGAACAGCGCTCTCATTTCCCTTTTTTCCTGTGGCGCCTAGTACGCCATGGGACGCACGAGGTCTTGGAGGGCTATTGATACAGACACACCAATAAAAATGTCTTCCTTCAGGCCTAAATTAAAAAATGATGACGTAGCTCTTCAGAAATCTGTAAAGTGTTTCTGATTGGTTGTTGCTTGTTGCTAGGTTTCGATTTTCGCGTGCAAGCAACAGCCAATCAGAGACACTACATGCATGGTTATCTAAAAAAGCTACATCATCAGTATGGAATGATTCGGCTCCAATCTCAGAAGTGTCTGTCACGGACTGTTCTTAAACCATCTCCCCCCCCCCCCCCTCAGTCAAGAACACGCCTTTTTTATCGAATTTAGTCACATCAGTTGATCAGATTTCGATTACGCTTAATTAGAGCCTGTTTACATGATTCCGGAATAAATTTCATTCCGGAACGAGTACATTACATCCCCATTTATTTCTCTGTTGCGGAACGAGTTTCGTTCCGGAATGAAGTCATTCCGGAATCATGTAAACAGGCCCTTAGTTTTCAGGCCTCTTCTCGTTTCTCGAGTAACCTCTACGTAGAAATGAGGCTTGTCAGTCACCTGATGGCTGCTAGCATCTCCACCATCTTATCTAGTCTCTCTGTCTCTATGAGTTTACCGCTGGACAGTTCGTCCTGGACATCTCTCATCACCTGACCAGAGGATTCGTCCAGCGTGAGTTTCAGGCTTGTGACTTTGTATTTCAGCAAACACAGCTCGAGATGCAGATTGAGTCTGGTGAATTCGAGGTCAATGTCTCGCAGTTCTGTTTGTGTGACTCTATCGGCCATGAGACGTTTTTTAAGATACTCCAACTCCCCCTGAAGAAAGGCACCTGGCGACAAATTCGAAATGAAACTTGGCATAACTACAAGACTGATAACATGTCATTAAAGAGGTACATAAATTGAATTAAAAGGATAGTGTTATGTTACTTTAACATCGAAACCTCTTTGAGGTATTATGGTCTTATGAACACAAGTGCGGTGGACCCCGGATCGAAGAGGTCCGTGATTTGAGGTTAGAAAATTTTTCTTGTGCTCTATTACAAGAAATTTTTCTCTCCCAGCGCCTTTATCTAAACATAAGTCTAAATGGGTTGCTATCTTGGAAAGGAGGCAAGCTTAATAGAGATAGTTCTTGCGTCGGGGCTTATCAGGGAGGGGAGGGGGAGGGGGGGGAGGGTTAAAAGAAAAGAGGGTCAAAACAGCTTTTACGGTAAACTTACACACAGACACAATAGAGACGTATTAACATACCCTCTAAGCGACTCTCGGTGCTTTCTTTGCTGCGAGGCGCACTAAGAATATCTGTTTTCAATTTCTGGTACATAACGCAAAATCGTTCCATCAGCGTCAACTGGTTTTCAGTCACGGCTGCCATTGTTCTTGATCCTTTGTCTATTCGTCTCAATTTTCGCTCGAACCTCTTCCAGTCCTCCATCTCGTCCTTTCCGTCAAATTTACCCTTCAAGCCTGTCAAAAGCGCTTCTAACTTTTCCTTCGTCTTGTTCATTTCATCCGGCTCCCCGCGTACCTTCCTCTTCACTTTCTCGATGTCTTGTAACTGCTGTTTAATGACATTACCGTATCGCAGGCTCCTACGGATCGCAGTCTTGCAACGTGGACAGGATTTCAACTGAATCACGTGACGGTCATCTGTGTCACCCAATGGCATGTCCATGTACCTAAGCAACAGTAACACATCGCCTTTATTAAAGGGGCTTTGTCACGGATTTTTGCAATTTTTTGAACAGCCAAAATTTGTGTCGTTGAAAAGCTTAAAACATTGCTTCTATTTTATAAATCATTGCTATATTAATGTCACTGAAAATCTTAGTAAGCGTCTTTGGCTGCGGAGGGGATGGAAATGGATTGCATTTTGAAAAATTAAGGCCAAACTTTTTAATGCTGTTTCCTCGCGTCTTCAAAAAATTGAAATCACAGCCAAAAATTGATTTTTTTTCAGACTTTCCTTTCGCAACTGCTTAAGTTGCGCACATTACTGCGTGTTCAAAACTTAAATTAAATTATTTACCCCCGATACGACCCGGCTAATGATTCGAGTATCGCCCGGGGGGGGGGGGGAGAAGCTAGTTAAATCTTTGAAGGTCAAAAAAGGACGCGTTATCACTTTTTAAATTTCCAAAATATCAACTGCAAACTTGGTGTTATCTGTTCTTATGAAGTAACTTTTGAAGCTACCAAAAGAAACCACTCTGAACTCAATTCTAGACTTAACTTAGTTGGCTGAGCGCTAACATTTCATTTGGAAGTGGGGCACACATTGGGAAGAGAGGGTACCGGAACAAAGGCGCCTCATTCTCACAGAAAATACTGCTTGAGATTGGGAAAGTTGACGTTTATTTGAGGGAGAAGGCAACAGATACCAGCTTAAGGGAGCTTAATCGGACCAGCATGGTGTGTGAGACAGCTAAATGCTAAAACAAAGTGTCATACATACTTGTCAAGATCCGACACAGCAAAAATGTGTTTGCAGTCTGGAAGCTGAATGAACATCGCGTCTTCTTCGTCTTCTCCGCCGAGAAAAATTTCTGTTATTGCATCTCTGCCGTCGTTTTTCTCGCACACGGCACAAATGCAGATCTCTCCACACAAACCGCGACAAGAGTGGGGATGAAGCTTAGTTCCACATTTGAGTTTCTTCTTGCAAGGTTTATCACATCTTGGGCGATTGCACAACTCACCACACCGTTTGTTACACTTGTAATGGGGACACTTCCAATCGCATTTGTTACTACACGGTACGCACGCCTCCCCACAAGGGTGTTTGCATTTGTTGTGCACGCAACGGTTTTCGCACTGCGAGGTGCATGGCGGGCAGGTCTTTGGACAATTCTCTTTGCAGGGATGAGAACAAACTAGGACACGACCACACTTAAGTCCACACCGTTTGTGGACTCGACCCATTCGACACTCGCCACACTTTCCAGAGCACAAGTGACCACATTCTAAAGTGGCCCCACAAGGGGCGTTACAATCTGCCGGAGTTGCCGAGCAAGCAATGGTGACTTCATGTCCACATGGCCAATCAGTCCTCTTTACAAGCTCTTGGCATTTTTTGGTACAAGGCTGACCACAACGACTCTGACAGAGATGCGGACATGTGGACAGTTTTTTATCACACCGTTCCTTGCATTGCACTTTGTCCAAGTCCTTGCCGCATCGGACGGTTTGTTTATGTCCACAGGACGGCAGTGATTTTTCCACAAGCTCAGGGCAATCTGTTTCACACTCTTCCCAGCAAAGCTTCGGGCAATCGTGATCACACCCTTCGATTGTCTTGACGCATGGCTCTCCACAGCAATATTCCACATGCTCGGTGTCATTAGGATGGCATAACCGTTTGCAAGTATGACCGCAGTCCAGGCGCACCTCACATGGCCGCTGACATCCCCCATCGGGAGCTTTACTGGAGAAATCGTCGGCTGTTTCAGCTTTCATTTCATCACTGTGGATTTGACAAACAAGGGGCAAGGCGTTTCCAATACAACTTCCTTCCAAATCTGCTAAAATCTTACTCCAAATGTCACTGCGTTTAGAGAGAAGCTCGAAGTTTCCAATGCAGTAGAAACCCTTCTTGGCGCGTGACAGCGCCACGCATGCACGATTCACTTCTTGAAATGAAACCCACTTTCTCGGTTTCATTGCTGCGCACGAGCGAAAGAAGAATAATGTCGTTTTCTTCGCCTTGATAGTTATCAACTGTCGTCAGACGCACGGAGCTAAGTTCTTCATTGTTTCGTTCTTGGAGAAATTCTCTTATGGCAAACATCTGTCCAGTGTAGGTTGTCAAAAGCGATATCTGATTGGCTGCGTATCCTTGTTGTAGTAAGTAGCGACACAGCGCGACTACAAACTTAGCCTCGTGCTCGTTTACATGGCTGTGTGAGTCGTCACAAGAATTCTCCAAATGACTGTGGCTGACGAAGAACATGTTTTTCTTCACTCCTTTGATGTCTTCGTACTTCTCTACCGACTCGTGGTTCTCCAGATCTTCATAGATGTGGTTCATCAAAGCGGCGATTTCAGGCCTCATGCGATGTTGTACGGACAGCCTCTCACACTGAATTCCAACTTTTACCATTCTCTCGAACAGCGACACTTCCAGTTTGTACTGCTTGGCTAATTTATAGACTTCTGGGTTGGGCCTTAATTGCTGGTGATCACCAATCAAAATCAAGTGCTGACAGTCTTTCGTCAATGACGTAATGATATGAGCCTCCAGTACTTCAGCAGCTTCTTCAACCAAAACAATTTTAGGGCGAATTCCCGGCCGCTGAAGAATACGGCGGTACCTGGCGGCGCACGTGGTTGTCATGCCAATGACACGTGCATTTTTTAGAACATGAAAGTCTTCTTCGAGCATCAATTCATGTTTTCGCGCCAGCGCCCTTTCGAAGTCAGGCTGTTTGGTCTGAAGTTGATTCAAGTAGTGTTTTTCTGCTTTCTGGACCCACAACCTGTACAGCGCCCAGCGTTGATTTGTCCGCAATCGATTTAAGTCGTAACTACGTCTTTCTTCGTCTTTCGACATGACGTCCTCTCGCTGGAGATTTTTGCGCAGCCAAGCTGAATTTTTAGTTTCTTCGGCTGTGCAAATGGTGACAGGCCTGTTTTCGCTTTCCTCATTGTCGTCTTTAAAATCTTCCTCGTTTGAAAAGTTACGGGCTGACACCTGCAACTGAAAATCTCCGTTCTCAACCACATGGTGATCACGTTTCTTCGGGGGATCCCTGCCTTTTACCACTTGTACGCCCAACCAATAGCACAACAAATCGTCGATGCTTCTGGTCGCTTCCTTCTCAAACCATTTGACATCACTCTTTAACATGAACTGCTGTAGTATGCGAAAGGTCAGAATTCCTCTTCTAGAAAATTTCAGTACGCTGGTGCAACGCTCGAGGGATCCATCTTTTTGTAGCTCTTCAAGTTCATCTCGAACCTTCCTTCTTGCTGTGGCAATTCTCAGTGGAGTTAGTTTTTTGGCAATGGCTTCCTTCCTTCGAACTTTCAGGGAGCAGCAGTTCAATTTTTCGCTGCAACGTCCACCGACACGAACAATCCCTGTTACAGAATAAAAATAAAACCGTGTTTCATTTAAGTAACATTAATATAGCGTTAAAGCGAAGACGTTTATAACCCACGGACCTCAACCGGGAAGATTTGTTTTCCTTGCCACGGTCTCACCACCACAAAAAAGTTGAAAAGCTCTTTTTTAACCATTAACATCTTGACGACGAAAATTAGGCAATACACCCCAGAAAACAATTGACTTCCCGTTGCCGTCCTTGCCTCAGAAACGTCTGTGTTCTAAGCTTCCGTTGCAATAAGCTACCGTGAAATCGTGGGCAAGTACGATCCTTATAGTTTTGTTCGAATTACCATGTCGTAAAATTTTTGGCTTAATAAATAGAAGGACAACGTAGAACTCTGGCCAAAAGTCTTTGGGACATGCACTACCTTGATCAAAATACCACCTAAAGGCAAAGTCTTTTGCATGCTTATTCGTCATTTACGATCCATTTCTTTCCTTCTCCCTCCCCACACCCAAAACAAGGAAAACAATGTTGACATACTGCGGCTAGGTTGAAAAGAACAATGTCAATATTTACCTGGGGGTGGGGAGAGTAAGGCAACACAAGTGTCCCAAAACGTTTGACCAGGATTGTGGATAGTTTGATACGCAAGTTATTATTGACGCGAACATAGCGACGTGCTACTATGGTGTTTTTTTTTTACCAACCCACTCCTTGATTACCACGGGGTAGGTCATTTAGTGTCACAATACATTTTTGTACCCTGCAACAGTAAGCTATTACTGCTTCCGAGTTTCATTTGTCGACGTAACGTGCTTGAAACTTTGCCATGGCCTCAAGACGCACGACATCACGTGTAGGTTTAATATCATCTGATACGTTTTCGTCCAATCAAAAGGGCCGTTACATTTGCAAGGTAAAACAATACAGGTCTACTGTAACCTTACCTTCCATTGGCAAGCCACCCAAGAACTCGTCCAAGGCGTGGTTTGTGTAAGACACCATCAAGATTGGTGAATGCCCTTCTCCGTTTTGCCAAAGCGAGGCGCTCTGTAAAAGAACACGAGCGATTTTCAAACCAACATATGTCTTTCCAGTCCCTGGTGGCCCTTGAATAACAGCAAATCGTTTGGTCAGCGCCATTTTGAATGCTCGCATCTGCGACTCATTAAAGCCCAGACTCTCTCGAGGGAGTTGCAAGTCGTAAATATTTACTGCACCTTCAGGTAGATCGTTAGAAGAATCGCCGTCAATGGAAACGCCATCGCTGTCAACTGCATACGAATCGCTTGGGACGGACGCCAGATCACTGTCATCCGAGATGACTGAATCGTCTTCCGACATTACCTCGTCCGCGATCGGAACCCAGTCGCTGTCGTCGGATTCCGATTCCCATTCACGGTCGAGCCAATTGCGATAACCAGACACGGAACTGTCTTCACTCGAAATTGAATGATTGTCGCCATCACTTTCTTCCTTGCTGTTGCTCGATTGTGGTGCAGTTGTATCGTCCGCTTCATCTTCTAGTATGCCACTCATGTCGAAGAAACCGTTAGTTTTCTTCTCATAATCAGGCGGTGGCACATCCCGGCTGCATTTCACAATGTGTTCCTGGAAGGGAAGTTCGTCGGGTTCGATTTCTTGCAAGCCTTCCAAAACGTGTCTGTATGATTCGAAAAACGCTGGGGATTCTACTATATTAAATTTCTCCTTTTTCTCAATGAAATCATTCAAGGTTGCGAGCTGGACACCTTCAAATCGCACTTCAAGTTCGCCAAGACAAAGTTCCTTTGGGTCGCGATTTTCAACGGTCGCAAACAAAAGAGTGCAGAAGTCATCCGCTGACAGACAAAGGAGTGATCCAAACTTGAGAAGCTTGCACTTTTCCCACTTCACACGCCGTACACTACTGTGCCACGCGTCAAACCGGATTCTGTAAACCATTCCCTTTCCACTACATACGGGATACAACACTGTGACGTCACGGTAGACATGGACGTCCTGAGCGTGATGGCTTGTACCGCTTGTACCCAGGGCACCACAGTCCTTTTGTAGCTGCCTTATTCCGTCGCGTAAGGGCAAGATAAAATCTTCTCTCAAAAGTCGAAACTGTACGTCTAAATAGTGCTCCTGGTCTTCATAACTCCCATCTACAACGTTGACGCGCAGGAATGGCTTGTTGTGAATTTGTAAGTCCTCCGCTTTTGGAATAACACTGATCTCACGAAAATTCTCGGGTGGTGTAAGCTGAGATTCGTCTTCTTGCTTACGCGCAGATTCAATTTTCCGACGAATTACTTCATTTCTGTACTCTCTAACTTGAAGTACTTTCTTTTCCAGCACGTCTGTGTCCGCGTGTAATAGTGTACTACCTTTCAACTCTGTCAGCGTTTCACTTAGCTCGCCAAGAGGAATGGAGTCGACAATGTCCCGCCCAAACCTCTGCAACAACTCGAGAAAAACCTCCGCCAAACGAGAGATCAGATCAGCAAGCTGATTATTATTGCTTAGTTCTGGATCATACGACATTTGCCTAATAAAACGAGAAAGATGTCGATGCAGGAAGTTCGACTTAACCACAACATGCAGCATCCGTTCAGCGTGCTGTTTCACATCATTTGGTGAGCAACAAAGATGGATAGCACGAATTACAAGCTTCATCAAGTCAGGTCGTATGTCTGTCTCGGAATTGAGCAGTGCTTCAAACCTTTTAGATTTGTTAGAGAGATCCAAGATTCCATTTCCAGGAGAGTCTGAATTGCATATGTCTTGCAAGGCCGCGTACCCAAGAGGGCGAGGGGCGTGCTGGCTTGGTTCTCCCAACGACGGCCGACCTGTCTCTCCCCTCCCACCTGTTGTACGCTGTCGTTTCGGTGGGATTTCAAGTGAATCACATGACAAGTCATTTCGTCTTCTTTCTTCAGACTCTGTTCTCCTCGAATCATTAACGTTACCGTGACATCTCTTGCGAGTTGACCGCATATTTTACTTTCAACTTGAAATTATGTCGTCCTTGCCATCTAATGCAGGAGTCATTTGGTAGGAGAAGGCAATCCGATTATTGATAAAGTTCCTGCTGACAGAAAAGTTCTACTTTTAAATATATATACCAACAAGCCAGCTTTTCCTCAAAAGCAATGATAGCTACAGCCTAGAATTCAAAGAAACATGATGAAATATACAATATAACAACTGAACAGCTTTGACAGTTAACTGCAGGAAACGAAATTCCTGTCTGATAGCCAAATACTACTTACTGACGCTTGACTTCGACTAGCTATTTTTATCCAACACTTCCGTGCTGGACAAGTAACATTTTTGCTGTTTAGTGTAGTAGAAAAAAAAATGGTCTCTGGGTTAGCACACCAGGACCGTAGGCAGGATTTTGCATGGATGGGTGCAAACGCCAGAGACGTAAGCATCTAGTGGGGTCCAGGGGTATTTTACCCCGGGAAATATTGAATAATCAAGTTGTTGAAGTCTACATTTCCTACATTCTGAGAGTCATTTCAACCCTTCACTCCCCAGTTAGGCAGACCTTTGTGGCCGGTGCAGTGTGTGTGTGGTGGCCTGTGTGTGTGTGGAGGGGGGGGGGGGCAGATGTTTACCCATCACCCCCCCCCACCCCCCACCTCCCTGCCAGTAGTCCTGCACACAGCTGATGGGTTCCACTTGTCCATCAAAGGGAAAACCTGGAAAATCTCTGCTCCCTGCGACAATCTGTGTAAGTAGTTCTTGTGAGACTTGTATGATGGTTTAGAGAGCTGTGTGTCACAATATACAAGTCATTTTGGCAATTTATAAAATACATCTAAGGAAATCTCAAAATAATAGTTCACAAATGTAAGAGAAGAGCAAAGAGGCTAAAATAAACTATAAAGGATTTTGGTCAGGTGAGTCTGGTATTGATCATTGCTCGGGTTTTATACCAGCTGCATCAAAAGCGTGTAGATAACAAGTTAAAGTCAAAGATTTAAAATTTGTTAACAGGAACATCAATAATTGTCACTAAGGCCTTGCTCAATTACTAACAAAGTCACATTTATAAACATCAGATGCTGAACAGAAGACTGTCAGTTCATGTGCGGTATCGTAAGCATCGATATTTCTAGCAAGTTTTCGTATTACTATATTTTCTTAGTATCGATGGCATTAAAAATATAAATGGTATCTGTATCGGCACATCCTAGGAACTTGACACCCCCTCGTTATTGATGTTATTATCGTTATTGACGGCCCCAGCCCTGTGCGAAGGCGAAAAATTCATTTCTCGGTCTCTGTACGAGTTACAGCGAAGCCTTTTACTTACCCCTCTCAGTTCAGTTTCTCTCTTGAAGTCAGACGATCTCGAAGCTGAAAATATGAAGACAAAAATCGTGTTCAGATAGATGGAAACACGGTAATTGATCGCGGTGGCTTGCGTTCTCAATATACCGAGAATCTCGTCATTTCAGTTTGTTGTTTTCCAGAGGTCGAGATGTATAACGAGCGAGCCTACTTATTAAACAAATCTTTTATGTGCTTATTAGCGACGTTCTTATTGTTAAAGTCGCTTTGTCGCACGAGTTGCCATAACAAACTCAGCCCCCTATTACTTTTAAGACAATACAGAGTTATTATTAAATTATTGAAACAGCGATTCTCACACACCGCATTAACATCATTAACAGAAAATCGTTTTTGTGCCGGAATAATTTCTCTGTAGACTGAACGAATAAAGGTTTATCACGAGTATAATTTAATAACAAAGATATTCTAGAAAAACGATAATAAAGGCCGGTGTAATTACCAAAGTAAAACGACGACAAATCCTTAAAATCATAAAAAACGTTCTCGACAACAATGTGTATAGTTTTCCTCGGTCGAGAGCTTCTATTTTAAAATTTGTATAATTAAAGTATTTGATGTATTTAGCCCGATGTCGAAATGTTTTTAAAACAGGGCCAGACATTAGATAATTACAAAGGCTAAATACTACCTCGAAACGGAGCTTGAAAGTTCTAGTTCTTTCTTCCATGCTCGAAAGGTTCTAAGAGTTGCAACACAAGCAGAAGTTGCAGACAGAAGGGGTGTTTACACCACAACGGAGACAAAATGCTTTTAAAGAGATCATGCTGGCGTTAATTTTAACATTTATTGCGGAAATCCGGCAAAAGTTTCACAACTAAGCAGGTTGATTTTGGATTGCCTGTTACAAAACCCAATGTTCTCGCACAGCAAGGGAAGTTGCCAAGTACAATTAACTACAATTTCGTTTTTACCGAGCAAATTGTGCTCAGTGCAGACGACAAAATGGATCGGATTTCAACGCGCCTTGGCATACAGTTTTGCAATTAGTATCAGAGTTTTGCTATGAAACAGAACCAAATCTTCCCACAAAATTAAATACAATTTATGCTTACCTTGATGTAACTTGTCTAAACTCGTCGAGAACACTTCTTTCCAAATAAACGAAACGGGAAGAGGTTAAAAGCAACAATAATGATCTCGCATTTGTTTGCATCAACTGTTTCCCTGAAACAACAAGAGCTTTCCCGGAAGCATTGTCCGGGATTCCGAGAAAAACGTCTACTTTGTGATTGGTTGACCGTAAAGAACCAATCAGCTTACTTCAACGATCAGGTTTTCTCCGGGCCACTCGCGTGACCTGGATGTAACGCTATCACCCAATGAAAAGATTTGTCACACTTTTGAAGGTGGAAAACAGTGGGAATATGAGTTAATTTTAGTAAGTGACGGCCACAATATATTAGGTTCGGTTCGTCGTAGCGTAGACAGGGGAACCTTAATCGGGTAAAAAACAATTGCGTTAAAAAAATAAATGGTTTCTCCGTTGTGTAACGCAAGCGTTGGTTGTTCAATGCAAGGTTAGCATCAGCCAAATTTGACATTTTTTTCCATTTAGTTTGACTTATCACAAACTCTAACTCAAAACGAACAGCAAAATATCAATAATTAAATATTTATAAAATTCAAGTAAATTGCAGCACATGGGTGGACGGATGTTGAGCAAAAGGGATCTGTTGTTTTGAAGATCTCCGAGATCATGCATCAAACAAGCGAAAATTTAGGAGATAATTTAATACTTAAAACACAATATTTCATTCATTTAATTCTTGATTCATTTGTAGATTAAACATGTATTGCACACTAAAAAAACTATACATTACGAAAGCCGAGGAGGGACATCACATTTCAGACTTCAATTTTCAGACTTCAAACTTCAGACTTCAGACTTCAGACTTTAGACTTTAGACTTCAGACTTCAGACTTCAGACTTCAGACTTCGGACTTCAGACTTCAGACTTCCGCCTTTAGAATTCAGAGACTTCCGCCTTCGCTTGATTTCCGCTGACCTCCGAGTTGTTGAGTTGTTAGATCAGGCAGATCCACTATTTAAAGTCAGATTCGCTATCTATAAAGTCAGATCCGGTTGTTAGTAATCGGAGGAACGCGGAACGGCGTAACGGCAGAACGAGAATCGGCGAAACGAGATTTTTTTATATAACTTAATTAATTTATTGCTATGAACAAAATTAATTAATAAATTCTCACTTACCTGGAACCATTTTTTTTCCTTTATTTCACAAACAATAGGCCGCAATATCATTTATGGCTTATACATGATCTCAGGACTGTCACACGAGATAAAGGGTTATAAGAGTTATGCAAATAGAGAAAAAGAAATACCTGGTTTAAATGGATCTTTTGTACAATTTGGCACTTTCCTGCTAAAACTGGACTTAACTTTTATTAGCTGATTTACGCGCTCTTTCTGATACCACATGGAAAGCAACGGTTCTTGTCCGATCGCCGAAGTTAAGCCCTGTTGAGCGGGGTTAGTACTTGGATGGGTGACCAACTGAAAATACCCCTTGTTGTGGGCTTTTCATTTTCTTTCTTTCTTTTTCTTACGAAATCAGTAACTTTTCAGGCCCTTCTATTTTTTTCCAACGGCTTCATTGACTTGCTTCGACTTTATACGTTTCATTGTCTCGATCGGGGCGAGAAAGTCCGAAGGGCAGTCGCGCTACTAAACTTCTCCTTGAAATCCTCACTCGAAATAAAATCGAAATCCTGGCTCTAGATCGATCTAGAAGGATTAAGAAGATATGCATGCCCTTTATTTTGTGAAATATAAATACCGTTTGTTTGTTAGTCCAGTTTTACGTAATTAAGTCAAGAGGTCATGTATAAGCCATAAACGATATTGCGGCCTATTGTGTGTGAAATAAAGAAAAAAAATATGGTTCCAGGTACCACTATCTGCAGGTCTGCAATGTGGGAATTTATTTATTTAATTTTGTTCATAGCAATAAATTAATTAAGTTATTTAAAAAAAAAAAAAAAAAAAAAAAAAAAAAAAAAAACAGAAAAAATCTCGTTACGCCGATTCTCGTTTTGCCGTTACCCTGTTTCTCGTTCCGCCATTACACCGTTTACTTACAACCGGATCTGACTTTATAGATGGCGGATTTGACTTTAAATAGTGGATCTGCCTGATCTAACAACTCAACAACTCGGAGGTCAGCGGAAATCAAGCGAAGGCAGAAGTCTGAAGTCTGAAGTCTGAAGTCTGAAGTCTGAAGTCTGAAGTCTGAAGTTTGAAGATTGAAGTCTGAAATGTGATGTCCCTCCTCGGCTTTCGTAATACATTGTTAAATTATACAACTCGAAAGCAAAATTTGAAAAATGAAACTAAAAAAGAAACAATAACCATTTCTGGTCATTCCCGTCTCCAGAGCCTTGTCTATTTTTTGGGGTCACGTGGCCAGCCTGACTTTAAAGAAAAAAATGAGGGGCTCTGGAAACGAGAATGCATATTTCCTTGTATAATAACCGGGACAATTATTTTCGGGGGCCATTATTTGAGGAACAGGTATTATTCGAGAAAATATGAAACTGAAGTCATGTGAGCAAAACAAAAACATATTTCCTTACAAAATTTGTTTACAAATATTCTGTATAACTTAGTTAAGAAATAATATCTACCGAACAATGTACATGTTAACAAATTAAAGAATTATAAATTGAATTTTATAAAAGCCGTTGATTTATTAACCCACCAATTAAATTCCCCCATTACGATTTTAAGATATATTACAATTCATTTATAATTTAGGGCACACACAGGCATATAAACATAAAAATTTTCTTTTGAGAGGTACAAGTATGCGTTCCAATTTGGAATATTATATAGTACATGTACATCTGTTTAACAGTTTAACTCACTGCATATAGGGTAATTTAGAAATATCTTATATAAAAAATTTACTATCTGAGTAAAGTGCGTATTGTGCCTGTAGAATGTAATTGCTTTTAGTAAAAAGATAAGTCGAGGCCTAATATATGTGGAATTCATTCCCATCAACTATCCAAAGAAAGCTACCATTTTCTTGTTTCTTACATTTCCCGCTATAAACTCCAACCTAAAACATAACATTTCGCCCTCTGACTGAGCTACAAATTCTACCCAAATATCTATAGTAATGGAAACCTAAACGCCCTGATTTAATAACCATTATTTGTGAATCCTACAAGGTACTAAATGCCTACAAATCGAAGAAGTTTATATTAAATGCACGCCACCATCTTGGATTTGAGGACGTCATCGGCTGGGCACTCAGTGATGACGTCATTAAATCAAACATGGCGCTAAGCGCTATTCCTAAATGAAAGAAAGGATGGAAACCACGAGTCATGAAGGCAGCGGTAGCGACCATGAAAGTTGCTGTCTTTCAAGATTTGGGATATTGAGTTAGAAACTAACGTCGAATTAAACAACCAAGAGTTCGCTCTACTACGCGTTTAGGAATGTATGTGAAAAGCAAAGTTGATTCTAAATTTCATTTATATTTGCATAGGGGATCTGTTCCCTCAGTGCATTGTATAAGTTATCCCATTACTGTAGGTTATAAAATTAATGTGTGTGACCAGGACATGACTCAGTGTTCCCTCGTGGACCAGGACCATGTCCCTTATGGGAAGTGCCCCATAATGAGGCTCTGTGAGGTTGGAACCACAACCCAGTGTCCCCTTACAGGAGTAGTTCCCTTAGTGAGGTTACAAATACAGTGTTTGTGTGAGGCCCTTTCGAAAAGTATCCCAACGATGTTCTGCTGTACAACAAATAAGTTATCTATAAACCTCTTGTTAAAATATCTATAAACCTAGCTATTAACGATCAACATTAATGCAAAAGATAGCGCTTTCCATTCACACATTTATCAAGCGCTGAAACCACATTTCTACTACCCCTACTGCCACATGTAGCGCACTACGCTGAACGGACAGTAACGTTCACGCGAAATATCGCTCACGCACCACACGCTTGTTCACGTGCAGTTCGTGATCACAGAAAGTTTCCGTGGTGGATTCTCGATCAATGAGCTTGTCTTGTGTGATTGGTTTATCCTTGAGATGATCTCACAGAACTCCTGCCGGCTTCCATGATACTAAGCTCCATTCTAGAATAGAAAACAGTTAACAATTTATCACACTTGAGTTCGAATGCTGCTCTCATTTCCGACAGTTGATGTGGGAGCTTTAAAACGATGTAAAGTAAAGCCTGCTGTCGAGCCAAGTGGCTCACCAGGCCGGAGCTTATCCCGGTTTCTGTAGCATTAAGCGACTAGCAGTATTTCTACTCCCCCTGGATGGGCTGCTAGAAGGATTACGAACATGAAATTTTTCAATAAATTTATTGTGTTCTTACTTGAGTACTTTGGGTAGTGGTGTCTGATCCAGTTTGTACTGAATAACAGCAAGTTTACACAATGTCCGAAGAGATGGCTCTGCAAAGTAACAAATACACCTAGTAATGGATAATTTATCACCAATGCACAGCAATGCAATGGAATGCACTGCATTGCATAGAATACTAACTCAAAAACTTCTAAAAAAGGGAATTTCTTTGAATACTATACGGTACATGTATTTGTATGCGCAGTTAAACTTAAGATAGAAATTCATCAAATCTACATGTAGGAAGCAGAGGTGCCCAATGACTCATCGGTGTTGTGCTTATCCCGGTTTCTGTAGCATAAAGTGGCTAGGAGTATTTCTACTCCCACCTGGATGGGATGCTAGTCCATCGCAGGGTTACCCCCAGCATTTTTTGTCAGGATGTCTTGACAGTTTACCGTTATTCGTTTATATCCCTGAACGACTCTACTCAAGATGGGAGATCTCGAATCCAGCAAACTAACCATAACATTAGGCCAATGTGCTACCACAAAGAGCAAAAATGGACATTAATCTAATCAATTGGGAGATCTAGCAGCCATGGATCGTGCCCTGGGGTCATTGTGTTGTGCAAAACACTTTACTCTCACAATGCCTCTCTCAACCCAGGTATAATAGGTACTGGCAAATTAAATGCTGTTGGTGGGGGTTGGCTAACCCAGCATTGGACCAGCATCTCAGGTGGGACGGGAGGATTAGAAACACTCCTAGTTGCTTCATGCTACCATGACTAGAGTTAAGTACTAGTGCTGGTCGAAGGAGCCACTAGGCTCGAACACTGACTTAACCTTTTCTATTCTAATTACATTTATTATTAGGCTAATTAAATGGTATCTCTACTTACCAAGATCTAAGATGTACAGATCAGAATGGTCCTGAAGGTTGTACTCATCTTCCATCGGAGCTCCAGCTACAGGACTTACCATAATAAATAATAATACTAAATGAGTGCAGAAGTCTGGAGAGGACACGCAACTGACCTACTAACATAGTTACAGGATCTCCGACATAAATGAAAGTTTGAGAAGAACTGAACCGAGTGTAAAAAATATCGAAGAAGACTTAAGGAGAGTATTGCTTTTTTGCCATGTGACAATAGACTAGGACAGGCTTCATGAAAAATGGAATATTGTTTGAAACAAGGAACATCTTTACACCAAGTTTGAAGGAGTATCATTCAAGCGTAGAAAATTTGTATACATCGGATTAAAGAATCGTTGACCCATGAAAAGCGTAAACCATAAACGATGAGACCCAAATCTGTGACAGAATAAACACGATAAGACAAATTGCATAAATTATGCGTTTAAGGCTCTCAAAGAAGAACAATATCTTGATTATCAATGAAAGGAGTATTACCTAGCTTATCAAGGCTGTCTACTCAGAATACCATTGGGTCATATTGTTCATGGTTTATGCTTTTTACCTGGTCAATGTTAATCCTTCAATTAGGTGCACATGTATTTACATGTAGTGATGTTCAAAGCCTTTAAACTAAAGGTATCCATTCTTCTCTAATTACATGTTTAATGTAGCATTCAGGCTTGTTTCAGTCACACATCAAGAGCAGACCTACCTTGTGCCGCCAAATATCATCAGCTTTGTTCCTATAAGACAACAGCAGTGTCTTCTTCGCGGACATGGGCCGTGACCTGAGATATCCAACTTTGTCCAAACATTGGTATCTACAAAAACAACAGTGCAAATACACAATCAGTTGATCGGCAAAATAAACAAGCATTTCTCTTGGTATGAGAGACAACTGAGTCGAAACTGAGATTTACCCAAAAGTTCCAAACTAATGACGTAACTCTACAGAAATCCGTGACGGGTCTATTAAAGGTTGTTACTTGCACGCAAAAATTCAAACTTGAACAACAAGCAATCAAAGACACCGCCCAGATCTCTGTCAATACAGAATTTTTCAAGATTGTTTACAAAGTGTTCAGTGTTGGATAAAACTTACCTGTATCTAGACTATACACCTCTCCATGATGCTTCCTTTCGAGTCCATTGTAACCACCGAACACGTAAATGTGCTTTCCATAAGAAACTGTAAAGCAAGTACAGATCACAAAAAACAGTGCAATCTTTAAGGGCTGATTTACCTGGTATGACTTTGTTGCATGCAACAAGCTTACGACAGGCCTATGACATGACTTAGGACCAGTCACATGTGTGCGCGTCTGTCCTAAGGATGTGGTGGGTTGACTTACACAACACAATTAGTGTTGTAGTCAAGGCGTAAGCACGTCGCATGCAATAATCATAGATAAAATCGTACCATCTAACTTGCCCCTAACAAAGCTGTCATAGTAATAACTACTATTACATGCAACTGATACATTAGAGGTCTTGTGATATACTCATAGCGATATTTTTACAGGAAAGTGACCTGAAGTTTTCGTTACAGGGCTTGAAATAATTTTCGAAGAGTCTCCGGACACGATGACCGGCCAAATTCATTTAAGCTCGGTCATACCTCGTTTCTGCTCGGACAAGATTGCAACATGTAATTTTCTATTAATTATTAAATATATTTAAAAATATAACACCCCCTACCTTAAGAAATAACATTCCCTTATTGAATTCTTTTTTACTACAAGTAACGACACTGTTGACTGTTGAAGTTAGATTGCCGTCCGGACTCTATTTTTTGCTGATTGAATGAATTGTCCGTTATATAATTTATGATGTTGCTTACCTCAGTTCGGAACCGTATGGTCCACGTTCTTTAAAAAAGGTTTTAAAAAGTTTTAAAATTCCCTTTATCAATAGTTCTTATTTTTCAATTCTATTTTCGCTTGCTTTTATGACGAGAAAACTTTTTCGTGCAGAATATAATTTAAGCAAATATTTTCACGTCTATAAATGTTGCAAGCAGTTTCATGAAAAACCGTTTTGTTTTCATGAATGAGAACCACTTTCAAAAAGTAAATACATGGAAAATAGCAATCAAATCAGAATTCAAAATTATTAAAGAGAGTTTGCATTCTAATGTCTCGGCTACGTCTTTTTTGCAAGTTCCAATTTATGCAAATTTCGTGTGAAATGTAATTTGACTCCACACTGTCTCGTTTTTCATGTTCATGAATGGTGAAAACAAAATTCTTTCTCCGGCTCTTTATTAAATAAAAGTTGTATTTTCGTGGATGAAAACCTGTTTCACTTGAATAGAAAAATCAATTGCTGATTGCAATCTTGTTTGATTTTCCAAGTTTTCGAAGTGTTTTTTGTTGAGTAAATGAATAATGTGATTTTGCAGGTTTCTTCTTCTGTTTCTTCAACATTGGCCTGTTTTGTTTTCTAATCATCATTTTCAATGATTTTTACAGAACCCGTGGTGCCCTTTTTGGAACTTTAAGTTTTGCAAAAATCTATTTAATGTACCACTTCCGGATTGTTCTCATCGAGAGATGTAGATTTCACGTTGCGTTTCCCAGCGATTATTAAAATAAACAAGCAGCTAGAAGAACATTTTCAATGGCTTTATACTTGAAAAGAGGAAGTGTATTCCCTCGCACTATAAAACACTAATTCTAAACTTGCGACTGCAAAGAAAGTTTTAGTCGGCAAAGGAAAGAATTTAGTTGCAAATGCGACCGTATCGGTCGCAATATCGAGCCCTGAATCAATTATTTTATAAATAATGCAAAGAAGTAAAAGATTGTTTTAATCATAGTTCATTTAAATTGTACTTTCATATTCCGGGCTCCGGAACTAAATTAATAGTTTGTTTCTGTGCAGGAGAAAACGGACAATTTTGGGGAAATATTTTAAATTTGAGACCGTAATACGCGATTGTAAACAACCGTTTAATTCGATCAGTTCTAGTTCATTTTTTGGTCGGAAGTTCCACAATAATTATAGCGAGGTGTATACACTAACAGAAAGTACACAACAGCATAGAAAATTAAGTTTGTTTCAATATTATTATTATTATCGACTTGACACCGGACAACATGACCGGCAAGGCGAACGTTTGACCGGTCAAGTCCCCAATCAGGCCGGACATTGTCCGTTGACCGGCCGTTATTTCAAGCCCTGCGTTAGCTACAATGTTGGGAAACTTTCAAAATGGTTCATTTAACACACCTCTCATACAGCAAGTGTACCCCTGTTCTAAAAACAAGCGTGCACTTACTATTATGAGATATGCATCTGAGCACTTGAAGGAACACTCTGTTTGTAACTTTCAACATGCAGACACCTCTCACTTAAACAAGGTCCTACAGGACAATGTCTGGGGGTTAAGAATAGTTGACCACAAGGAAAACTGCTACCTTTGATCCTGTAAGTCCACTGTAACTGCAGCTAAAACTCTGTTAAATCTGTTTCTGTTTCCTAACTACTTACTTCCTGCATGACTGCCTGCTTGCCTGACTGACGACCATTCACTGACTGACTGACTGACTGACTGACTAATATATATTTATTGCCCCTTACTCTCCAAAGGGAGGTTTTGGTCTATTGCGGAGGCACTGGTATTGTCCTTTGTGACTGGCGAGACTGATTGCTTTGGTTTTATGGCAATCATTTGTAAACCATCACTACATTATTAAATTGACTGTATATTACATTACTTATATTACTCTAGCACTAAATCTATTTATCCTCTGGCACCTTTATCCAGCTGGTATGGTTGGTACTACAGGTTAGAAGGAGTACACTGCACATGAACATGTAACATGTTTTGAACAAAAGAAAAATACAACACAGTGATGCTGGGGGGCACTTTAACACAGACCTCTGGATCTTGAGTCCAGCGCAATAACCATAAGGGCATCACATTGTCCTCCATACACAAATTTATGTACAATGTCAATAAGCTTTTGAAATAGGGTGATACACATGTCAACAATGACTAACCTGCAGAGTGGCTGCGTCGCCCAACAGGCTCATCTCCTGATGTTTTCAGCTTAAACCAACAGTTTTTAACTACAAGTAGAAACCAAGATACCAATTTTGTACAAGTTCACAATTCACCATTATAGCAGACTCCTGATTACCAAACCTCCAAGGGAAACGAAAATTGCTTTGAGAAATTGGGAGGTTGGAAAATCAGGGGGTAAAATTACAGAGAAGTTCTAGCCAAGGGAGACAAAAATTGGTTCCAGAAATCGGGAGTTTGGTAGGAAAAATTGGGATTCTACTGTATTTTGTGTTAAGAGCGATATAAATCATGGTTTACAATCCCAATTACTGTGAAGCCCACAAAATGAGTGAAACTTTTTTTAAAACAAGCTTTGCATTACCCCCAAGTAGCATATCATGTCCTTGAAAAAGGGCTCATTCCCTAGCAAATGTATGCAAATGAGGAAAAGGAAGCTTCTGATTGGTCAATTGGGTTGTAAATGGCATCAGCGACATCACACATCAAAAACCCAGCAAAAGTTGAGACTGTTGAAGTGTATGTTGCAGAACCAAGTTGTGTGCCCCTGTTGGTCGCTAAGTTGAGTTGTCAGTTCCAGGTTGTGCTTGGGCAAGGAAGTGGAATTTGAGAAGAGTTTTCTTTTTTATTTTATTTACTTATTTATTTGCTTTATTATAATTTTTTTGTGGGCCTGTGCAGGAGTCTCTGGTAAATTTTATGTGAAAGGGGTTTCAAGAAGCACGCAGCACATTACCGCTCAAAATTTCGAGAACAAATGCCATGAATGCGTTATGCATTAAATATGACAGGTTCCAGATCGAAAGTGAAGTGCTGCCACTTCCTGTACCTTTTGACCCGGGTTTCTGCCCCTTTCTCAGAGGTTCCTGTGTCTTTGAGTCCTATTGCAAAATCTAACACAATGTTGTGAAGTTGTTTGCCTTTTCCAGTTAATACCGGTTCACACCCATTTCAAAATCCTGCTTCCCACTTCCCTTCTCCTCCCACCTCCCATATCCTTCCCTCCCCCTATTCTCTGGGATCCCGCCCCATCCCCCACTAAGTTGTAAGGGTCTAAGGCTGTCTAAAAACTGAGAACCAAGCAAAAAAAAAAAAACTTCAAGGTACACAATGTAGAACATTTTAGATAGAGAATAATTTACGGTATTAACATTTGCACGGAAAGAAATTGTTATTCGCAATTTAAAAAATGAGTCACTGACCATCACAGAGCAAGAAGTCAGTAAAGGCCAATTTACATGGCAGAAAAGTTGTGGCACGGCTTGGATAAAATTGGTACGCGTACCAAACAAAATAGCACTGATACCCTGTTTACACTTCCTTTTTTCTACCGTTCTAAACTGCGTTAAAAATTTTGGTGCGGGTAAAAGGCTCAACACCTTGGCCAGCGTACACGATTCTGCCTTTGTGTACATGCTGCTATTTCATTTAAACATCACATACGAGTCTCGCATCTTTTTCGCCTTTCTCCCAGAAGACTAGAAAAGGGTGAAGGTATATGGTTCTCATTCTAATGGCAGCAGTGATGGCTTGTAACTCCCCTATAAACGACGGCGATTATTTTCATATTATTCTATTCTCCTCGCATTATTTGGATCAACTCCTTACATCATGCACTCCCAAGGCAGAATTTCAGCTTTCTTCTCTGGTCACTCACAATCATGAACTCAGGAGAAAGCTACCAAAGAATACTGCTGAAATTCACGCTAGTTCTCCATGAATGTTCATAAGATTTTCTTGGCAACTGTTCTTTCCTAAAATACATGTTTCACACACCGCCATGTCGATCGGGTGGAATTTTTGCAAACTTATTGAATGAAGTTTCATCAGAAAGGAGTTGGTTCAGAACGGCTAATCGTTTACATTACACATTTTGTTCAAACCGGGTTAGATTTTCAGGAGCACATACCAATTTTATCCGTGCTCGGACTAGCTCAAGACTATGTCTGAGCACGGGCAAAATTTTGGCTCGGCCCAAGTAAGGCAACGTTTTTTATACGAAAAATTAATCTGTGCCAAACCAAGCTCGAGAATTTCTTTCGTTCGCTTACATTAGATTGCACTGTTACAAAATTCCATGAATGAAGATCTCACAGAAACTGACTGCTCCCAGTCTGCTATAATGTAATTTGTGATAGTTCTAATTAACATAAATAATTACTATTTTGCCGACACGGACCAGAGAACTGGGTACGAGCGTAGCACGCGAGGACTTATGGTTGGCGTGTTTGAAATAGAGTTCGTTGAGAGACTTGTGACATTCTACGGTCAGCCTCTTTGGCCTACACTTTACTCCGTTAAGTTATATTTTTATTTTTTCGTTTTGTGAATATATTGTACTTTGATTATCTTTTTCTTTCATTATTCTGATATCATTGTTTTTTGTTTGTGTAAGCCTTAAAACCCCAAAAGCTGTGCCATAACATTGGTCGGGGGTACCAGTCCCTAATTTTTCCCATAGTGGTTTTTTGGGGTTTACGTGTCCGGCTGTGGTGCTTGTAGGTTATGTATGATTTTATCCATCCTGCTGTAATCTTATTCATGTGTCAATAAAATGTATCGTGGGCCCGGCTGACCAACGTGCCCATGCCTCATAGTCTTTGTATGTGTTCGGTTGTGTAGTGAAGGCAAAATTTTATTTTTTTGTAAACTCTTTCCCATCAAGCAAAAAAATGCAAATTTGACCACAATGCACATTGTATTTAATATCTCAAAATAGCAGGTATTTAAGGCAATGTAGACTGTAGTCTCATTTGAAAGGGGGCAAAATGGGCTTTTCAGAAAAAAATACATCTTATCATGGAAGTCCATTATATTTTGCAAAAAAAATTAATTAGCAGAAATCCGCATAAATTATTTACCATATTTGTCCAAAAGAATGTGTAATTGTACAAAGATGTTAAAAAGAAAGATGTTTCCCATCATATCAGCGAAATGCCCTGATAATCTCGCTATGACTTTTTGTGTTCGCCCATTTCCCCACGGCAACACAACATCTCCTTGGCGTGGGCAAAAATCGCTAAAAGAGCAGCTTTCCTCCAAAATTATCGCGCTTAGCCCTGTCATATTCGAATTCACTAATGTTGTCATAAAACAGGCAAAAAATCAGTCGTAAAAAGTCAACCTGAAGAGCAAATCTTTGCATTTCAAAAACATGCGATCAACCCACAGGTAGCCCAAGCTCCTAAAGGAGCCGTCAACATATAGACCACAAATGACATTGCGTAATAACGTTATTATAAAGGTTTGTATGGGAATATAACGATCGTAAAAAATAATTCAAAATAGAGGAAAAATATCCAATAAAATCGACTTACCTATCCTCTTCTGTGTACATCTTGTGTTTCTATGCCGTTTGGAGGCGATTTGAAGCCATTTCAGTGGGTTTTAGGTTCGCTGGTTTCCTCTCTATATATAATTATATATAGAGAGGAAACCAGCGAACCTAAAACCCACTGAAATGGCTTCAAATCGCCTCCAAACGGCATAGAAACACAAGATGTACACAGAAGAGGATAGGTAAGTCGATTTTATTGGATATTTTCCCTCTATTTTGAATTATTTTTTACGATCGTTATATTCCCATACAAACCCTTATAATAACGTTATTACGCAATGTCATTTGTGGTCTATATGTTGACGGCTCCTTTAGGAGCTTGGGCTACCTGTGATCAACCACGTCACTTGAAAGTCGCTGAATTCCTTTCGAAGGTTTACAGATTCTTCGCTCAAAAAGATAGAGATATCGGTCCAAATCGCTTTCCTTGTCACTTAAAATACCATGGGGCTGTTTTTCGTCGTCCAAATCATGTTGAGAAGTCTTCTGGAGGGAGAAATTCGACTTGCAGAAGGCCAAAAACGGACGCCATCTTCACAGTCAAAAAACATGTCGTGTAAGACATGTTCAAGTGTCTTAGCCCAACATCTTCCGGTACTCCAAATTTGGAAGAAACGGAAGTAACAATTTTTTGGCGAATTTTTCATTTTATGGTTTTCTATGTACCCCCAGAACTTGCCGGAAATGAATGAAAGCACTTATTATGACGGATCTCGGAAAGATTTCCCCCCCCCCCCCCCCCCCAACAAATAAAAAAGAAAACAATAACAAAAAAAGAAGGAAAAACAAAAAACAAACACAGAACCCAATCCATAACTCGTGGCCCATTGGCCCAAGTAAAAAAAATAAACATAGCCATTGTCAGTGTGCTGTTTTTTTTAAACATATGGAATTTCAGCCTCGTTTACAGCCAATCAAAATACGCCACATCGGGAGATATCACTTCATTGTACTCATTGTTTTTATCCGAGGCGAAGTGCAAGTCAGGCTGTGCCCCGTAGCTGTGAGATTCAGACTAAAGAACTGAAGTGAAAGAAGTTACCATGTTTCTGATATTCGTGCAGCTAATCCTTTTTGCCAGCACTGCCAAGTCTCAATGTAGCGATGGCGCTGCCTCGACATCGCTGGAAGGGTCTGGCCCACAAGTCGTAACAGACGTAATAAAGTGCGTCGAAAATGCACTGGGCACAACAGAGGGGCTGCTAGAAAGAACCGCTTTGGTTGAGTCAAACTTGGGTCGTTATCCCAATACATATGGTCCCGGATACCACGGAGGCATTTGGCAAGTTGATTTGGCTGGTTTTCGTGATACGCAAGATACAACGAGTCATCCAAATTTACAACAAGCCTTTGAGTTGATCAGACAGAAATTGGGAATAGACTGGACTAAGGTCAAGTATAGTGAGTTGCGCAAGCCATTGTATTCAGCAATAGCCGCAAGATTGAAGTACCGGAATGTGCCAAGTCCGATCCCGGATAGTGTTTCAGGACAAGGAAATTATTGGAAAGCAAATTACAACTCAATTCAGGGAAAAGAAACGGTTGCAAAGTTTATCCAAGCGGTGAACACGTACCATGGAAATGCAATAAGGACAAGAGAAAAAAGGAACACGATGAGGGGAGAGAGAATTTTTAAGAAAAAGGGAGCACAATGCCACGATATTAAACTACCGCATAAATGGGGTCCATCACTTTCTGGAATATGTGGGCGAAAAGCTGGTACGGCAAGTAACTTTGTTTATTCACAGGCAATGAAAAACTCAGGCATAATATGGGACAAGCAAACTTTGGATAGTTTTCTGAAAAATCCAAAAAAGGTTATTCCCGGCACCAAGATGGTTTTTGCAGGAATAAAGAAAGCCAAAGATCGCAAAGACCTTATCGAGTATTTGTGTTCTCTTAAATAAAGTATCTGCCATTGTCATGAAGCTGCGGTTTTCCTTGCTTTAACCAAGACTGCCATTGGCAGGTTAAAGATTAAATTACTTTTAGTCTTACTTTTAGTCGCATGCATCAATTATTTTTTTAGCCATTCGAAGTGATAAAGATTTTATACAAGTGTGACAATTTGGTTCCTAATTGCAATTTACATCGTATTTCCTATAATCAAAAATATTTTAACAGAAATGATGCAGTTATAGGTTTAACTATTCATACCATTACTGACTCGATCGTGTGGTATTTCCAACTTTCCTAGATTCCACAAAACATTAAAGCTCGCTGGAACTTTTAAACGATATTTTTGAAAATTGATATACTTTTGCTAAGCCAGTCCAAAGTTGACAAAATATCAAGTCAACCATTTTTTCGTGTCAAGTTATATTTACATAAATCAAATCTCTCATATTCATGTCATTTTCTTTTTCATATATCAATATCAAAACAATTGCATTCTGTATCAAGGTGAATTTTGTTATGCCAAGCGATATTTTTATATGCCAAATTAATCATGTGAAGTGGTGCAATTTGTCATGCATGTTTTTTTGACATCAAGAAAGGGGAGATGAGAGTTTGATCAGAAATTGCAAGTAGGGTCACTAAAGTAGTGATGGCTAATTAAAAAACGTTCTAAAGTTGCACTTTTTCTTCGATAATCAAGGCCTTCTGGCTCAAAACAAATAATATTTGAATGTCTGTTCATAGACACTTGTGAGCTTTCACTCAGAAGTTGCCGTGAGCACCTTCCGGTCTGGAAACCAATAAACATTACTACATTATACATTACTACATTAAGGACACTGTACTGTAGTCTTATCAGGCCTTTACTGGAATATTCCAGTGAAACCAGGAACCCCCAAACTCAATGTAATATTAATACTTTGGAAGCTGTTCAGAGAAGGGCAACTAAGTTTATTCTCAGGTCTGGCCATGATAATTATACCAGATTATGTAAGCTAAATTTACAAAGTTTAGCTGCATTGAGAGGAGATTTGTTAGAGATGTTGTAATTTTATATAATCTAATAAATGGTCAGTACAATATTGATTTTTCAGATAAGATTGTCTTTTGCAGGGACCATAACGTAAGTTAAAGCCTAAGGAATAATGACTCGTTAGATCTGGCGCATACAGTAGAACTAACGTTTTTAAGAACAGTTTTTTCAATCGTATAATTAATGGAACAGTTTGTCGGATTATGTTAGGGAGGCACCCAGCGTGTCTGAGTATTCAGAGTTTTACTCAGAGTTCGAGTATTTTTAAACACTACCTATGGCTATTAATTTTTAGAAAAATATTTCATATGTTTTTATAGTTATTTCTTTTAGTTAGGTTTGATGGTTATTAGTTCTATATTAGATGTTGGGGTGCATCCCTGGCATAGTGCCCCGGGGGGCGCTTTCTGGATTTTTCTCTCTCCACCTGTCTGTAAGTTGGAGTGAAAGTAAATAAACTAATATACCAGTGCACTGAGAGTGCAAGAAATATGATGGCAGTTATCAGTGCCAGAAAGGCCATAAGGTTCATAAAACATAACTCGAGTGCTCTCTTGGTCCTGTCTGTTTAACTTTGGATTTATTCTTAAAGGATCTTAGTCAGCCTCTGCCATTTTCCCTGCCATCTAAATTCGGATATTTCGCATGTTGAAAAGAAATCCTCGTCCATCCTTGTGCATTTGATTTACTAAGGTCTTAAACTGCCACAAATTGCTTTTTAAAATAATCGGTGCTTATTTGTGTTCTACGACTATTATTCTTTTGTTTGTTTGGAGTGAAATTTATCAGTTGAACTTGAAGGATCCTAGTCAGCCTCCGCCATTTTCGATGCCATCAAAACTATGAAAACTGTACGGCGGAGCGAAATCTTAGTGCACTTGAGGTCTTTTTAATTACTTTTAGCAGTTTCACAGTAATCTTTTTTCCTTTAGACATGCTCCGCGAAAATAAAGTACCGAAATTCTCGTATGTAAACAAAAACAAAGGCGTGGCTGATGAGGGTCCTTTAACTGGTGGTTTTACGGCTCCATACCCTTCTCACTTCATACACTTGCTTTTCTTCACTTTCCCTCTTCTTCCTCCTATAATACTCTAGATATTCTTCACCCTCTTATCCGATCTCTATTCTCTTCCTGATACTCTCTTCTCTGTTCCTTCAACCTCTCCCGATTCCTTCTTCATTAACGCCTATTCTCCTCTCTTATTTCCTCCAAATGATTCTTCCTATATCTCCTCTTATTTTATCTCTTATCTTAAATCTTCTCTTCTTCCCCTTTTTTCCCTTTTTCACATTAATTAAAAAAATATTTGCTTCCCTTCCTCTTTCTGGTTCTTGCTCACTTTCACATTTTGCAACATTTCCTGTGCACTATTCTTAAACCACTTTAAACCAGTTAAGCTAATTCTGAATCCCCAACCCTAACACCAGGGGCACCCTCCCCAACCAACCAGCACCCCAGCACTCGCCACTACCCTGGGCACCCTTCTCAACCAATCACAACACACACATGCCCAAGGGGTACACGCTACAACCAATCACAACCACTTGAGCCTGCAACACTTCAGCCGACTCAATGTTTGCCAGGTTTTTGAATGACAGGCTGGCGTCAGCAGTCCAATGGACCAATCAGAAGCCTCCATTTGCTCATAGGCATAAATTTGTCGGTAAATGAGGCACTTTTGGGAACATGTTCTACTACACCCTAACCCCCACAACACAAATGCCTGCCTCTTAACCAAATACCCTTTGAAATTTCAGAAACTTTTAGTAATGGGGATGGATGTTTTTTGGAACCACGCAACATTACATGAAGGTTATACTAAAAATACTAAATTTACCTGTGTCAAATACTCTAACTGAATTGGAATAAACTTCCTGTCCTGAATGATATTGTCCCATTGTGTCTCCTACAAAACAACAACAGAAATTCAAGTTTATTTTAAGACAGAGACACAGGGGTTTCAAAATGTTTTCAAGTAGGCATTGGAAACTGGAAGAGCAGGCGGCTGTGATGCCAAGCTTGTTTGTTGTGTGCTGATTGCTATGGCCAATTGCTGTCAAGTAGACAGTGGAACTCCGGTAGTCACTAGCTTCTTTCGAAAACCCTGGAAACTCACTATGCCACAAGTCGCTACAAGGGACAAATTGCTGCAACAATTTGCCTCACATGACATGTTGAATTGTTCTGAAAATCTTTGTTGCCCTGACAGAATTTTGTTGGTGCAATCAGTTGCATGAATTCAAAAATGAGTGAAAGCAGTGTTTTTGCTACATGTGTGGTGCGGTGTATATGTACATGTTCATAATAATAACAGTAACCTTTATTTACCCTCGGCAGTATTTATAGCACAAAGGCTTGTGGGGCCGAGCAAATGACAGAAACAAATAAATCAAATAAACATTACAACGTTAAGAATCCCAGATGGCCTGAGGCAAACCAGCTGGCTATTTACAAGCATGGTCGAGAATCTGAACTTGGGACTACCAAGAACAAAACCAGCTAGTGGCTTGGGCGGGACTTGAACCCGGGACGTAACTCCTAGAAATGTTCATAATGCCCAACAAACAGAAGAAACAAACATGTTACAAATTTTTTGTAACACAGTGGAACCCTGATATAACACATCACTTTGTAACATCCCCAGTATAACAAAATACTGATATTCATCAGTCTGGCCAAAGTAACTAACTGTATGGAACATGCAAGGAAGAAAACTGGGTATAACAAGACCCCATTATAACAAACACATTTTTCCGAGTCTCTAAGCACTTTGTTCTACCTGGATTTCACTGTATTAAAAAAAATATTGGGCAAAGCACTTTATTCTCAAAGTGTCTCTCTCTTAGTCTACCTGGGATTACACATGGGTAATGACAAATTCTTACCAACAGGTACATGTACATGTACAGTATATCTGACAAAATGCTTGGGGAATGGGAGGTGGGTAACCTGCAATGGACTGGCACCCCATCCAGGGGGAGTAGCAATACTCCTACAGAAACAGATGTTATTCCAGACTTTCACTTGTCTAATGTTTCTGTAAACATGTACATGTAACTGAGGAAACACATAAAATGTTATTTTATTAACACATTAACTAATTGGTAATCTTACCTCGTCCTCCAAATATGTACATGTTTGTGCCAACCGCAGTTGCAGAGTGGAAGTCTCTCCACTTGGCTGGTTTACCCTAAAAAAAATTAAACAAAATAATATTGTTACTGACTAGTTGCAGGAATCTGGCCCTATCCCCCACCCGGGGGCAAGGAACTAAGAAGAAGTTGCAGGAATATACATGTACAATATTATTTTACCAAGCACGATCCTGAGGAAATGTTTTGTGAAAAAGATCACGAGACTGAACATCTTGATACACCAACTTTATGCTGCGCTAATGATACTTTTGGCACTGAAATGTGGGGGGGGGGGGGGGCTGAGCCCCTCAATTTTTTTTTCCGGGATGGGCTACTGCCCCTTGCTCCGCTGCCTATGATGTAATTTTGGCATTGAAATGTACAGATAATTATCACAAGAAAAATGGAAAAGGAATTTAGTCTGATGATAGTCCCTGCAAACAAAGGAGCAATCATATTTTATTGCAGCCATAAAATCAAAGGCTCTATGAGCAAAGTCGTGAATGTGGTATATTATAAACTGATAGCCCAGAATTAGCCAAAATAAATTTGAAATGTCTGCTGACAAACGACAATGTTTGTAATTGTCTATGAAATCTGTTAAACGTACGTCATAGTTGAGTCATGTTTAAAATTCTAGCTGGTAAGTGATAAATAACCCCATATTCTAACTGAAAACTAACCATCCAATAGTCCATCGAGGCCTTTTAGCTAAGCAGCTAAGAAGTGAAGATTATTTCAGAGCTTAAAATAATTAATGCTGAGAGAGACACGTATAGTGGTAACAAGATATGAGGTACCTTAAGATGCTGCGAAGCTGGTAATGGAAAGAAGCTAGGGAATTTTTTTTCACCAAACTGTTTCACATTTGCTAAAGGGTTCTTTAGTTAATAACCAGGTAACTCAGCCATTTTATACAGGACAGTGGTATTATTCGACATACATTTTTCTCTGTTAAAGAATGGCAGACACTGTGACAGAAGGCAAATAATTAAAAGAAACTAACAGATGCCTCATACATGTGACTTCTAAGAATTGAAATTGGCAGGAAACAGTAAATTTAGAGGCCTGATACATGTAACAAATGAAAACTGCTACTTATTTCCTTTTCTGGTACCTTTACTTGCAACCAAAAAGTTTACTTTACCCCTTTACATGCCACGAAAATCATCAATGCATTTTAATCAGCCTTATTAATTCGTTTTTAAATAATCTCTATACATTGCCAGCCATTCTGCATAGATTTGGTGGCCATGTTGGATTAAAGGATCAGGGCCCGGTTGCATAAAAATACTTACGATTACAGGCGATTTTCTGCAACAGTTCTCTGCGTTCCGGTGAATGTTTTCAAAGCGTTTTGGTTTTTCCAGTGCTCCTTAGTACATTTTCTCCCGATTTATCCTTATAAGCACGGGAGAAAACCCCTCAGAGCACAGGGAATGGCTGCAGAAAATCTCACGTAATCTTAAGTATTTTTATGCAACCGGGCCCTGAACCTTAAAGCTTGTTTATCTTTTACTCTTTGTTTTTAGCAGTCAATAACAATAACTTCCAAATATTTTATTTTTCAAGCTGTACAGTCTGCTAAAAGTCAATTTATAGAGAGCAGTATTCACTGTTTGTGAAATGAGAGTAAATTTGAAATAAAATTATTTTTCTGATCATGTGTTTCATACAAGTTACTGCAGGATGTTCATTCCAGCCCACACCTCTTGACAGCCTAGCCCCATGCAGAGTTCAGTGATGTGCTGTATTGCAGGATATTGTTTTGGCGAATCTGTAAATTAATTCAAAATTCTATGTGCCTTGTTAAAATAAATCTGTAGGACAACATGTACAACAAACCATCTAAGTGTAAGCAATTTGTAATTTATCAACATGGCATGCAACCAGGTTCCTTTTCGGCTGAGATGACTGCATGCATTTATTTGGGGGGGGGGGGGGAGGCATAGGACATGTACAGAAATCAACCTTAAGGTTACTATTGTTATATTAGTGGCTATTACATTTTAGCGATTTTAGTGAGTTGGGCGAAAATCGCTAAATTTAGTACTTGCTAAAATTTGTCTTGGTCAAATTTCAAGTACCTCCCCGGTACCCCCTTCCCACCCTAATGGAACACAAAAATGGATACTGGTAACTTTGTTCTTTTAGGCAATGCAATTTATGTTCATTCAATGTCAAGATACGGTAGTTTTTTTCTTTTACTGAACATTTATTTTCATCTTAGCCATATGTTCATCACCGACCAGTAAAAGCTGGTTTACACGATATTACTATTTTTTGAAGTTTTTGGAAAATCCCTATATTAAATAGTCGCTAAATCTTGCTCAGAAAAAATCGCTTAAATTAATAGCCGCTAACAATAGTACTCTCTCAGTATTTCTTTGAATGTCTACCCCATAGCACTCAGTGGTTGTTGACAAAGCAAAAAATTACCTGAGTGCAATGATACACCCCTGGAGAACTACAATTACCACAGTTGAACTAATATGTCCCTTTTTTGACAGACCATGTGTATGAAGAAAAAATAATTGTAAGGGACTGATGCATAATACTGTGTTTACAAATGTAGTTTTGCCTTCAAAAGCAGAGCAAATTTATCATTCACATAAGGCTTGCTACCTAATGAGCTACGAATGCCAAAGGATTTTTTGATTTAAGTTTAAGTCACGAGATAGATGTACTTGGGAACTTCGTTAACGAGAGTGTGACAA
The DNA here is from genome assembly GCF_052425735.1 of Oculina patagonica. Lineage (NCBI taxonomy): Eukaryota > Metazoa > Cnidaria > Anthozoa > Scleractinia > Oculinidae > Oculina > Oculina patagonica. The sequence goes on from NC_135768.1 coordinate 20,215,117, forward strand.
CGAATATATATAATATTACTAGGTACAAAAACTTGACGAACGTGCAAATGAATGATCGACCGAAAGACAAAGCAACTGCCAACTATAGATATCTCTAATTGTTTCGAAACGCATCAGTTTAATCTTGCTGAGTGAGACTAATTTGTAGCGGAAAATACAGCCTTATTTAGGGTGATTTATTACTTACCAACTATTTGATTGCATTTCAATTAAAGATAATTTCATATCCGCGGACTTTCAAAATAAGCTATCGATCGGCGTGCAAGTTTCTTGCTTCCTTGGCCATCCTTTCCGTTGCATTGTGTGTAAATGTGGATTCGAGCACTGGCCTCACTAGAAAAATTCCTTCCAGAAAGGAAAAAATATTCGTATTCTCCTGATGTACATCCACAAGTTCGCATTACAACTCGGGAAACCAGCCCTTGTCCACGTTCATCCGCCATTTTGAACTTAATTTAAACTTAATATAAAATTGCCAGGTTACCAAGCGAGTTTTACACCACCCAGCAAACCGCAATAAGTCGTTCATTGCATTCACGACTTAAAAAGGAATTTATGGCAAAAACCTGAGGGAGTAAAATGATAACTGCTCACTCACAACAAACCAACCAAATTTTGAAGAAAATCATTTAGCAGCAATCTTCAAATACTTACTGTTACTCTGGGTTTGTGCCATGTTAATGTTTGTGTGTCCAGATATTCAACAGAATTTGAAAAGCACTCCCCCTAAACAAAATCACAGATAATTGTAAGAAAAAAACATTTAGAATTTCCTTCACTAGAATCAACTAACAAACACAGTCGCCAACAACAGTAAATACCATTAATTTTACATTTACATGTACTTATTAGAGCAGTTTTCAATTGTAATGAGTGTCATAAAACCAAAAGCATAGTAATCACTCTGGCCAATCACAAAGAACACACACAGTAAACCAATCAAAACTTAAAGCAATACTTGTAGCCGGCACAAAGTGCGCGAAAACATGCACAAGCCGATTGGCTGAGAAAGAGGTGCAGGATTTTTAAACCAATCACTAAGCATAGCAACAGAAAACCAAAGCAAATGCAAATTTCTTTTGACACCCAACTGATAAACACTCTAAAAGATTTTTTATTGTGTTTTCTTAATATGTAAACTACACATCTTGTATACATGTTATTCATCTTCAAAAATAGCCAAATTTCCTCATTGAGTCAAGTCACACTTATGTACAAATGGAGCTAAACTAGGCTGTTATAAATCCTCCTAATTTGATTTTTAAAGTTGACGTAAGTGGCTGTACATGGCTGTACATTGTATGTATCAGACGTATTATTTGCCTACATGTACAACTTAAATCAAGATCCTAATATCAATATTTACCTCTTCTTCATATCCACCAAAGATATAAATCCTAGATTCAATAACACAAGCTGAATGGCCGTCTCTAGCAGCAGGAGGTTTTCCTTTCACTTTTGGTTTGGACCACGTTAAACTCTCTAACAACAGTGCAAAAATTATTATTAATAATGGTAATAGGACTGAGTGGAGTCCAATTCGGTCTGTAATCATACGAGTGGTTAGCAAAATCGGACGACCGCGTAGCGGGAGTCTGATTTGTTTAACCATGAGTACGATTACAGACAGAATTGGACGACATGAAGTCCTGTTACCAAATAATCAAAACTATGACAAAATTTGAGAAAGAAACTAACCTTCGGTTTGTTAAACGTCTTTATGAATACTGAAGAAAACAACAGTTTACTCAATAGAATGTACAACAACAGCGGGCACAAAATGATGCGTACTGTCCAATTACACAGGCATGACACGTACACTGTCCTATTACACTGTCCAATTACAAGCATGACGCGTACACTGTCCAATTAATGCTCAAATCGGGCTGCTGATAGCCAATCACGTTTGGGAGTTTTGTTATAGTTTTGATTAAATTCATAACAGGGTGCAATACAGTTTAATGTACATTCAAGGTTCAACATCTTTTCAGCTCTATTACTAGCTGCAAGGCTTGAACTGTTAAAATCTACTACATGTGGCCTGGGGTACTGATGTATTACTTTGTACAAGTACATCCATCATGTAACAATCACCAAGCAGAAACCATTTTTGTCTGTTTACAGACGAGCTTTGCTGGAGATTTCTAAATATTGGTAAGCTATCGGCTTGTGGACAATGTAGATATATATTCTGAATATAAAAAAATAAATAAAATAAAATAAAATAAATCGTCTTTATTTTACGAGAGTAGCACGTAACAGTCTTGCGACTGACAAACCTGTGGCCCTCGGATTCTCGATCGAATTGGAATTTAGAAGTGTTGATTTTTTTGGAAGGAGGAAAACCGGAGAACCCGGAGAAAAACCCTCAGAGCAAGGACGAGAACCAACAACAAACTCAACCCACATATGGCACCGGGCCGGAATCGAACCCGGGTCAAATTGGTGGGAGGCGAGCGCTCTCACCACTGCGCCATCCCTGTGTCGTACTCGCCAAACTGGGGGAGTGATCAGTGATTTGTACTTGCCCAACAGCTTTCACTATCACCTGGGTGAGTGGGCGAGCACCAATTTCCAACCCTGATGTATTTCAAAAAAATTATCGAAAACCAAAATAACTTTCTTGTGTTAAATAGGTCATACACACTGTGTTTGATACCGAGTCACTATCTAAGTTTATATCCTACCTGTATCAAAACAGTATAGAGTGTTACAAGCACCATGTGTGTCATTCCTGCCACCAAATATATACACCAAATCACCAATGGCTGATGCACTGTGACCGTACCTCATGTACGGAACACAGTCATTACGTGCACACGATGTGGGGGGAAGCTTGATCCATCGGCATGGAACTGTTAGAAATTTTATTAAAATTTCAGTCAAAATGGCTTGTGTTTCTGTTCATAACGAAGTAATCAATGGGCCCTTTCAAAGTTCCCTTTTGCCTCTGTTTCAAAACAAGTGTTTCTGCAAAACTTTTCATATGGAAATGAGTTTGATTTGATGAATAATTATGCACTCAGGTGAAACACATTTTCATATGAATAAGTTTGCATAAAGACTCGTTATGGCACCAAGACAAAAGGCAACTCAGAAATTGCCTTTTCATTAAACCTCAATGAAAACAGGGCCTTGAACAGTTACATTTCATTTTTGTTACAGTGTAAAGTTAAAAAGAAAATTGTTTTGCCCTGAAAGCTTTATTAAGCACCCCTCCCCTACCTTGTGAGTACACTGTAGGCTCACCTTTGGGTCAAACACACGAGTGGCAAAGCCGCATGAATGAGTTGGAGAGCAATGAGAGACAAACTTGCTGTCTCCCGCTGGATCGCTTTACTCACCTTCTTGTTCTCGCAGGTTCGCCACTCAATTTGTGTGAGCCTGCTCGCAAAATAACTCTCCCCATCACCCCTAGACAAAGTCTGTGTTTTAGGCTAGTGGTACATCAGGCTGGCACTAACGTGTATTTATTTCTGGTTTAAGTAGCATGAAGCACCTACATGACGGAGTACATAATTTACATTTCTACTTCCCCCAGGATGTGGTGCTTGTCCAATGCAGAGTTATCAGAAGGCAAATTAAATGCTGGGGATATTATCCTTAGCAGTTAATTTGCTGGTACCTATTTATACTCATTTAAGTGTCTTCCCCAGGAACACAACACAATGAACCTAGCAGATGCTTTTTTAGACTGAAAAAATGTCATGACTACAATGGTGAGACCACTGTACTGCTCTACCAATTGAGCTATGAAGTCTTCATACACTGGATGCAGGTCAATCGGGGGTTCTAACATCCCATATATAAAGTAGATAATATTGTGGTTCAATTTTACCCTGGGTACAAATTATTTGGTATTTTTTGGTAATATATGATAATAAATATAAAAGAAAAGAAAATACCTGATTGTACCAAGGGTAAAATTGAACCACAACAGATAAGATATGCGTAAAATTTCACTGAGCCTGAGGATGATCTAACTTCGGCAAATCTCAGCCTCATAGTTCTTACAAAAATGGTTCTTATAAAAAAAAGAGTATACACACACCAAAAATAACTTAAACATTTCTTATTTTGTTGTCACTTTTTATGGTAATATATTTTTATGTGCACCAGCTGAATATGATTAGAAATTTAGAAGACAGGCAATGAGGATAAACAAAATACTCAACTACTGTATGGTATTGTACAACTACAAATTCTCAAAACTAACAATAAAAGAAATATATGACTGCCAGTTAGGAGAATCTATAAGCTTGGACCTGAACGTTTAAAAATAACAAAACAACTGAGTTGATGCACGTCTGTATTTCACACGCAGTCATGAAATAAAACTATTATCGCCAGTGCACACAATAGTATCGAACTGTCTTGAACTGTGTAATTGATAGAGGCGAGCTTTATGTTGTATTCCCTCTAGTGAAGCATATGATATTATTTTTTGCACAAAAACAATGACAATCTACCCACGGGCTTGTGGCAACATGATTTATTCATCACAAATACACCGAAAATTAGAATCCGGCGTAAACAACCTCCGTGCATGTTTTTGAATCATGCGTATTAAAGTCTTATAGAAGCTTAAAAGCTTTAGAAACGGGGAGTTTGGGAGTTGAGTGCATTAAATCTGCAAATTAGCAGATTCCTTTTCCTTTGTCGACAAAACGAAGGCTGTGCAATATCTTCCACGCAACGAGGCGAAAAAACAAGGCATTTCCGGTGCGTAACTGTTTTTGACAAGCCTTCGAGAATGCATACACGTTCAAGCCTTCGATGCCGCGCGCTTTCGCAGAAATCCCACCCGCATTCCTACAAATTCAACCTCAATTTTCACAAACCTACCTGTATCGAAAACATGGACATCAATGTTAATGATTTGATTGTATTCTTCGCCTGTGCAGTAGCCTCCAAAGCTGAATATAAAGCGGTTTCGAATCGAGACTGCTGCATGATTCACTCGGCGAGGCCCTCCTTCAACTTCTTGAGTCCATCTTATGGCCATGACTAAACGATTGTAATCTTAAATTCTTTTCTATGAATGTTTAAAAACCGTACAATCTAAAATCACTTCAACTAATAAAAGAACCACTGTATGCTATGAGCAAGTGGACCTTGCAAAATTGAGAATTAATTTGAGAATATTATATGACATGACTGGTCAGCGGAGTAGGCTACATTGGCAATCAGTAGCTGATGTGTTATGTAAGATAAACACAAAGTGTCTCCAATTGTCAATACGTTATTTCATTCTCGACTCCAAGGGGTCGAGAATGTGCGTTATTCAACATTTTTTTAAGAACGCATTTATCGGTATTTTGTTCATATTTTGCTTTTTGGATCCAAACTAAAGTTGTGTCAGGTACAATGTAGGCGTGTTATCCATAGCAGACCGTTTACAAGGGCAGAACATGTCCATGGGCCTGGTATAGCGCTCAGCCAGGGTTACCCTACTGCCAGTAATTTTTACCCTTTCTCCTCGTTAACAGACCTAACACGGTGCACAGCAGCGCCAAGTTAGCTACATCATCACTGTACTTTGAGGTTGAGTAGAATAATTGTTCTGTTATACAATAACCGGTGTACAGCCAACTCTCACTATAACGGGCACCTTGGGTTTCCGCAATAGAGAAAGTCAGTAGTAGCGAGAGTTATTTTAAGTAATTCTTATTCGCCAGGATTTCAACTCCTGTCCGTAATAACGGGTTGTCCGTAATAGCCAGGTTGACTGGGAGTGGGAGTTGACTGTATCATAGCCTATCATGAGAAATACTATTCTTAAAAACAAAACCATACACAACTCTCTCATAACGGACACAATTGTAGGGCGGAAACCTCTATGGCGCACATGGCTAGCTGAAGACGGACACCTCTTTAGTATTAAAGGGCAGACACTCAAAGCAAAATTCTGGTTAAAAAAATACCTCGCCTTGCAAAGTAGGACGCAACCAACGTGAAGGGCGTTCTTCTGTATGCTTGTGAAACGAACCTCATCATCATCATCATCATCATCATCATCATCATTTATTAGTCACTTTAGAATTGACAGTTGTCAGCAATAACTATGGTAGATAGGGCAAGGAGACCTCCAAGAAACAACCAGCTTATAGGGGAGGCCACCTCGGTTAGCAATATGTTAGTAATTTAGTTGTGGATGTGCAGACTCATTTTAAAAAAAATAATTATTTTTTTTCTTAAAAGTAGAAAAGCTGGGGGTCACCTGACTCGTTTTTGAGTTATAAATACTTAATTAAAGCTAAAATTAAGGGTGTTTTTAACTGGTTATACCGTTGTTATGCTTACAAGTGACATCAAGAAAATAATCACAACTTGTTTGCCAACGACTGGGCATTTGCTTGATCCCATTTTTGTAGCAGGAACTGATAAATGTTTGTAGCACTGACCCATCAAAGTATATCAGAGCTGGAAAGTGCTGAAACCTGTTTTGAGCCTCCGTTAAGGGTCGTTTAGCATATAAAATAAGCCCAGGGCTTACGGTAGATAAAGCGCCCTAATTTTACATGTGTCACGTGTCCTCTGTATCGGTACGTTTGAATGACTCACACCCATTTTATCTGTCTATTAAAGCCTTTTTTTTTTTTTTTTTTAAATTATTTAACTAAAATGATCCACAGGAAGATTTACCGACAAACGTGAATATTTTAGAGACACTATTCAAATTGCGGAAACTAAGCACTTGATTTTGCGTCATGTTAATTATTTTGTATCTTTTTCAAAATGGCAGAAAAATATGATCATTTTAACAACTGTACGTGCACAGAATACATAATTGTGGATATTTATATCAGTAAAAGGCTTTTTTGGGTTGTATAATAAGTGGCTTAATTAATGACGTTTTCTTTCAGACTGCTTGGTATCCTTGGAAATATTTCATTGTACTTCGATAGCTTTCCGAGTGGTTTACAAGAAAATCCTTCAAAAATATCCCCATAAGTTGATTATTTTAAAGACTCAAAGAGGCTGTAACGCTAGAGGACTCGCCAATCCTTTATCCAAGATTTGCTGGGCGAGGTAAGTTAGTATACTTTACAGCGGTCTATAAATGGAAAAAATAGAAGGTAATAAAGTAAAGAAAAACAATTGTAAAATAAAAACATTCTGCTCTCATAAATGAGTGTTTCTAAGCATCACACACAAAGAGTTTGAATGCAAGGTGTTATTATTGCGATGTTGTTGTTGTTGGTGTTATATCTACACTGTATTGCTTAACCTGATCTAAGTAAAGGTTCTCTCAAGTACAAGCTATGTTAGACTTGCTTACAAGCCGAGCTCACAGAGCACGAAGCGCGAAAGCGAGCGCGAGAGCTTCTACGTACCACCAAACCGGAAACGAGAAGCGAACGACTTTTAGAAAGTCTAAAGCTATGTTTTTGGAGGGTGTGAATCGGGCTAACTGTTTCGCGTATAACAACGAGTTTGGGCTATTCCAACCGTATAGAGCAGTTTTCAATTGAGTGTCGTAAAACCAAAACCAAAGTAATTACTCTGGCCAATCACAAAGGACACAGACAATCCAGTGAACCAATCAAAACTGGAAACAAATACATGTAGCCGGCACAAAGCGCGGGAAAACGTGCGCGAGCGAGTCATGATTGGTTTTGGTTTTACTCCTGATTGGCTGAGAAAGTGGCGTGAGATTTTTAAGCCAATCACTAAGCGTAGTAATGCAAAACCAAAGCAAACGCAATTTACTTTCGACACTCAAGTGAAAACTGCTCTAAATAACAGAAATTTATATAAACTGACTAACATATCAACATTTAAAAGGAAGTCGAATTTTTCGTTTTCATATGCTGTACTTAACAGATCTTAGCGGCCACAGTTTGGAGATTCTCTAGGACAATGTACTTTTCACTCTAATTCTGTCTAGCTCTTCTTTATACTCTTTGTACAGCCCTGATCGCCCTGATCAGTGACAAGCTCTGAAATTTCTTTTTTAAATAATTTAAAAACTGTTTTTTAACTTACTTTGCAAATGGTATCATCCTCAGCTCTTGGTTGTAAAATTGTACAAATTAACAGTGACTAAACTCCTATTGTGCTGTTTGTTGACTACAGTCGAACCTCTCGTAAGCAGACACCCTCGGGACGCGAAAAAGTGTCCGTAACTGGAGCTGGCCGCTTACGAGAATGGTTCTCGTAAGCGGCCACTTGAGGTGTAGGGGAAAGATGACCGCTTACGGAAGATTGCCCAGCTAACAATAACCGGACGGACGTGGATGACGAGAAAGCAAACACTGAAATATATATATGTTATTTGCCGGCCGGGAGGTCCGTATAGGGAAAAACTGTACCTGAGGTCTTGAGTACGGCCCGAGGCCGCAGGCCGAGGGCCGTGCTCAAGACCGAGGGTACAGTTTTTCCCTATACGGACCGACCTTGGCCGGCAAATAACGTTTTTATTTTTTTCCTACTTTATTTTGTGTGGTAAAGAAATCTTGAAATATTGTGTGGCAAACTCTTTGTTTGTATACGCGCGCACTCAGTTCAATGTTGAGTCGATCGATTGGTTAGCAAGAGTGAAGAATGCTGTTTGCTATTTAAATCCGAATAAAATAGCCTCACTAAATTGAAAAGTGCTCCACAAAGGTTCAGTATATTTAACTTACACTGCAGAGAGTCAAGAAAAGCAAATGAAGTGATCAATATAGCACAAATGTAGCACAAAACTAAACGCTTTATAAATCGATTTCGGCTTTAATTCCCGATAAAAATTCCCGACAAATGTTTTGAAAACCTTGAAAGAAACTCTGCTCGCCGGGTGTTACGCCTATTTATCTGAAAAGCAGTACTTCTAAGATATACACACTTTTGTTTAACAGATTAATAATCTCTGCGTTGATTCCCAGCAGAATTATATTCTGATAAACTGTACGAAAGTCAAACTGAATGAAATGCTTCGTTTGGTCGTCTACATACGGCACAATATTGCGATAATTAATTTGACGTTTTCAATCAAAGAATCTCATTTTCTTGAATGACCGCAAACTTGTAGTGTTTTGTTTTAGCAAAAAGTGACAAGTAAACAAAGCAGTTTAACTCGTAAATGGAGTCTGAGAACCGGTGTAGTTTACCTTAGACAAGTGGCGTGAAAATCATTGTGAAATGCACAAACAACGACAAACTACGAACGGTAAACTACAACTCTATTTTGTCGATAAAGGAAATAAATACTCGCCTTTTGAAGAACTTCAAGACCTTTAATTCCACTAGAATGATGTCTTCTTACATTAACAACGGTTGGTTAACAGCTTTATCAATTTTGGAGAGCAAAACTTTCATCGCTACAAAATAATCTCGCGCGGTAAGCTTGACACTAAAACTGCATCCCACCCGTTCCGTTGACCGCGGTCAAGATCGGAAAATTCCGCCCGCTCCCGGAACCAATCAGATTGCAGGATTCGGTTCATCTTGCCCGCTCGCGCGCTGAGAAAAAAAATAAGGTACTTTATTATTTTACTAACTCCGTGAGCGGTCAAGATGAAACGAATCCCGTGCTCTGATTGGCTACCCGAGCGGTCAAGATGGAGCCATCTTGACCGCTCGGGATCGCCCGCTGTGTTCCCGCAAGCGAAAAAACTTTTCAGTTCCGTCGTCGCTACTTCAAAAAGCTTTTCAGTCGTAAATTTGAGCTATGAAAGTATTTTCCGAAACAACACAAGTATTTTCTGTCTGTTTCTAGCGAAATGGAGTCCGATAACAAAGAAATAGGTATTGAAGTGAATGAGAACAAACAAATTAATCAACAAAAGCTAACGAGTTTCGTGAATTTTATTTGCCACAACAACCACCTAATACAAAAATTAAAACGCAAAGCGACTTGAAGACATGTTATCGGTTTTTTTCGGCGGAAAAGGGAGAGAAGTCAGTGACATACCTGAAGAGTAAAGACTTCGGCAAACTAGTCGTTTGTGTAAAATCTTCAAAATGGAAGAAAGCGGACGGCACGGCGAACCAGGCACTGAAAGCTTTTAAAACATCTTTTCACCGAAGCCTCTAACGCTCACGTCGAATAAGGTCGGGTCGAACATTTATATCAACGATGTAGGAAAGTTCAAGCTTTTCCCGTGAAGTGGTAAGTCCCAAACGCTTTCAACAATCACAATTTCAATATTCAGCTCGTGTCAGGGCAGGTTTACACCACAAAAGCTCCAGAAGCGAGCAAATACTCTGCAAAACGTCCAATAATCAAAAGCTGGCGGCCAGATGGAATGGACATTCTTGTTTTAAGGCTTCAAACTCAACGTTGATTCGCAATTTTAGCCATTTCAATATCCTTTTGACGGTTAAAAAGAGTTGAATTTCGCTGTTGTCGCGTCGTTTTACTTCAACTCGATTCATTCAAGAATTTGACAGTCACTCGTTAAACTTTTAAACCAATGAAATGATTTTAGCGTGCGCCATTGATTGTGCATGCAACTGGCTTCCTTTTCAGTACTCGAAAAAGTCAAATAATAAATCCTTTATTGACCAAACTTGTTCGGTCAAGATGGCAGGATATTGGCCTCGTTCTTTTTTTTGAGTGTTTATGGACCTCGACTTCGTCTCGGTCCATAAACACGCAAAAAAAGAACTTGGCCAATATCCTGCCATCTTGACCTCACGCTTGGTCAATAACCCATATGTATCGAATTGTGATTACTGTAAAATCATTGTGACGAACGACGATGAAAAGTTGACTGATAAAAACAAGATACAGAGGTTTTTTAAAGGATTTTCTTTGGCGTGTCCGCTTACGGGAGCTTAAAAACAAAGAAAAAGTCTAAGTCGTAATCTGTGAAAGTGTCCGCGGCCGTTTACGGGAATGTCTGCTTACGAGAATGTAAAAATACAGAGTTTATATGGGAGTTAAAACGGGGTTTCAAACAAGGCGGCCGTAAGTAGAGCTGTCCGCTTACGAGAGTGTCCGTTAAGAGAGCTTCGACTGTAAATCCGTTTTTTAACAGTTTACTGGCTAAAAATGGCATTTTTGTAAATGTTTCCTGACTAGAGATGTATCCTATTTGCATCCTTTTTTGAGCCGTTTTTTTAAACAGGGTATGTTTAGTACACTCTGGTCTTCAATCGAAAATGATTTTTAGAAAAGTAAACCACATTTGAATATTAATATTTCGGTGACGAAAGGAGCTGGGTGTTTAACAAAGCGGATTTTAAAAAGTCCTTCTCGGGTCTGAAATTGGGAATCGATTTTTTGTATTGTATTTTCTGTAGTGTTGTGTGTAAACCTCGTTTTTATTGTAGAAGCATATTTTGGGAATTCTTTTAGGAATAGCTTTCTTAGTATGTGCTCGGGCTCTCAAATTATTTACTCATCTGCGGAAAACAAGGCTTTAAAGTTACCTTTTAGTTTTATCTGCTTTTCCGTCGTTTTAAAACGCAGACAAAAGCCATGTCTTACTACGTACAAGGTGAAAGTAACGATTGTTGGTTTTTGTTCGTTCCAATAACAAATAATAAAAAAAGAGAGGCGGCCCCCCAAAATGAAGCGGGCGGGGACGAGAAACATATTTTTTTTACTTAGCGTAACTTGTCAAAAGGAATCCTTGTTTCGACCTATTATTTTATCTTTAACTTTCAAATAATTTCGGTTAAATGCTGTTGTAAACTTTAAAACTTAGGAAACACGAACACTTTAGAAAGGATGTTTATCCGAACTATTTATTTAAGTTTCGGAATCGTTCGCTCTTTTTATCCCGAGCTTGCATAATGATTAGGCTCGCTTGTCTCATTAAAAAAATAAGTTCGCTCGCGAGGGTTGACACCTTCAAGGTCCTTTGTTCTCAATTGAACTGCGTTTTGCTAAGTTTTATAGATTTCTACAACCTTAAACTAAAATTCCTTTCGTCAGAACCTAAAATGATTTACTAGCTTTCACAGGAGCGAAGAAATTCTTCGAGTAAGAATTCAGTCCGTAAGAAATATTCTTATTCGCAACCTTTAACAGTTATTGAAAATAGCGTCTTTTCATTGTCAGTATTCCTCTCTTGCTGACGAGAGAAGTGGCACTCCTGGCAAAGTTCGCGGCCTTCACAACATTTATAGAACTACGTATTGTAAGAATGTTGGATAGAAAACTAATAGGCGAGCGGTAAAACAATCACTTTGAACTGCAAAACATCGCTTTTGATGGAAAGAAATGTCCAAGCTTGTTTTAGAGTTGCTTTGTAGTGCTGTTTTTAGTTAAACAGATTTCCTCGAATAAGCATCGGGACTGCGGCGCTTATTCGGGGGTGGCGGTTATTAACTGTTTTGTCCCAAATGCGACGCTTATTCGAATAAATACGGTACGCTACGTTCAGAGCTTGTGACTAATAATAATAATAATAATAATAATAATAATAGTAATAATAATGGTTTTATCGGTAACATTTCTACAGAGTAGCTCTACATTTACCAAACTAACCCTAACCTAACAAATAAAATGATATTTAACAATTAAAACTCTATAATCGTTAAATTACTGTATACTACTATGCTATATTATATTATATACATTTATGCATTTAAAAAATACTATACTATATACATCTAAGAGAAAAATAAAAATAAAAAGCTACAGGAGATCAAACTGTTAATTTATTCTTCTTTAAAAGGAAGCGCTTTACTTCCCTGCAAAATGCATCATGGTCCACAGTGTTTTTAAGGTTCGTTGTAAGTTTGTTAAATAGGGTAGCGGCGTGATCTTGAAACGTGTTAGATATTAGTGGGATCTAGAAAGAATAAACAGCGTTTTACCGAAGACTTTGGCCGTTGTCATTCTTCTAAAAACTGCCTCGCGATATTATTTTAGCCCTTGCCCCCGCCTCGATTACTTGTTTTTACTGGTAGCGGGAGCAAGCAATTTTCAAGTAACCATATTCATAAAAAAACAAGTTTAGTCTAGTTTTGGGGAGTGAGGTTAATGATGATGACGATGACGAGGATGATGATGATGATGACGATGATGATGATGATGATGATGATGATGATGATGATAGCTTTATTTATAGAGGGATAAACATTTTACAGCCAAAGACTGGTAAACTAGTGACCCTCTGCCTTAAAAAAACGAGAAAAAATACACTTGAGAAAATATACAGTTTAAAAATTTCTATGTAATAATGGTCCATCAAAATTAGAAAAACAAAAATAAAAGTTGGAAGAGCTATCTCACTAAGGTAAAAAAAAAATTAAATTGAATATAGAAAACATGTATTTCTCCTGGGTAAGGCAAGAGATAGGATCGTACAGTCACTAAACATGACTAAACGTTTATACCTCATCTGTTCCACGTACTGAAAATCATGCGCAAGAGATAAAATTTAGGCTTTGCACTTTTAACCATAACTCTATGCAAAATGAGCAATTTTCTGGCAAGTTATGTTGAAGTAAATCTGTTGCCATATCGGGCATATTTTGGTCAGCTTTTGTACATTTTGCTTATCGATGCGAGTTTCAACTCCTGTTACTACATATACAGTACACAACACAATGCGTATTTTGTCTGGGAGTCGCACGTTTTGCTAGGCTTTATTCGCGAGCGATCCCCTTTCCTGGTCTGTACTGATTAAGGGTAAATATGAGAGCAATTTATTAAGGAAAATTCAATGATGAGAATATTGACGAACGAGTCCTCGAAAATACGCGCGAGATATCACGGGAGTCACACGAGCAGAAATTTACTGCGCATATTCGAGAATCCGCTGTCCCATTGCGTCTAAAATGACATGGCCCCTGACAATGAAATTCAACCTTCTCTTTCTCCGAAAACAACAAAAAAACAAACCTTTATCATAAGAAATAAGCTGAAACTATGTTTAATTTTTCAGATCATCAAAAATGAAGGCAATTTTATAATTCAAATGTTGGAGGATTTCTATCTACATTAATATTTACTCTTTTAAATAGTCACATTGTTTACACAACCACGATATCTTGATTACTATTAAAAAAAACTTGTCATGTTCCCCACACATGCGGTTGGTATATTGAAGAATAATGCCTGAGGCTGAAAGATTGTCCGAAACTGAAATAAACAGTTGGCCGAGAAGCGAAGCTTCGAGGACAACTGTGAAATATTCAGAATATTAAGGACAAATTGTCAGCCAAAGGCATTATCCTCCAATATTCCAGCAAGCCAGAAAGGGGTTTATTTATTTTATATCCCTCCGATTGATTTTTAACAACGCACTTTATCGCCGGCCGGTAAAAAGGAAAAACCTACAGTGATAAACCCGGCATAACTGCGGTTGAAATGAATCAAATCAAATGACAAATGTAGCTTTACGTGAATTGACTTCTTTGTATTATCGTGCGCTCTCGCGCGCGCGGAAACGTGCGCGAGCATTTATTTAAATGCGCGTGTTACACAACAAACTTTTTAACGGCGAAATAGTTTTGTCCCCCTGAAGAAGGCAGCATTGCCGAAACGTCGGGAATAGTTTTTTTACTACAGCGTAGTATTTACATTTTTATCATTTATACATTCAGCACCTACGCTGCGCAGGGCTTCGAATTTTTATGACAAATGTAGGTTGACTGGTTTATCGAGGTTTACGTGATTTGTGAAAGTTAGACCTGAAAAGATGACTTTGTTCGTTTGTTTTGTACTTGTCTATAAAATCGGGCGACAGATATAAAGTCAGACGGGGTATATTGTCTGATACTTGTCGTCCGATTTTCGACCTCGCGATGCGTTTTGTCCAATAAGCGCGCACGAAAATTAATTGGCCGGCCGAGAATCTTCGAGCATGCGCGATAGCGTTGTTCAATACTCCATTTAGCATGAACGAGCAATCTCGTTCCCAGAGTCCACGTTCCTCTTGACCAGCGGTCGGGAAACGACCGCTGGTCAAGGGGAACGTGGACTCTGGGAACGAGATTGATGAACGAGATAAAAGCAGTCCCAGAGCTCCGCGAATAACTGAAATTAACGAATCATCTTCGCACCTAAAGGCGCTTTTAACACAACATCTGCGCAAGACACCTTTAGTCTTCTTCAGCGCATGGCCTGGTTTCCCTTGTAAGTGAAGTGGATTCATAATATCGAGCAGAAATTCTCCAGAAAGGGGTTTTCGCTCTAGAAGCTAGCCAGAGGACCGAATCTTGTTGAAACCGCGTTTCAAAACTTACAGTAAGTACTTTTAGATTTCAATTGGCCACGTTAGAAATCTATTGTTGACGAAATACTGCCCATTAATTGTCCACCAAACGTATAAAAACATAATTTCTCTATGGGTGGCCAGAAAAGGTGTTTTTCACCACACATGCAAAAGAAAATTGTGTAAACCAAAGAAATGCGTTTCATAAGGAGCCCTCCCAAGCAAATTAGCAAACCCAAAACCTTTTACCTTATTTAAAACTGAAATACACAGGATGAAGTATTGTTATATGTTTAAAAATATACATAAAAAACGTTTTCAATGCGAATTTTTTTATTTATTTCATTTAATATTTTAATTTTTTTTTTCGTGTTTGATCTTGTAGCCAACCTTGCATTATTCAAGATGTATTTTTAAAAGTGATTATAAAAAACCCAAAAATCCATGCTTAATTCACATAACACTTGCAATCAATTCTTTGCGGTGTGTTTGGGAGTCTGTGTAAGAGCTTTCCTCGCTTAGAGAGTTATTCTTTTAGATCAAAATCACTGTTTTAAACCACTTTCTTGCCATTACGGTTAAAAATCCTGCATTTAATAAATATATTACCTAATCTGTCGCTATAACAGAAGAGAAACAAATACTATTAGTTATGGACAATTTGCTTGCAAACACTGTTAAAAGAAAGCTACAAAAAACTGTACACCAGAATTTTGTAAAACTGTAAGCTTTACTGCAAAAGGGCTACGTAAATTCACAAAATATTCATAGAAATAATTGTCTTGATTTAATTGGAGTACAGTTTCTTGTAACTGATCTATTTATTTAACACTGCCTATTCAGTGCACTTCTGCAATTTCAGTCTTTTTAATGAGTTATCTAAACCGAAATCACTTCACTAAAAGAAACGGCGACATTAGAAGGGTTTCTTTTCCACAGAAAGCCGCAATTCTGCTAAATGAATGTCTGAGTTGTCATTTCATAAAATCTGTGAAAATTATTCTTTTTTCGCATTTTTAATTTTATCGGAAGGGATTTGTGCTTGGAAAAATCGCATCCAGACATTCAAAAACGTTCTGCTTTCCTCTCGCTCGCCTCACGCAATATTAAAATAAATTTGTGTCTGTTCTTGCCTTGCCGTCGCCTCGGGCAAAAAACTTCGAAATATAAAAACGAGTCGACGGTGAAATAAGAAAACTTTTAATAACAAGAAAAAATAGTTTGCGATCCGTTTTTTGATTACATTTTAATCACACCGGAATGAAACTGTTTTTCATTTTCTCAGAAGTGGCGCACTTTTCACAGAAATTGGCCCTACAAAATGAAATGCTTATTAATGTATCTCGTTTACCATCGTTTATAGCCAAATGTCGGTATATCTTTAAAGCCGAACGATTAAACGTCTATTTTTTTCGCAAGTCAGCCCACAAATATATCTAAAAAAAAGGATGTTCGGGTGGTCAAAATGTCCAAAAAGAAGATTCAATTTTATGGTTCAGCTGACTCTTTCCAGAGTCTTCAATTCTGGCGTATACGTTTATGTATATCAAGCTACGTTTAAGTCGATGGTAAAAATAAAACTGTTTTATTCATTTATGCATAAAAACTGCAGCCATCACAGCTGCACATCCTATCATTGTCTGGCGGGGAAAAAAGTTGCATGAATTGACTGTTTTGTGCATAGAAAATGAAAGCCACAAAAGCTTTGGTCGTTGGGTACACCCATCGAAAGAAAAAAACAGTACACAAAAAGCCAATTCAAAGCGCCCTTTGATGGTCTTCTTTGTTAGGTTACCATAGCACCACAATTGATTTTGACAAAATAATAAAGTTCAGTTTCGCAAACACAAAAAGCAAATTTATTTATATTCCACCTTTGATCCCCAGGCGCCGGATAGCATTGAAGACGGCCAGCATAACTTAAATTCAGACTTCAGCTGTTTTTAAAGCTTTTTATCAATGGAAAGCCTAAAAAAGCCCTTAAAAGGTGTCTGTTGTTTTTTTCTTCAGGAAACCTACACGAGAAGCGAAACATCTGCAGCTATTGCGACATGATCAGTCGGCTTTCAAAGATACTCGGGTCACTTATAGATCCTCAAAGCGGAAATTTTGTTTAGCCTATGGCGAGACTTTGACTGAACGTGACGCACTTTGGACTAGGTCGGCAGTTCCAAAATTGACATCAATTAACAAAATCAGACCGAGCTTAATAACGAGAAACAACTTAATTAAAACCCTCTGAGTGAAGCAGTTTTCATTTTATAAAAATTTTCTTTCATGACTTTCGCTCAACAAAAATCTCAGCGATCAGAGAAGCAACGGACTTTGTTCACCTCGCCAAATTAAAAAGAATTAACGCAGTTGGTTTCCGCCATATAAAGTACAGGTGTTGCTTCCAAAGCACTACTTGTAGACGAAACTTAGCTTGTACTTTCTCTAGTTCCTAAAATAAAACTGCAGTTACAGATGATATACTTGCAAAGCTGCGTTTTAAACAATTAAAGGCGTCTTAAACTGGTTTGTCAAGTTTTCTGCTCACTCGATTATTGAGAACTGCATTTAATTTAGCAACTTGTTTTGAACCACTTCTCTTACTCGGTACGGTTTGGTAGTCTTGGTTTTTATGTGCAATACAGCAGCTTTTTTGGGGATGGTTACGCAGGCTGTTTCACCTTTCTCAGTTGGAAACAGGTTCGTAAGATTTTAAAACACCCCCTTTTAATTAAATTCTCCTTTGTATTAACTGAACTAAACCGGCAAACGAAAGGTAAATCAAAGCGTTGTATTTCTATGGTTTCCTTTTTCCGCATTGCATTTGAATGGTTTTCTTTTTCAGCTTTGCATTTAAATGGTTTTCTTTTTCAGCATCGCATTTATGTGGTTTTCTTTTCAGCATCGCATTTATATGGTTTTCTTTTTCAGCATTGCATTTAAATGGTTTTCTTTTTCAGCATTGCATTTAAATGGTTTTCTTTTTCAGCATTGCATTTAAATGGATTTTTCCAGCTTTGCATTTTTATGGCTTTCTTTTTTTGCATTTATACGTTGTTGTTTTTTTAACATCAGTGCACTTACACGGCTTAATTTCTGCATCACATTTACGTGACCTTCTTTTTCAGCATTGGGTATAGTTTTAGCAGCCCGGTTTCATATCAGTGCTAGATTTTACAGATTTATAAACGTTTAAGAGAAGGAACTGATACAAGTGGTATCCTATTAGTACCAAGATACAAATTAACACGTCGTGTTTAAACTTAAGGTAATTTTATCCATCGACTCGGACGTTCAACGGAATAAACATTATCCATGATAAGAATTTACTAGTCGGTTTTCTTGAATAGTCACTGTGCAACTTGATGGATTTTTCATGATCAGACCAGTGTCAATTAATATTACACAATTTATATTATATTTTTATGTTTTACAACTATTTTCATCATATATATTATATTACTTTTATATTTAATATATAATTTATACGACTGGGAGAATCTTACAGTAAAAACGAGGGCAAGTAGTCTAATTGTTTAGTAGAAACTCTAAAAAAATTGCAGTCCAAAACCGACAATTTTATGCACTTTCAATCCAACAATTAAGAATTATTGTCCCTAGCGCACGCGTTCAGCGCCGAACCAATCAGATTTGCGCGTATTTCCAATATAACACGGCCAGGCAGGCTGAGTTTCTGCTAAAACTTGATAGAAACTTGAAAAAAAAAATTATTTCTTAAACATTACACATTATCTGTATTAATGAAAAATGTACCCATCGACAGTTTTTATTTGAGCTCTTCTTTTACAGACGCCGACCTCTGCGACAAAAGAACGCAAAAATATACAATACAATAATATCAGAAAGTATCACTTTCAGCTGATAGAAGGAGTACGTGCTCTGCTATTTTTCCCGGTCTAAGCATGCTGTTATTACAAGAAAAATTTAGCGAGTCGAATTCCAAATAGTAAATTAATCGGAAAAACAGATCGACATTTCGCAAGTACTCAGACATGTCGACGCCACGTTTTAAAGAGTTTCAGGGTCAAGATTCTCAAGAAGCAAAGATTTCATTCAAGTTCTTAAACGGGTCAAGGGTTGTCTTTTAAGAAAAAGATAAAAATCATCGCCATCAAGTTATCCAATACTTGTATGACATTTTAAAAGACGTTTTCCTGGAATAATTGAGGGGCTGGACTAAAGGACAGACAACCAAACCAGAATTGAGAAGCGAACGACTTTTAGAAAGTCTAGACTAAAGAACTATTGATATATTGTGGAGAATTTTTTTTTACCTTACAATAATGTCTTGGAAAGGGAAAGGGTAAGGTAACAAAATTGCGTGCTCAAGTCTTACAGTGAATACTTGAACTACTGTAACTACAACTATTACAGCTAATAGACGTAAGAGTATTTTATCAGGCTAATATCCTTAAAGGGACTGTGTCACGGATTTAAGCTGGATTTTTGGCATGGGAAATGACCATTAAATTCGTTGAAATGTAAAATTAACTTCTTAAAAAAGTGAAGGAACATTTCAATAACACACCAAATACAAAAGAAGGTACGGATGGCCAAAAGCGACGAAGATTAAAACGGATTGCGATATAGGTTTTTGAAATGTTGTTGGGCTGAACAGTTTTCAAAGTTGATCTTGTTTGCTTGTAACTTTAAATTATAACGCCCGGGATACACATTTGGTTGCAATGAAGCTATGGATTTGTCATTTAGATGCATAAAAGGAATTTCTTTGCAAACATTAAGTTTCAAAGCAAGTATTTGGCAAAACGTAATAAAATAAACTTAACTCAGCCGTGACACAGTCCCTTTAATCATCTTTAAACATGTGTTATTCCAACACTTTGCTACAAGTAGTTGTCTAGAAGGTACACGCGATACTTTTACATGCCTGCTAAGACAACTCTAGGATAAGAAAAAAATTCACTCCCAAATCTGTATGGTTGGAAACAATTTCTGTACGAGAGCATTTTATCTATACAAGAATCTTCTCTTGAAGTGCTTTCTTGCCAACAAATGATCGTCATTCGGTCACTGACCTTCGATTTATATCACGTATCATTTGCAAGACACGACCGGAACATTCCCATTTAAGATCATTACCGTACCTGAGTGAGTGAATTAGCTTGAATTTGAATAACTAGGTAGAGAAATATTGAGTTTTAGAGTAGGAAAACGGCCATATTTTCGGGAAAATTTTAACGGACTTTTATTCTTTTATGATAAGTAGATAATTCGGGATTTGACCCCTTTTACCTTACCCAAAGTACATAAAAGACATAAAAGTGGGAAGTGTCGACGTGAATGCAAAATAAACAAGGAATTTTTGAAGGGTAGCTGTTATGTGACCGGAACAGTTAAGTAATGTTACAATGAAAGAATAACATTTAGTGCGGAGCGTTCTCGGCTACGGGTTGGTTGCAAGCGAAATGATTGGAGAGTGGACGATTCCATGTACAAATGAAAGGTACGCTTATTTATGACTTTCAAATAATTAAGCTTTCCAAATTAACCACAGTGTGTCTCATGCTTTTAGCATTTTTAACACCAGAGTCGGCCCGAGGCTCGAATATGGATATGAAAAGGGAAAAGGGTGTCGTAACAAATATTTTTAAAATTACCCCAAATACGCAAAATTTGAACAACACAGAAGAGAACATAGGATAAACTTTCAGCTTGATATCTCTTGATAAATCTCTGGAACATATAACAAATGCCCATATTTCAGCGTAATAATACCGCGTACCAATGTATACCCCAAGAAAAAATATGTATACCCAAAACTCCTGACATATGTTAAAGGATCTATGTTACGAATTTTAGCCAAAAAAGACATAAGACAATACACCACTTTCATAATGGCGGCCAATTTATTTATTCTTTTATATGTATGTTAATTAGCCCTACTGGCCTCGTTTTAGAGTAAAAATTCTTTTGAATTTTTCACATGCTGACGAGGCCAGTAGGGCTAATTAACATACATATAAAAGAATAAATAAATTGGCCGCCATTATGAAAGTGGTGTATGGCCACCAAATTGAGTGAAATATAAAAATAGCCACTTAAAACATTTAAAGAACATTTCAATAACACAGAAAATACAAAAGAAGGTACGGATGGACAAAAACTGGAGAAGATTAAAACGGATTGCGAAGACCTATTAGGCTCACCAGTTTTCAACGTTAATCTTCTTTTAGTTGTAATGAAGCTGTGGTTTTGTAATAAACCCAAAGAAGTAATTTCTTCGCTAACATTAAGTTTCGTAGCGAATATTTGGCAAAACGTAATATTAAAAATAGACTTAACTCCGCCGTGACCCAGTAGTGGTGGATGTGCTGGAATTTTTTTTGACACTTATCTATGTCACGTACGGCGCCTATTGTAAAACTTAGGCTCGGTTCAGACGCCGTACTTTTCATGAGCCGAACTCAATTCGAATTTGGACCGACCCAAATTGACAAAAGTACGCCTCTTGATTCAGACGCCGTACTTTTTGGCCGTTCCGAGGCCGTTCCTAATACAGTTCCAATAAAACCAGTCAAAATACATTATAATAATTTATGAATTAGGATCGGCACATGAAAAGTACGGCGTCTGAATCAAAGTCGTTCCAAAGGCGTTCCACAGGCGAAATTCTCGGCCAAGCCAGGCGGGAAGAACGGGTGAGCCGTTCCAAATTGAAATAGCCG
This sequence comes from Oculina patagonica, assembly GCF_052425735.1. NCBI lineage: Eukaryota > Metazoa > Cnidaria > Anthozoa > Scleractinia > Oculinidae > Oculina > Oculina patagonica. Next base: position 20,236,916 of record NC_135768.1, read on the forward strand.
TTCTAATTTGATTCAGACGCCGATCTTTTCATGTACTTAATTCAAGGAATTAGGTTCGGCTCATGAAAAGATCGGCGTCTGAACCGGGCCTTAGTTTATAATTTTTTTTTTTAATTCACATTTCATAATCCATCTCAATCTTCCCCAATCTTAACCATCCTTTTCCTTTTTGGTTTATTTTTACATCTTTGGGGATTTTCTAACTTAGTAAACTATTATTTTGAGGTTTCCTTTGACTAAAAGGTGGTTTAGAGCTTCTAGATCATGGATGGAGCGACTTCAAATTCATCGATCGTAATCTGTCTCAATCTTCCTCAATCTCAAACCATCCTTGTTCATTTTTGGTTTATTTTTGCCTCTTTGGTGTTTTTCTAGCTTAGTAAACTATTATTTTGAGGTTTCCTTTGACTAAAAGGTGGTTAAGAGCTTCTACATCATGGATGGAGCGACTTCAAATTCATCGATCGTAATCCGTCTCAATCTTCCTCAATCTTAACCATCCTTGCTCCTTTTTTTTAGTGTAGTGTTTGAACTACACTTATGCGGTGGTTGTGGGTGAGGTAAAAGTGCTACCGGGATAACGCTAGGTGTGGACTAATGCGCACTAAAGTGGAACAAGCGTGCCATTCATTTCGAAAGATCGGCTTTCAAAAGATCGTATGTAATTATATGCAAGATACAAATCCTCGCGTTTCCCAGTATGAATTGCAAGAATTTCTTGTCTTTCGCCGCAAAAGAAACTGCAAATACATGTCAAAAACTTCGAGTTGCAAGTAAAGTTTATTTGTCAAACATGAAAGCGAAAGTTTTTTAATGTACCACGAGTAATTTAAAAGCAGCATGCTCTTTTCCTAAAACATCAACAATCGGTCACGCAAATTGAACATGGAGAAATGTCAAGTATGTCCTTCGTCTGAGAGCGGAATGTTTCGTCACAAGGACTATTAGCTTGAGTTTTCTCGCCTGCCTTGCAGCAGGACTTGTCGCAATATCCTCGATATAGTCCTAAACCGGCCGTTTAGACTGTGTGACGGTGGCTTATGTTTTCAGACCGCGAGACAATAGATTTGACCGTTTAGCTGTAAAGTTTTCGCGTGATGTTAAATATCATGTTCGGCAAGCTGCCACTATTTGTGACCATTTGTCGGCATGTGTGCATTGCATTGAAGTGTACTGATGATAAAAATAAATCCTGCAATTGGTGATCCAAATTTTAAAGACAGCGATTTTGGTAGCGTTTAAAGTACTGAGAGCAGCTGTTTCCACTGTGCGTGCTAAACTTACAAAGGGCTTTGCATGGCGGTTTTTTTGTTCTCAAACAATATTCATTTTGGGGCTTTCAAAGGTCGCACGCAATTAATTATACAAGATTCAAATCTTTGCATTTAAGCAAAGTGTGTTTTGGAAGACTTTCTTGTCTTTCGCCACGAAAAAAAAATCCCGTTAACACAGCAAGCACTTGACTAAAACTAAGAATTGAATGTTTAAAACAGTAAGAGTCAAATCAAAAGTAGCGAGTAAAGTTTTTTTGTCAAACACAAAAGCGAATGTTTCTAAATTTACGACCACTGAGTAATTTAATAGCCTGCGTGACGCATTCTTAATAATAAAAACAACATCCCGTCACGAGTTGATTATTTTCTCATGTTTTCTCGAGTCTTTCCTTCCATGAATGAAAATTTAGCATAGGAAAAAATCGAATTTCCAGTTCCTCACCCTTTACAGGAACGTAAGATGAGCAGACTTGAGCAGAATTTCGTTGTCCTCGTGCAATTTTGATTTTGAGCAGAAAACTTGATTTCTCACGGGCATACATTGCTGCGAGCGTCATTTATCACGTGATGCATTTGTCCCTTCATCGGCCATTTTGGAGTTTGTAGAGTCTACGTAGCTCGAGTGGTAGGAAGCGATTCACTGCTAACCTCGCGAGATCGTGATTGATTATCACGAGTATTAAACTGTTCGCGTTTTATGTTGAACACTGACAATACAACTTCTAACATTCCTGTGTAACCCGTGATTTTTTTCTTACTTGCTTGCTAACAATATTTTATTGTGATTCCAGAAAATCTTTGTACCCACCCCACAGAGGTTCATTGGAAATTCTGATGGGAGAGGGGGGAGGCGGTCTCACAATTAAACTTTTAACATAAAGTATGAAGATAAACCGAAATTTCCAGAGAAGTTGGATGTTGGGGTGAAGGGGGGGGGGGGGTTGGGTATTAATATTTTCCTGAGTAGCACATTTGTATCAAACACTACACTGTCCGTACGGACCGCTCGTTGGTTTGTCATTACCTCTTCAGTGAATTCAATTTCTGTCTTAGGGCGCTTTCCATTTGGTAGAACTGGCAGGCCAGACCAGTAAATTCGAGAACAGAATTCCGTTGTTAGTCAGACATGTCCTGTCAAATCGGTCAATGTACAAATATTAAATACTGTTGTGGTGGCTTGGGGTGAAAATCTCGTGGAAAAGGCCCATTAATTTTACATTCGAAGGTACAGGACCCGCCGGCCGGTTTTGACAAACGGAAAGCTCCCTTAGAAAACTGTCATTTTGAGGTTTCCTTCTAATTGTATGTGTGAAGGCATTTCTGTGTAACGCATAATTTATATTTTTAATGTATCGTGACATAACCGCTTTACACTCCTTCTTATAAAAGCGTGAACACTAAAAAATATGTCTGGAATGTTTGTGTTTAGCCAATCACACGCGAGAACTTCAGACCGCAGAAACCACAAACAGCAAATGGGTTTCCATCGGTCACGGAGCAACTTTAGTTCTTATTTTGTTTCATGATACACGCTCTGTCTTTGAAGAATTTAAAGAACTGCTATTCTTTCGTATCGTCGGCCACATCCAGAACATGGTTTCAGGGATTTTTGAAAGGAAAAAAAGGACGGTTTCTCTAGCGACGTTATACGACATGGTTCAGTGCATGCAGTATGTTGTAGACACGTCTAGACATAAGATGTAAACCCGATAAACCGAATATAAAATACAAAATTGTGGAGTTTTCGTTACTGATTGTAAATCTTTTCGGTAGAACAAGGGATTCGATTTATTTCGGCAAACGATTTCAACCCTTAGGCAATCAGAGGTTCCGTGATCGCAAGACTGCAAACTGCAAAGGCTCCAGAGGAAAATTATTCAAAATGTTGGCGTGATTGGTGCAAAGTAAACAGTAAACACCTCAATCGCTCAATCGTTTGATTTTCGCTTTTCCTTCCCGCTATCGTTTCGCTGTTATCGAAGAAACAAACCTTCCTTCTAACAGTGTTTAGGTCTGCTACAATAGTTGGGGTGAGATAAAAACCGGAAAATGCAAGCTTACCTCAGTACAAATTGTAACTTGCCATCAGGCGAACGGTAACTGCAGATACGAATTCGTTACAATTTTTGAAAGTTGGCGGCAAGTGGGGTAAATCGTAGCGTCGGGCGCATCGGTTTTTCAATTTTTTCTATAAAAAAATCACTCAAACCTATTCTTCAGTAGGGCAGTGAATGTTCTCAAAAAGGAAGGAATTACAATTGGTATTTACTTGTAAATTGGAGCGAAACGAGAACCGAATATTGTTCCGTGACCGATGGAAACCCATTCGTTGTTTGTGGTTTCTGCGGTCTGAAGTTCTCGCATGTGATTGGTTAAAAGACAAAGAACATTCCAGACATATTTTAAGTGTTCACGCTTTAATAAGAAGCGGTGTAAATAGCACGCAGTCTTCTATTGCGCAATTTAAATTCAGGACCCAGATAAAGGTTGGTTCTCATATGATCACCCTGATTGTTTCTATCGCATCGATCGTTTGCAAGTAGTAGGCGATCGGGGGGTCTCATATCTTCGTCCCGGTCGCCTGGTTTGAGCGAAGACCTACGAAAAAACAATCATTTTAGCCCTAGATTTAATGTAATGTAATGGCAGCCCTCAATGAAAGAGCAAAACCGTGGCCTCCTATCTTCTCAGTTAATGCAGTTCTACGACATAGAAGGGAAAGAAAAGCTAGAAGGATAAAACACGGGCGATCCAAGAGATCGTGATCGCTGCATTCGCTGCAGACGTTAGCGATCGCCTGTGTTATGTTCTCATATAGTCGCCCCGATCGCAAGAAAACTTTTTGAAGCGTCAGAGGCGATAGAAACGATCGGAGCGATTATATGAGAACCAGGCTTAGGGAAAAGAAAACAGAGAAAAGGCTTTGTTTACTTGGCACTGCCTGTCCATTGACATTTGCAGCTCACAACAGCAAACAAGAAGGCTCAAGTTTTGCTAGCATGCTGGATCTCTAACGTGCTTTTTACGCGCAAAGTCTACAGAGATGTATCGGCTACATAATAAAGAAGGTTGAATTGGTCATGCAACTGCACAATCTAATCCATAGTTAGTAGAGGACTACTACCTATGTCTAATCTAACAATATTGTATCAACTTTTTTCGCAGTCCTAAATTGGACTTCTCATTAATCATCAGCTTATGAAAAAGTAAAGGATTTTTTGCATTCTACAACAAAAACTCGGCTTAATCTCTTCCACCCAAAGCATAGCTTACAAAATCTTGTTGTTACGGTCCAATTAACAGATGCATAAATTAGTATAATTAGTATAAATTGACAACAAGCAGGACGTGCACACGAACACGATTCGATAATTTATGCAAAATAGTTCATTTAGCTACCAGTCCCTCTCGGTTTTAGAAACTAGCAGAAAAACAACAACACAGTGTGCCCTGAAGCAATTTTAAAATTGAAGGAGTTTTGAGAATAATTTTCTTATATAAAAAAAATCACAGTAAAGATTGTGTATAACTTCAAATGAATCCGAGTTGAAGTTACGAAAACGCAGAAAAAAAAACCACGTTTCCCATTGTCACTCATTAACAATGTCGAAGAACAATTTCCTGTTACTTTTGTACTTGCTCTACAAAATCAAACTACTAATGGCGTTTTACAAGGGTTTACTTTTGAGGTCCTTTAAATCATAACTTTAAATAGATGACGGAAAAGTATTTTTAGTCAAGCTACTTTTGTCAAAATCAACTGCATATGTTAATTACCCTACCCCGCGAGGAAGTAGTAAGCGTTACCGAAGCCAAGGTCATTTATTACCGGGGCAGTTTCCTTTTACCAATGTTAAGTTCACTGAACTTTCCTCCCGTTTCTGACAACGTATGGAAAACTAAAAACATTGACAACTGGACTATATACTTCCCATCACAGTTACATGCTCACATTTGATCTGAAAACTGAGATATCGGTTTAAAACAAGAACCTTGTACACTACGAAATGTTTTCTTTAGGTAAGGTTTCTCTCACATTCACAAATGTTGTAGGCCAAAAGCCAGCAGGACGCGGAAGACCTCACTCAAAACTGGACTAGGCTCTGTGGCGTTTTGCAGTCAAAATGTTTTTAAATTGTCTTCTTTTTAGAAGAAAAATTGGCGAAACTAATATCTTAATGTACGCTTCCGAGGCCCCCACCCCACCCCGCTAAGTTTGAAAATCCTGCACGTGACCCACGTGAGGATAAAAAGCGCCGCACGTGCCGCGCCGAGGCAGGAAGTTCTTACAGGAGATGGGTACACGCTGAAAGGGTTTCAAGAGTTCCTTATAATCTTTCTACGAATTTATTGCACCACTTTTATTTTAATTCTGTCATTAAACTGAAACCAAAGTGTTTCAGATCAATGAACAGGTTTTCAGTGCGTTCCGCATTGCAATTCGATCTGGAAACAATAGATGAAGAGCCACTACTGCAAATTCCTTTTTATTTTATTTTATTTATTTGGAAATATTACCACGGGAGCCTCTCGTTAAATAAACAGGCTTTTGGCACGAAATAAAACGGTACGCATTGGAATCTAAAAGTTTTTGTACCCTTCGCACCCTGTAGGCCAAGTTTCGGCAGTTAATACCGCTTTTGACCGGCGCGTTGTGCCCTTGACTTTCAGAGCTGCGCGCGGACCGTAAAGAATTTCATTTTACGTCACTGGACAACCCCCCGGCTACGCCCACGTTTTGAGTGCTGATTGGTTAGCATCTGTGCGCTAAGCACCCGAACATCCAGCCGTGAAGTAAACAAGGGTAAACAGGGAGCTCGACCATTCTCGAGGCGAAGATACAGACGGTTTTGCACTGTTGATTTGGCGTTCGAGCAGCAGAAATACACTTTCTTAATTAAAATCTTCATTGGAGAGTAGAATTGAAAGAGTGCTCACGCCTGGCTCATATGATATCACGCGATCTCTGCAAGCGCTAAAATATGCAAAATTATCGACATTTTTATGTTTACATATGCACAAGCTAAAAGCACGGTATTATATAGACGTCATAATCTTGTTTGACCATCTAGGTCAATTTAACAAATGGCTTTCGAAAAAAATACTGCTGGCCTATTTTTGAAGAAAAACGGGAAAAAATAAAATAGTGAAAATTTTGGATGTTTGAGACGTTTTCGCACTTTTAATTCTGCATGAGTTACATTTGAATGATAAATAAATTTGCTTGGTTCTACTTAAAAATAAGGTAAATACCATAAATGTTTTTCAAATGCGAATGCAAAACAACTTTGACCCGGAAACAATGGAAATTGTTATGCTAATTTATTCAAATATATGCTAGGCACGTAGCAGAGTTTTCAAGACCGCGATGCAACTTCGCTCTGCTTCCAAAGCTATCACGCAATCGAGCAATCGAGGTATCGACGAAACACGCACGTAAAATTCATAACAGAAGAGATTTAGTAAGTGTCTGGACGCCCTTTTGTCCATTTGTGGGTGTTTTCTTTATCTGTTGACGAAGGAGAAAGAAAAGTTTTATTATTCGAAGCGGATATTCTCTGGATGTGGAAATTTACAATGGAGAACCAATATTGCAAATGGCGGCTGATGTCTTCTATTCTTGCTTTGCAGGAATTGTCCACGATTTTTACAGCTGGGAACGGATACTAGACGAGATTTTGCACCGTTTGTTTTCAATCCTGTAGGACCTTTCAGTCAAGGAAGTATTTTGCACAATCCTCGGCAGAGCTTTGAGACTGTGCCGAGACTTTCTAAGCAGGACAAAACAACAACGACTACGTCTGCTACAAACCATCAATCGAAGGGAAGATCATTGTCAGCAAAAAATATGGCATCCAAATCACTCAAAAACAGGTATGCGTGTTCCACTACCTCTTTAACGTGAAAATTAGCTATCGTCTTTTGTGAATAGCGATTCTCAAGGGATTAAGAATCTCCTTGAGATAATTTTTTTGTCACTTTCGGGGAGCAAATCTCTGAGGTCATAACTTTCCCAAGGCACCCCACAAATCAATGTTCGAAAGAATATATTTTTATTAGACTGCGCAGTTGATGTTTTCCAGCATATTTCGAATACGCCATCAAGGTTTTCTAGAGCAGTGAATTGTGATTTATTTCTTTGCAGAACTGAAACGGCAAGATTAGAGTAAGGTTTCCATTGTGTAAATTCTAAGTGATGTAATGGCGGATCGGAAACTTGTGACTTTCAAATTTACAATTATCGCGTTTTGTACAAGGTGTAAAATTATTCGGGAATGACTTTTTCCTAACCTAACACAAGTGTTACCTAATTTACACCATAAAAACTGGGGAAAATGTTTGCTTTATGTGAAGTTTATAAAACGCAATGTGTCTACAATAGATTTAAAGGTTGTTTGTTTCAAACATATACATATGATTGGTGAAATTTTGGCGATGTTGGCAAGCAATTATTTGCCTTATGGTGCTTTTAGTTAGCAAATCTTGGTGTGTAAACATCATTCACTGCTATAATTGCAGTTTTTGTTGAAAAGATAAACGCAAAAGTACATTCTGTCCTTCAGAAATTCCCGTTTTCCCAAATATGGTACATTGCGTAAAAAGGAAGCAATATGGCCGACTTGGACAATCAATTTTACTCAAAAACAACAAAAAAATCTCCTTGTTTGTTCCATAAAATCTTATCTTTTCTACTCCTGTGTATATGCCTCGATATTCTCATACTATAAAAGCGTAAATTTCACATTTATTAGGAGAGGGAAATATATAGTACACTTGTGAAATCTTTATACCATTTATGAAACTCATCAATTGTTATCGACTTTAGTTTTAAAATTAATTGCGTCTTTTAACCTGTTATTTTTGCTGTAAGACATTGCAAATATATATTCATGAGAACAGTTTGTTGCCAAAAAGTCTGCAAATTGAGTAGGCCATAACATTTTGCCTACAAGTTGACATATCAATTTGTTTTTCATGCAAATTGCAGTAAATGTTTGTTTAAATCTTACTGGTATAAAAAATTTAGTATTTTTTTTTTAAAAAAAGGCAAAAATGACTTGTGCAGTGGAATAATGGCACATAAGTTATGCAAGCCAAAATATGATTCATTGATTGAGTCTTACCTACAGGAAATTGCAGACCTTGGTTGTTCTAAAAAACATGTTTTTTCGAAAAATGAAATTTTCAAAAACGTGAAAAATATTTAATTGTTAATTAATTACAATGGCACATGTGGTGAGCTTTTTTGAGGACACTAAATGATTGTTTATTAGCATTAGCTCCACATTTCCATGCACAAGAGTTTGAAGTAAAAAAAAGAGCCCTAATGGAAATTGACCATTGGAAATCATGCGGCAATTTTCTACTGCCATTCTAAAGGAGCCACATCACAGGGATTTTTGACCTTAACTGTTCCAAAATTATTGGTGGGCAACTAAACCCATGAAAAACATTATCTCTGAACACATATTTTGAAGAGGCATGGAAACATCTTGAAAAGTTAAGCCATAATCTTTCAAGTTGTAATCCATTTCCATCCTAGCCATCCGCAGCCAAAGATGCTTGTTAACAGTTTCAGTGCTCTAATGTAGCAAGTGCTATTAAAAATTGACCATTATTTCTAGGTTTCCTACGACACAAATACATATTTCGGCTGTTCAAAAATCTGTAAAATCCCTGACAAAGCCTCTTTAAATATCAACCCTGCTATTTAAATAGCAAAATCAACATTGTTAAATTGTAATCCAGTCCCAGTAAGAGAAACATTCTAATTTAAACTGTGTTTGTCTTGTGCTCCTTTTCTTTTAACATTGTGAATTTATTTTTTCAAATTTGTCCAAAACAGTGAGTTCCAGAAGAAGAGAAGGTCACGAGATGCGGCGCGATCAAGAAGGGGACAACAAAATGACGAATTTGTGGAACTAGCCAATCAGCTTCCACTGCCAGTTGGCCTGTCATCGCAGCTTGACAGACTCTGCATCATGCGACTGGTCAACAGCTACATCAAAATGAAAAACCTTCTTCATTCTCTTGTCGCGCAAGGTGAGAATTGTGACTTCCTTAAAATAACTGTAAGTCATGAATCTAGATTATGCACAACCTCTGTCGTCTATCGTAGTACATTGTGATATCTTATTAGTGTGGGCCATACTGTGGCGGTATCATCCAAGGTTCATGGCAGTATGGACTGAAATATTGGACATCTTAGTACATTTCCATGCACGCCTGGTTAATAAGTCATTCCTCACACAACTTTGTAATTGAAAAGACCAGTTAAAAGGGTAGCTAAAAAAAAAAAATCTAAAACTATAGAGGAGAAAGGCAGAAGCTCCAGTAAAAGTTTCAATTCTTATAATAAAATCCAAAACAATTTAAGATTGATAGAACTTTGTTCAGTTTGCATGAACTAAGGTTTTCTCCCACAAAAGAAACTTTTTTCTATTTCAATAATAAGGAAATGCCAAACCGGGCAGTATGACACACTGATTGTATATTTATTAATTTTAAATCTCAACTTGTTTTGTTCAGATGTGAAGAAAATTATAACTCTCAATGTGTCAGAAAGAACAGTTTATGACAAGGCGTCTCTGGAGGTAAGATTAACAGTATTGTTGTATTGTTTTATTGAAAACATCACTGGTTAGACATATAGGGGAACCATTTCGGAATACATGTCTACAATATAGTGTAGTTCTAGAGATTACAATTTCTTTAGCATAAAGCGACAAGAAGTATTTCTACTCCCCCCCACCCCCCCCCCCCTTCCTGGATGGATTGCTAGTTGCAGGGGTACCCCCAGTCTTTTTGGTCAGGTTAACTAACAACAAATAGTTATTTTTCTGGTACCCATTTATACTGTAAGAGTAGTGTCATGCCCACAAACACAACACAACAGTCCAGGGCTTATTTTCACAATTTAAAAAAATTAATGTTTTCTTTGACTCCTTCAGGCACTGGATGGCTTTGTCTTTGTTGTGACTCCAGATGGTCAGTGCATTTTTGTGTCAGATAATATCAACCACTACATGGGACTCTCACAGGTAAATATCATACATTTGCAATTAAAATATTTTAGTTTATGGTTTTAACCCAGGAGTATCAGATCGTCCTGGTGAGAGTAGTTGTGAGAAGAACTGTTTTGCTGACTGAAGTTTCGACAACCTGATGGAAGTCATCTGCAGAGTCAAGAGATTGTCGCTCAGTTTGTCGAAATATCAGGTTGTCGAAACGTCAGAGGGTTCCGCTCAATTTGGTGCAGAAGGTTCCACTCAGGTTATCAAATCGTCAGTTATCAACAACAGTTCTGTTCAGAACTACTCTCACCCGGACAATTACACTATCTGACCTAATCAAAATATTATGTTATGTTAACGTTGCTAAAAATTAATGCAATATTTTCATATTTCTTTCCCAAAAGATCGAAGTGACTGGTAACAGTTTCTACAAATACATTCACCCCTGTGATCACGAGGAGTTATCCAATCAGCTTGGAGGACAGATTCCGCTAGAAGACATGGAAATCTTTGATGGGCTTTTCTGCTCAGATTCTGTGTTCATGATGAGCAACCATCTAAAGGGAGGATCAAAGAATGTTGCTCATGAGAATCCACACAAGTCATTCTTCTTGCGCATGAAAAGCACTTTGACGAGCAGGGGAAAAAATGTTAACCTACGAGCATCAACCTACAGAGTAAGGCCAAGTTCTGGGTTACGACACAGTAATGTTCAAGCAACCACGAAAATACTGCTCAACAGCTTTCATTTGAATGGTCACACACTAGGGTTTCATCCACAGACTTACAGTCAAACTGGATGTTCTTTTGATGGGAACTTTGCAATGTTGCGGCACAATGTTCCAATATTGATTGACAGTTTGCTCGTCGCAACTTGCAACTTTCAATTCAAATTTGCTCGAGCAATTTGCCAAGTTCCCATTAAAAGAACATTCGATTTGACTGTAAAAGTTAGAACCACCTTGAACTGCATAATAAACAGTACCACACAAAAGTACTGCTCAACAGCTTTCATTTGTGAATGGTCACACACTAGGGTTTCATCCACAGACTTGAAGTTACAACCACCTTGTACAGCAAAGTAAACAGTACCACTTAAAAGTACTGCTCAATAGCTTTTATTTGAATGGTCACGCACTAGGGTTTCTGAATGGTCACACTTGCCTTTTCATTTTTATCAAAAGTTTTACAGAGGTTACAACCACCTTGTACAGCAAAGTAAACAGTACCACTTAAAAGTACTGCTCAATAGCTTTTATTTGAATGGTCACGCACTAGGGTTTCTGAATGGTCACACTTGCCTTTTCATTTTTATCAAAAGTTTTACAGAGGTATGTTTTGATTAGGCTCATAAAAGGCTTTATAGTTAATCATAATTTGTGTCCCATTTTCTCAGGTGGTCCATTGCACTGGTTGCATGAAAATGCAGACCAGAGTATTAGAGTCAGGAGAAGAAGAGAAAGTCCCCATGTTTTTGGTTGGCATTGGAGTGCCGCTGATGTTCGGCTCCACATTTGAAGTTCCACTCGACAGAGCAACGTTCACCAGTCGCCACAGCCTTGACATGAATTTCCTGTCATGCGATGAAAGGTTGGTAATAAAATTTTAGTGTTTTTAATGCTTTGTACTAGTACCATTACACAAAAAAAATTGCTAAACACAGCCCACAATTTCACATAAAATATATATTATGTTCTTCAACAGTGTTAAAGACCTGCTTGGTTTCACGCCAGCAGAGATTGTCGGCAAGTCTTGGTACCACTTTCAACATGCTTGTGACCTGAACACGGCATTAGCCTGCCACAGGACCTGTAAGTGATCTAATCTTCATTTCTTATTTGATTTTTCACAAGGCGAGGCCTCATGTTGAGTTTCTAGTCAATTTTCATTACCGTGGCTTGCACGGTAAGCGTGAACACTTGCTGCTGAAACATGATCTAATTGGTTATCAAACTTGGCAAGATTCTTCATCAAACCGTAACGGCAACTTTCGCGCTCAAAATGCGCTCAAAATACTCACTGAGTATAGTCGAAACTATACACCAGAAGTGATTCAAGTGAACCTGCAAATGCATATCAACACAGATCAGGTTCAATTTGTCGTAAGAAGTCTTCAAATCCAATCTTCCCGCCATTTCGAAACCAGAATGCGCTGAACTTTAAGCGCGAAAGTTGCTGTTACAGTCTGCCAAACTTCAACGTTTGATGACAAATCATGCCACGTTTAATACCCAATTAGATCTTGTTTCAGCAGTGAGTGAGTGTTCATGCTTAGATGCAAGCGACGGTATCTTTTTTGATGATATTCCTGGTGTTTTCTTTTGGTGTCACAGTTCCGTTCTGTCTCAAATAGTGTGCAGTCGCTTGACGTTGAAAGTTCAATACATGTCGGTCTGCCAGACTTCATTGTTTGATGACCAGTCATGCCAAGTTAATACTCGGCATCATGTTTCCACGCTTTGATGCAAGCGACGGTAAAAATGAGAATATTGTATTAGCAGTGACATATAGTATTATTAACTTGTGTATATTCTCCTGACTCATTTCATAGTGCTAACCAAGGGACAGTCCGTAAGCAAGTATTACCGGTTCTTGGTGCGCAATGGAGGCTGGGTGTGGCTATTGACCAAGGCCAACATAGTTTACGACAGCAAGACATGTCAGCCACAGTTTGTCCTGTGCACAAATTACATCATCATGTAAGTTTTTAACTATCACATTGAAAAACAGAAAAATTTTGAAAGTGAGATAATCCACATATTAAAAGTATGTACCACACAAGTGAATAGTGCTTTTCCTGCACTCTGATTGGTTAATTGCAATAAGCAAAGTACTATTCACCTCCAAGCAGCTGAAGAGAAACAAACTGGCTTCCCGTGTCGCTTTGGTTACCAAAAGTTATGTTTTGGTCCGCTTGTTATTCAACTTGTGTGGTATAATACTATACTAATATATACTTCGCAGCTTGGCAAATATCCACCACTGTTTGCCTCCACTTCGGTGAATAATTGTTAAATATTGTTTTGTTATTCTTGGAAGATAACTAAGCCCTTCTGTCTTCTTTATTTTTCTGTTTTTAGGAGGGCAGACCAGAAGGACTACATTTTGTCCTCAGAGCAGTTGAACCCAGTACCAGCACCGTTAGGACTGGACCTGGTGGTAAAAAAGGAAAACGTCAAAGGAAGAGGCACACGAAGAAAGCATTCCATTGTGTTAGAAGAACGGACCAAGCTGCTCAAGGCTGCAGCACATGAACAGCGCCCAGGTGGAGATATTGTGCCTAAGAAGGAGACCAATCTTGACACGTGCTGCAAGATGGCTTCAACTAAACAGATCGCAAAAAAATCCTGTCAGTGTTTGGAGGATGTTGACTGCGAGCACATGAATTTCCAGGTATGTGGAAAATACATTTACCTCAGAGTGCAATGAGTGATGAAACTGGGCCTTTTGTTCTGAGAAAGATGGGTTTAGGGAACATCAGACCCCATAAACATTTATCAAACTTTTTAAGGTTTTGTTATGAGAGGTGAAAGTTTCAGAGAGAAATATTCAGCTGATTTTTGTTCCTAAAAGTAAAAAGTTAACGTGATGATATTGCGTTTGCAGGATTGCCTGCCAGTAGCATGGGACACCAACGAAGAGGTTATTGCACAACAACAAAAATACGAAAAGATGTTGCACAGTCACTATGGTGTCATGGAAACCCCCCAGCCCTCGTCCCCAGAAAACATCACTACTGAGAATAGAATACCATACTGTCCCTCGCCAAGTGACGACCAAAACATTAGTGGAGACAAAGATAAGGAGGCAAACGATGATGAAGAGAACCTCGATGAACGTGCGCCATTCATTCCCTTGTCAATAGTTGACTCTGGGTTGGATTGTGATGACGACTTATTAGTCGAGATTCCCTTCATTGATTCACCAATGACTCCATCATCATGGCTGCTTAATGCAGATGAGAGCATTCCGTCTCCTGGTAGTGTATCCATGACACCACCACCTATAAACAGAGCTACCACTTCATACAGTCGACCAGCAAGCTTTTCCAACTCCTCATCGCCGGTCATGTCCCGGAAAGGCGTGCCGACAGCTGTGAAACGAAGTGCTTACGTGACAAATGAGGTAGCGTCTAAAGGGAAGGGGATCTTTCCAAACATCACCACATGGGACGCCGAAGTCAATGCCCCCGTACAAAACACACTCCTACAGGGAGAGGAGCTACTGAGAGCACTCGAATGTGCAGACTTCTTGTGAACTGAGAACTATAAAAAAGTGAACTTATAATATCTATTATATATCTCCATTTAAAGGGACATACCTACTGATCTCACAATTTTGTAGTTATTCCAACTGATTACGTGACTTGAAAAGTTGTTTACATTAATTTTTATTTGTTAGTTTGTTGTACCATATGCATTTAATTAGTAATAATCTTTATTGAGGAAGCCTACATCACTGTGAAGTGATTTACAGAAGTGTTCTAAAACATTTACCATGAACCTATAACGTACATTTAGTCATGCAACATGACACTAATAATTTTTTTATAAGGGAATTCTTAAAAAAGAGTATTACTACCTGTATATACATACACTACCAGTTAATGTCTGGATTTAACAACAGGGACAGTGTCACAAATGACAACTGTGAAAGCTTCACAGCTTCGAAGTTCAAGAGAAACTCTGTTAACTCCACAGCAACGCCAGATGCAGCTGAGAGTAAGAGAATTCAATGTGACACAATTCGTATCTTGACACAGTCCATCTACATTGCAGGCTAACTTAGCTGAGAGCTAAGCTGCTTTCCTTTATAAAAACCAGCAATCGTACACTTAAATTTACACTGTTTCGCATCCAGTCAGGCCTTAGAATCCCTTTCACAAAGTGTTGGTAATCAAAGTTGTATTTGGGGAAGTTAGTATAGACATTGTATAAAAGTTTTAGCTTTAAAAGTTCGTATGTTATGTGATTTAAAAATTGATAGCTTTAAAAGTATTATTTTGTAGTTTAATAAATAACAAATCACAAGGATATTTACACTGTAGCTAGAATATACTCAATGACATATTACAAGCATTTTAAGCATTTCATTTCTTTCTGTTTTTCATTCATTTCTTTGTTTTCTTCTTCTTGTGGGAGACACAGTGACCTAATGGTTAGCAGCATACTGAACAAGTGGTCCAGGATCGAGTGCTGGCAAGGGTCATTATGTTGTGTTCTTGGGCTAGACACTTTACTTTCACAGTGCCTCTCTTTACCCAAGAGTGTAAATGGGTAGCAGTAAAATGCAAATGGAATAGTATGCGATGGACAACAGTTGTATGGGAAACTGGGATACACCTCTGTTGTTCCCGTCACTTGGGTTCACACTGTTTAAAAGTTGCATAGTCAATAGCACAAGTAGCAAATTTTTCAAGCATGGCTAGGAACGTTTTAAGTTCACAGTGTATTTAGTAGCTTTTTTTCCTGCTTGAAAGCACTTGTTTTCATTGTCAGTTCAACAGACGAGAACATTTCTGTTATCTCCACTATTTAATCTCATAAGATGAGATGCATGCTTAGTTTCTACATTGCTTTAATGCTAGGTTTTGCTGTCATAAATAGGTTCCATCAAGCGTAATTAACATAGTGATTACATAAATCATCCTTCAAGCCATTTTGCTAGGAACTATGAGTGACTTAGATTATAAAAAGTTCACCTGTCTGATGGTTGTAGTACAGAAATGTAGAACGTTTTATAAACATGTGGTCATTAATCTGAACTGTGTCCATTTTAAAATAATCATGTCATGCATAGTGGAGTGAAACCCCTTTCACATGTAAGCATTAATACAGCCTGCTTATTCTGTCTTTCTGTAAATTTATTTAGTCTTTGAAGGGCTAGATTGTGTCATTTTGGATGATTTCGTTACTGAAAAAACTGGTCTTCAATTTGAATGAAATCTGTAAATAATGATTTGGAACAATGGAAACACACAGAAGAAACACTACAAAGCTATCAAAATCAGCCAAGATTAAAACTGGCAGATAATAACTTGATATTCATTAGCCGAGACAAAATATCAAGTTTTAAAGGTTACATAATAATTCTATCACCGTGTGATAAAGTGTGACACTCAGGTGTGTGACCATTCAAATGGAAGCTACTGAGCAGTACTTTTATGCAGTACTGTTTGTTTTCCATTATTTTGAACTGAAAAAAAATCAGAATTTTTTAAAACTTGGGGTGAAGGGGTGATCCTAATTGGGATTTGTATTTAAAGAAGATCAGAGAGAATTTATACCAAAATGTCATGATCTAGCCCGAGCAACATTACACTTGTATTGCCTCACAAGTTTGGGACAAATTGTCAAACAAGGCTATTATTTTTAATTATTATTTCAAATTATTATAATAGGTAAGACTAACTTTTCAAGATGTAAAGGGCTTCTGAGTAGAATACTCGGCCAGTTGGTTGTAAGATGTTGGGTAGTAAATGTCAGTGATAGAACAAGTGACAACTTTAAATTAATTAAAGTTCCCACAACCATAATTTATTTAGCTCATCTTGTTAGGTTTATTACCATTGAGCCTGCTGCCACGCTGGCTACACAAACAAACTTTTAAATAGTTATGTTGCGTTTAGTGCTTCTAATTACACTGCTCGCTAATGCTGCTCATTTATCAGTTATATTTTTTGCAAGGTTTCCATGTAATAGCTATGCTGTCACCATAAAACATTGTCATTCTGGTGTGAAAATCAATAAAGTTGTTTACTGCCATGAAGTGTAGCCATTCAAACAAAAGCTGTTGAGCAGTACTTTCATGTGGTACTGTTTACTTTGCTGTACAAGGTGGTTGTAACTTTTTAAGTCTGTGGATGAATCCCTGGTGTATGACCATTCAAATGAAAGCTATTGAGCAGTACTTTCATGCGGTACTGTTTATTATGCTGTACAAGGTGGTTCTAACTTTTCAGTCTGTGGATAAAACCCTAGTGTGTGACCATTCAAATGAAAGCTATTGAGCAGTACTTTCATGTGGTACTGTTAATTATGCTGTACAAGGTGGTTCTAACTTTTCAGTCTGTGGATGAATCCCTGGTGTATGACCATTCAAATGAAAGCTATTGAGCAGTATTTTCATGTCGTACTGTTTATTATGCTGTACAAGGTGGTTCTAACTTTTACGTCTGTGGATAAAACCCTAGTGTGTGACCATTCAAATGAAAGCCATTGCTCAAACTGTACTTTCACATGGTACTGTTTATTATGCTGTGTAAGATACCATTACTAGTATATTTGTTCTAAACGAGGTGGCTAAAACTTTTGCTTGATCAACATACGCACGTAGCAATTTTGTTGTACTCACATAAACAACAAACATACAGTTTGAAACCTTTTATTTCCTTTTAGTAGATTTTATGGTAAGACCCCCTTTATATGTTATTCTTTATTTTTCCCTAAATTCCAAATGATTATGTATTTTTATTTGTCACGCAAGTGGAATGCAATTTCTACCATCACAAGGATGCCAGATGCACCTGCACAGCTGTCAGCGGCAGTTTCAATAACAATAACAACAATATAATAATAATAATAATAATTATAATAATAATAATTCATGTATACAATAAGTACGTCCACAGTCAGTAAAAATTGATTAACATTCAACATAATGCTATCTTAAAAAGATACATCTTAAGTCAAGACAATCATTGCATCAAATTACCTTAGTTGTAGCAATTACTCTTTTAATGAGACATCTTTTCCAAGCCTTCTTTCCTTTTCTCTCAGATCTTTTAACACTGGGATTTCTTTTAACATTTGAGGTGTCACTTTTGACCACTGTATCCCAGTCGGTCTCTGCCTGTCTCCCTTGCAGGTGATTATCTTTGTTGGCGTAACAATGTAATCTACCTGACAAACATAAAATATTTTTGAGTCAATATTTACCATTTGTAAACACTGACCTCAAGTTATTTTTATACAATTTCAACAGCCAATAGATCTCTGGTCTTAATATTTATAAATATGAAAATTCACTGAACCATTTGATATTGAAGGCTTTTTAAGGGGCCTATTTTTGCTAGAGTGGGGCTAAATTTATCAGAGGAATCTTGCATTTCAAACATGGTCAGACGTATAGTTGCAGGGGGCTTTGCATCTGAAAATTTTAACCCCAGGGGAGGAACTCCCGCTTGTAAATGACGGGGATGATTATGGAGTCAAACTCAGGACCCAAAAAATCCCTAAGTCTTCCAACATTATCCAAAAAAATCCCTGGACCAAAAATAACCCCCCCAAAAAATCCCTTGTCAAATTACCTCTAAATTGCCAGGAGCAGTAAATAATTGAACGCTTGTGTTTTTTTATTTGTCATACCATAAATACGCCAAGGCCTCGCCAAGGCACTTTAGTTCGTTTTTAATACCCCCAAGAAATCCCCTATTTAAATCAAGACACCCGAAAAAATACTTGCCAAATTTGCAAACCCCAAAAAATCCCGGAATCGAAAATTTCAAACCCAAAAAAATCCTTCGATCACCCCCGTCATTGACAAGCCGGAGTACCCCCCCCCCCTGTGATTTAAACAAGCACATGAGAATATTACATGTAGCTGTGTACAGCCGTCCTGCTCCCCTCAAAAAAAATCGGGGAGGGAACGTCTGTGTTTTGGGGATGTTAATTGTGTTCCGTGGCGGGTGGTTTTCCCGGAATGTGTGGAAAATGATCTGATTGGCCCTTACACAAACACCATTCATAATTGCCTTTAATTTATGCGGGCAATAGCTTGTGGCATTCCAAATTATTTCAGCGTACGGCAAGCATTCGAACTTTACAGCCTTTTGCATCTCACTTGTTTCTGAAAGGCACAATAATAAATGATATGCAGTATTATTTAAACCAGGACAAGTTGGAAAGGGCCGTAGCTTGGTGAAGACCATGGTCTCGAAAATTTCTGCGCTGTAGTTTGAAACCTCTAAAATCTGCCACATCTTTTGTTAGTGCGGTTTGTTTTGGCTCATTTCGATTTAAAATGTTTGGTTTGGAAGGACAAGCTTTGAATTTTATCCGTGAAGGTGAATGACTTCTTGGATTTAAAACCGGTAATTGTGATTCCGGGTCTGGTCGTTAATACTGATATTTTACTGTTGCACAATGTATTGTACGAATGACAGTGTCTGGCTTTGCCGAAAACTGTTGTAGCTTTACTTGGAGAACGAAGAAGGTTGGTTATTACATTTTGTGCTGTAAACGTTATGCATCTTGCATTTTATTGATCTAGCGCTTTGTTTCTTGAGCTCGATGATGTTTTATCTCCCGTGTTTGTTGTGTTATATTTGGAAACGCATGATTCAAATTCGTTCATCCGGATATCCGATATAATAGTTTATGTGAAATTTAAAACGATAACAGCAGAATACTGGAACACGATTAACGTCGCCAAAAAACAGATGTTCCCTTCCCGGTTTTTTAGGGGAGCAGGACGGCTGTACACAGGCTACATTACATGCAAGAACACTAAAAATACAAGTAAACATATGATATAAAAAGCAAAACAAGTTTGACAGATGCCAAAAGAAAATTCTCAAGACACATTGTAATTATCAAAAACTGGTACATGAAGAAAATTTTCTTCTAAATAATAACTTAAACAAATGACTTGTCAGAATAAAAATTTACAGAAATTATATGGTTGTGTGGCAACTGGCAAGAGTTCTTCTTTTACTTGTGTGCAGTCTTTTTTGCTCGGAAGTGCAAATTATTGTGCTCTATTAAGCTCAGTTAGTAGAGTGCCAGACTACCATGCAGAAGGTCTCGGGTTCAAGTCCCAGACTGGACCAACTCTGAGCGTCTTAAAATAACTGAGGATAATATGCTGCATTTGCAATGACATCTGCAAATGGTTCGGTATCTTAGTCTTCTCAGATAAGGACAATTAACCCATAG
This sequence comes from Oculina patagonica, assembly GCF_052425735.1. Taxonomy (NCBI): domain Eukaryota; kingdom Metazoa; phylum Cnidaria; class Anthozoa; order Scleractinia; family Oculinidae; genus Oculina; species Oculina patagonica. Next base: position 20,257,139 of record NC_135768.1, read on the forward strand.
GCCCAGTCTCCTGCATCTTCAGTATTATGGTCAGCAGGGGACGTAAAAAAACCGACACACTTATTATTAAGAGTAGGGCACAAAGTATCTGGTGTTGTGGTCTGGTCTTTACCCGTTGTACCCTTGTACTGCTGATATGCTCAGAGACATTAGTTAAGTTATACATGTAAGCTCCTCTACAATCCGAGGGTAAATAAAGTATCCACTTAACAAGCTAGTCATAGGAAAGCTTTCTGAGTTTCTGTTGTCATAGAAACATGACTTTTAACCAATCAGATTGTTTGCTTTCAAATACGTATTTTTGCATACCATAAGATCATGTTCATCAGTCAGTTCATCTGGAATGTCAACCACCTGACAGTCGTGGACAGTAGAGACTACAACAGTGTCTTGATTGACAGCTCCCATGGTAACCATCATGGCATATTCCATGTCAGCATATCCCTCACCCTTGCCTAGCCGATAGCCTATTGGAAGGACATCAAAGATCTTAAGTTTGTTTATGAAATTTCTTTCTTTGAGTACAAGCTGACATTAGGCCAAGTAAAAAAATTCAAATGTTTCTCGTCCCCGTCTGCTTCTTTTTTGGGGGCCACCTCTCTTTTTTTATTTTTTTTGTTATTGGAAAACTTGGAACAAAAAAAAAAAGAACATGCAGTACTTTCACTATTTACCTGGTTGAAAATTCCGTAAGACATGGCTTTTGTCTGCGTTTTACAGCAAGGCGCCCAAAAGTGTGACCACTTTTAATTTATTCACATTCTTTCGTGCAGATTTAATCCAATCAAAAGCCGTAGATAGCTTGCAGTTGACTTCTGATTGGATTAAATCTGCACGAAAGAATGTGAATAAATTAAAAGTGGTCACACTTTTGGGCGCCTTGCTGTAATACGAAATCAGGCCAAAATTTTTAAGCCTTGGTACACTAGGTCTGTACAGGATAGGTCAATTAACTTGCAGGATTTTTTTTGCAAGTTCACTTCTGGAGAATTTGACCATGGAGGAAAAAACATCAATATTCAAACAACACAGGTAAGAAATGCAACAACATAATAAATAAAAAATAACAAAAAAAAAGCGCCCCCTGCCCCCCGCTCTCTTTTTTTATAGAAATCCCGACGAGAAACATTTGTTTTTTTTTACTTGGCCTTAGATCTCACTGTCAGAAAATTAATGCATGTTAAGTACTATCATATAATGGGGCAGTCATGATAATTATGCATACCATTATTTGTTTGTTTGTTTGTTTGTTTGTTCCCTGGGATAAGAAAACTAAGCAATTGCCCTACTCACTGCCTGCATGGACAGGTACTAACAGAATTGACTGGTGCATAACCATAAGGCCACAACACTTCCCCCATTTCAAGGTGCAATGACATTATTTTGAGTTACTTACAACACATTACCAGATATTCCAACCCTTTTTGAAGGAAAATAGGGAGTATTTTTAGCGCTGAAGGTGCGAGCCTCTAAGGGGGGTCTGGGGGAATGTTCCACAGGGACATTTTGAAAATTTAGGTTCTCTTTAGTGCCATTTCCGGCATTTTGACATCATTCCTGAGTTATTCTACAAGATCTTTATTCTTTTCACAAACATTTTTGGTGCTTTTCTTTACTTTTGATCAGCAGGGATTTGCAAAAGCAAATGCAAATGAAAAACCAAGAAAGATTTATTGCTGCTCGATGTTTCTGAGTCATCGTAACTCCATTATCAAGGTGTTTGTTTAGGCCATTCATTGTTTTATGCTTATTTTGTAGCGTTCCTTATTTGCATACTATTTAACAAGTTTCTTGATAATGGAGTCACGATGACTCCGAAACGACGAGCAGCAATAAATCTTTCTTGTTTTTTCTTTACTTTTGTTACACTTAAATCGCAAAAAAGTACTAAAGATTAGCAATTTTTCAGAATTTCATGATAAATTGGGAGAATCTGATAAAAATCGGGAGAGCAGGAGGCAACGCATCAAATAGGGAGACTCCCGATGAAATCGGGAGGGTTGGAATCTCTGCATTACACCATTACCAGTGAATCCACCGGCATAAAAGGTCGGTACAAAACATTGCCCTTCCCCACCAATGACCTCTTTTTGGACCACTTTCGGGACTGTTATCTGGTCCCCTATCTAAACCCTAAACTCTTACTCTGTGGGGGTTCAGAAGGGTTCCAGTTTTTTTTTTTTGGGGGGGAGGGGGAGCCATTTTCTATTGTCTCCCACATAACGGACTACATTGCATAACAGGACCTTTAAAGGCAAACATGTAACAAGCCCTACCTTTTGGGGACACTGCCACAGATCCAATAACAATAAGATCAATGTTGACCTTATGTTCCAGTCCAACAGGTGTGCTGTAGTTAGTAATGCCTTCCCTAGTCGCACATCTTTTTAGCATTGCGGTATTAGCACCGGGTGGAGGAATGATACGATTGAATAAACCAGTTTTCAACCGAGGCGTAGGGACAAGAAGAATTTTCTTTTCCTCTAATGTCTTATACCTCACCCATTCTTGCGGCTTATCTGGGTTTACCTTCACAGTCCTGGCCTTCTTGAATATTTCCATGGCAACAACTTTTTCTCCCGCTGCATTTGCTCCCTTAAAATTTGGGATTCTGTGGTGCACTGGCCGTGGAAAATTCGCAAGATCGTTCCTCTCTATGTAGTCCCATATACGTTGGCGTATTGCAGCCTTTGTTGATGTACTTGCGGCTTGAGCGCTCATTTCGGGTTTATAACAATGCAGCTATGTCCAGGTCTGGAAATAAAGTTGAATATTGCAGAAGGATTTCGCGAATTTTCGTGAAAACGTGAAAAGTTTTCATTCAAAGATTTCGCGCTTTGCCGCCATCTTTGATTTACTGACCGAAAAGTACTGGGTTCTAGAATCCAGGCCGGGGCGCGCGGTCGGGCGGAAACTTCAAGATGGACGTGTTCACACTGGGCTTTGGGTTTGATTGGGTTGCTTCCATCACATCATAGTTAGAATTCGCATTCTCCACACAGTGCAATTCAATATGTAATGACACATAATTAAGGCAAGAGGCGCGGGATAGGGAGTCTTAAGAAAGCAAAGAATGCTTGAAATCAGTACAGATCCTCATAAAATGGTTATGTGATCAACTTCTACTCTAAGCCTAACGAAATTACGAAAATGCAAACTGCAATTCGATTACGGTTTTTAGGAATAAGGTTAATCTCGAGGGTAGTATTTGAACCTTTTAGAAATAATTCAGTTTATAGATTAACGCGTCGAAACCTAGAGGTCCTGGAGTTGTTTGGGAAAAAACCTATTTTAACACAATTTTTAATTTTCTTGTCTTTTAAAAAATTTTTTTTTTTTTTTTATTAAAAAAAATTAAAAAATTAGAAAATAAATTAAGAATAAATGAAAAAATATATTCGCTTCTCGGAAGGCTGCGAAGATACGTCGAAAAAATTCGGCTATTTTGCCGTCTAGTGATTTGTTTTCCACTAGCATCGTGTTTTATGGCATTTTTGTTCGAGCATACGCACAAATCATAATTTAACCAACCTCTTTCGACTTTTTATTTTATTTCCTTTTCGCTGTTCGCTTTTCTTATCTTTTTTCTGCTGTTGTTGCCTTTCCACTAAGCTTGCTTTACAGTTTAAGATTTCCCGAGGAAGCGGAGTAACCAAGGGTAGAAAAGGGAAATTTTCCTCTGAGTTTTCACTCACATTTCTATGCGTTTTTGTACGTATTTCGATCTCATTTTACCCAGTGACTATACTTTGGATATCATTAGAAATATATTTTCCTCCTGCAGAGATTGAGTAAGTAAAAACCCGCGAGTAAGATTTTTTTTTGGTTGTTTTTTTTTTTTTTTTTTTTTTTTTTTTTTCTTTAAAATAATCTTTATTGTATAAGTGATGCCTTTTTTGGTCAAATTTGATGACGTCAGATACGGTACAAAGGTCAACGCTCGTCACGGCCGGTTTTGTTTCGGCATTGACGTCAATGGGTTAAAGGTCTGTATTTTGTTGAGGTTAAATTAAGGTGAAACAGGAAAAAGGTGACTTTTTTAGTCTAGCAGGTGTGATTAGGGTTTGGTGGGAAGGAATGTGAGAATAATACTAAATAAAAACATCTGTGCCATGAGGACGCTAAGTTGACGCACGTTCAAAAACTGCGCAATTAAATTCTTTTTTAATCATTCCAGGTGTTAACTCAAGATCATCCAGAAAATTCCAAATTTTTTAAATTTTCTGCACAGACAATTTTTGGCAATCCTATGGCGCCGGTACATGGACCTTTTGCGTAAATTTGTCTAGAGGATTTACGAAATTCATGTTGTATGTTTTTTGTGTAAAGACATAACAATCTATCACCTAAAATAAGTCCTTAGTACGAACAACATATCTTGTGCTAACTAGTACATGGACCTTTAGCGAAAATTTGTCTAGAGGAACTACGCAATTCATGTTGTATATGTTTTGTGTAAAGATTTGTCCCACGCTCGTGTCATGTTGAATAATTTCTTCTCTTTTTCCTTTTTTTTTTTTTTTTTTTTTTTTTTTTTTTTTTTTTTCTTTTGTTTCTTTTCTTTTCCTCTCTCTTTTGCCTTGGTGGGGGGTTTTTTTTTTTTCCCCGTGTAATTGACATAACAAACTATCACCAAAAATAAGGCCTAGGTACGAATAATCTCTCTTGTGCTTAAGCCCGGGCCAAACGAAGATAAGAGTTGACGAGAGTTTCCGTGAACTCTCATCGACTATCACCAACTCGGGCCAAACGTATAAACGAGAGTTCGCCAAATTCTAATGAATCTCGTGAAAATTTGAGCACGTTCAAAGTCGATGAGAGCGCATGAGAGCCGATAAGAGTGCATGAGAGTTTCCGGCCCGAAACGAGAGCGAGAGTTTGAACTCTCATCAACTCTCATCCTCGTTTGGCCCGGGCCTCACTTTATAGCGATTCACATAACACGACGAAATAGAAAAAAAAACTTGTCCAAACAAAAAACGTTCCGAAATAGATTATGATTATGCATCTCAGAAGTACATCAGTTATTTTTTTTTTACCTAAAAATGAATGTATACTGCTTAGAAAGTTCTCGCATTTTTTTTTTCAGTGGAATTGACTTGATGAAAGTGAAACCAAGCAGCCGTTTTTAACATCAAAATGCGATTTCTCCTTAAAATTGAGTCTTGTTCTACCTTATCCCTATATTTTTTTTAAATATTTATCCCTTATCCCTGAAATAATTTTGCGAGTTATCCCTTTAAAACCCGTAAGAGGTCCTCACTAACATTGAAAAAAATGTACTTCATTCTTCGATATTTCGATCGTCCAACGGAAACTCGAAATTTACCCGAGAACTGAATTTGTCTGCTATTCCCGAGGTAAACAGATAAGATATAACTAGGCATTTATCACGTTTTTAACGCTTCGACTGAAAGAATCAGCATCAAGATATGATACCTAATGCCTTTTATGATTTCGCGAGGTTTAGAATTCGCAAGTTGCTTAAAATATAGCCCTAATAAAATTTCGCGGGGAAAAATTGTTGCGATATGCGATCGGTCGATTGTTGGATTGTTGGATCAAAATTTCGAATGCAGGTTTTTTTGCCGATCATTGTTTTTCGAACATGTCAAATTGCGAAATTAACAAAGAGCATTTGCGTATAAATATTCACCTTTGTGTTTGACAGATCGGATCGGAAAGCGCCCAAGTTTATTTATTTAATTTTTGTATTAACAATTAACTCTTTCTTGCACAGGTTAAAGTAAACAATACTCATCGGGTTTCTTCATAGAGCATTTTCAGGGGTTACAAAGCTTTTTTTAAAAGCAGCATCACTATTGAAAACAAAAACACTACAGAAAAAGTGATTCTTTTGAAAAACACGAGCAAAAAACACACCCGGATCAAAGTTTATTGATTGCTAATAAAATTTTAATCGATCATCAGTTAATATCGCTTTTAGAAAATGTGTTTGGAAATGAAACATTTTGACCACTAGCAGTGCATAAAAAATAACTGATAAAAATTAAGTTTAAATTCTGTAGCAAAATTTGCGTTTTGATATCCTCAAATTTTAAGACAACATTACCTTCAAATAGAAAGGTTTATTGGTCAGGGCTAAAATCGTATTAAAGTTTTCGCTTTCCATTGACTTGCAAAATCAGACGAGTGGTAAATGTTTTATACAAAACGAATTTACTAGCGCTAATTGCCAAGAGTCAGTTTGCTTTTTGTTATTTTGTTTTTTGCAGCACTGTAAGCCATCTGTTCAAGCACGAAGACAACAGAACTTCACTTCAAATGAAAAGTACACAAAAAGGACCTTGTTTATTCACCAATATTTCTTTACAATGTTTTTCAATCTTGACGTCACTTATATTTATTCGACAGCCGAGCTCAATATTTAAATTTCACCATCGCGGAGATGAGCACTTTGCATTTTAAATAGCTAGAAAAAACAGCTGCAATTATCAGAGTATATTCAAGCGCTCCGTTGAGTTACAAATTTGGGAGCTGTCTCCACGCATTATACAATCTTCTATAACAGCAGATCGACGAGTCGTGGACTCTGACACACAAAAACAACACTACGCTACGCCCTCGAGGAATAAAATCAACAATATTCTATGTAGGAGTTTTTGAATGGATGCATTGCTCAGGGCGAACGCCTATTTCACTCAGCAATTTTGCACCAGTTGGCATTGAAACCGATGGTGTTTCTCGTCAAGTTTTCGTGGTAAAGACGTCTTAATGGAGGGCTCGGATTTTAACATATCTGCCTTCGAACGTAACAAAACCGATTTATGGCCCTGTGAGTCTATGTCTGAGGTTGCCGCTGAAGCAATCTTTACTACGCTGATCGTCATTTTAATTCTGTGTATTTTGGGAAATAGCGCTATCTGTATTATTGTCTCACGACATTATCAGCTCCACACCGTAACGAACGCATATTTTGTGAACATGGCGGTAAATCAGCTTCTCTTTGCATTATTTTCCATTCCGCCGTATCTAAGAATATCCAGTTCTTCCATCACGGAAGGGGAGCAATGGCTTTGCGTTTTCATCGGATTTTCGTTCGAGTTTTTCGCAGCTCTGTCAAGCCTAGCACTGACTCTTCTCACCATTGAACGTTACTACGTAATAAGCAATTCGGGCAGGAAGAAAATTTCCGCCAAAACAACGAGCAAGATGATATTTGCTGCGAGTGTTTCTGCCTTAACTTTTGCCGTTTTATGGCTTTCGCTGGATGGAAGTTCAACCCGTTGCAGTTTTCCTTCTTCAGACATTGGCTACAGTTTGAACTGTTTTCCATTGCTAGGCGCTCACAGAACAGAGGCATTAAAAATTCTCAACATTATTTATGTACTGATGTGCTTTTTGCTTCCGATGGCTTTAATGGCTGTACTATTTGTAAAAATGGCTAGGCCACTATGGAGTGGATCCCATGGAGTTCGACCGCTAGGTATTGGAAACACAAATACTATTCGATTCTTCGCCGAAATCAAAACTACAAGAACCTTGTTTTTAATATCTGTGCTACACCTCTGTTGCTGGCTTCCTCTTTGCATAACATCGCTTTATTTATCTTCACAGCTGCGAGAAAACGATCTTTATTCATTTTCTTCTACAACGAAAGTCGTCAGCATTTGCCTGGCTTTCGCGTCATCTTGTATAAACCCGCTTATGTATGCACTCAGAAATCCTCGCTTTAGCATAATATTTCGACCGAACAGGCGCTCGAGGGAAAAAGAGAGTTCATTTTAACAAAAGTGAAGAAGGACGCGAAAAACCTATAACAAATACAATAACTTGGGCACAAAGACCAATGGGTTCCTTTGTGTATGATACGAGTCGAAGCGAAGAGACTCAAACGACATCTTCGTGTTAAAGCCGCGAAAATGTTTCCGTCACGGCAAACATTTGACGGCGAAGATGAAATTAAGCTCACTGTCAAAACAGGTGTTTTTAACTGAGGAAACTTTTCCTCCCTGAATTTTTAAAAGTGTTTATTAAAAAACATGTTTAAATGACAGAAACTCGAGTACTACCGCAGCCATAAAATTTATCGGTTAATAAATTCGCGCGTATAGAGTTTCCGAAGCAAGGCCGCCGAACGATATTTTGGCTAAAATGAGTGCTATTATTACTTCTTTACAGCTGTCAAAGTGTTTTTCTTTCCTTTTTAATCTCTTATGCTGCTCAGTTTTCATTAGTAAAATTATTACGCAAGATTAACACTAGAAACCGAAACTGCCGGCACTTTTGTTTTGACTGAACGGATAACATATCAATATTTTCCGACACGGGCGATTTCAACCCCGCGAAGAAATTTTCAAGATTAATTTTTTTTTCAGCACTAATCGACAGTCCATTATGTGCGAGCTTTTTCCATTTTTGGTTAAATAAATAGTTTGGCCTTCAATAATGATTTTGCATCATCATTATCTGTGAATTACCTAGCTTGTGCAAACACACCTTGAAACAGCGTCGAAAAAAGCTCATGCGAAATGAAATTACAAAAGAAAACAATTTTTTCTTCTAAATAAAAAGCGGCTCGGAAGTTTTAACAGGAAGAGCGAGCCTTACATCATATTTAATTTAAATGCTGCAATTGGATTGGCCGAGCTATAGTATACTGACAGCCGTTTTTTCGCTTTTCTAAAGTTTTGGAGGAAGATTTAGAAATATTATTCTGGATAGTTCAATTTCCAAGAAGACTTAAAGAAGGAAATTCATGTTAAGTCGCCTTAAAAACTAGAAATTGTTGAATAAATGGTTGAACATAAGTGTACACAGCTGCAAGCTTCAAATTAAAATTCAGTTCGCGCGCGATTTCGCAAAAGCTCGAAGTCAGAGAAATAATTAGAAATCGTTATTTGAAGGAAATTTAATTTAATTCCACAAAAACAATAAGGTTATTCGCTCTTGATTTCTAAATGTTTGATTTGTGAAGGTAAAATATGAGGAAAAAAGGAAAACCAATTTTGATCGAATGACATTCTGTTGACCGAAAGCCTATCTTTGTTAAGAAACGGAGATTTGCATTGTGAATAAACCGACCACAAATATATCTACAAATGGGAAATATATTTAATTGTTCAAGAAAAAAAACGTTATTTATGTAAAAAAGAATTTGCAGTTTCGAAGAAAATTCCGAAGGTAGCTTTGATCGCACTAAATTCAAGTATGAACTTCGGAACCAAAAGAAAATTATATATAAAAACTATTATATAAAAGAGTAATATTTTTTGTAAAAATAATACAAAATGAAATTAAAATCTAAGCAAAAGAATATATGCCTTTGGTTTTCTCTTACTCAGGTCAATTTAACGGTACAGGCGATCGCGGAAGATAATTGTTTTTGATTTTCAGCTCCTCGGGGGTTTTACATTTCTGAAAATCTGCGCGATTGGGTAGAGCTGTCTTGTGCGTAATTTATCATTAACACAAGCTTTTTTTGTGTGTGGTACATTTTCTCTAGTTTACAGCGAAATAATAACCTAAAGATAAATGCCAAGTGACAGTAGTTTTACAAAATTAATTTCCGCAGAGATCTGAAAATCTTCATTTCTACCCTCGCCATAGTTAGTCACCTTCACTTCCTATTAAATGTCTTAAGCGGGTTCCTGTTTAATAATTGTCGAAAACTGTTTTACAAAATCAAATTACTTTGGATCTCCCGTGATTTCTTTTGTTTTGTTTTGGTGTGCTAAAATTAGTAGGCAGTGACCCTTTAATAAATTGCTAATATTCACTAACTGTTACAGTTTACGATATTGTGACATATCCGCAACAATCAAGCAGAACTTAGCTTTTTTTACGAAAATGTTATTTTGGTACTACAAACCCAGAATGTAATATTGGTCGGTCTTCTGCTAATGCAAAAATTCTATTCAGGAAAACTATAATTATTTTGAAATAACCATTTTAGTTCCTGCAAAAAAAGATCCATTCCCAGCAAATTGTTTTGAGCAACTTGCGAATGGGCTGAAGAGAAATCTGCTATTTTTTACTAAAATGTTGTTTCGGTACTTTGTTGCGGAAAAAACTTTACCAATATTTAAACCCAGAATGTAATATTGGTCCGTCTTCTGCTAATGCAAAAATTCTATTCAGGAAAACTATAATTATTTTGAAATAATCATTTCAGTTTCTGCAAAAAAAGATCTATTCCCAGCAAATTGTTTTAGCAACTTGCGAATAGGCTGAAGAGAAATCTGCTATTTTTTACAAAAATGTTGTTTCGGTACTTTGTTGCGGAAAAAACTTTACCAATATTCAAACCCAGAATGTAATATTGGTCGGTCTTCTGCTAATGCAAAACTTCTATTCAGGAAAACTATAATTATTTTGAAATAATCATTTCAGTTTCTGCAAAAAAAGATCTATTCCCAGCAAATTGTTTTAGCAACTTGCGAATGGACTGAAGAGAAATCTGCTATTTTTTACAAAGATGTTGTTTCGGTAATTTGTTGCAGAAAAAACTTTACCAATATTCAAACCCAGAATGTAATATTGGTTGGTCTTTTGCTAATGCAAAAATTCTATTCAGGAAAACTACAATTATTTTTTGAAAAAAAAAAAACATTTCAGTTTATGCAAAAAAAGATCCATTCCCAGCAAATTGTTTAAGCAACTTGCAAATAGGCTGAAGAGAAATCTGTCATTGAGAAATCAATGTCAAAAGTATGCTAAGTCCAAATATTCAGCATAGCTTTTTCAAGTTCGCTGTTCGTAATCCATCTCAATCCTCCTCAATTTTAACCATCCTTGTCTCTTTTTGGTTTATTATTCCCTCGTTGGTGTTTTCCTAACTTATTAAACTATTATTTTGAGATTTTCTTTGACTAAAAGGTGGTTAACTTGTTAAGGAGCTTCTACATCATGGATGGAGCGACTTTAAATTCATCGATCGTAATCTATCTCAATCTTCGCCAATCTTAACCATCCTTGTCTCTTTTTGGTTTATTATTCCCTCGTTGGTGTTTTCCTAACTTATTAAACTATTATTTTGAGATTTTTTTTGACTAAAAGGTGGTTAACTTGTTAAGGAGCTTCTACATCATGGATGGAGCGACTTTAAATTCATCGATCGTAATCTATCTCAATCTTCGCCAATCTTAACCATCCTTGTCTCTTTTTGGTTTATTATTCCCTCGTTGGTGTTTTCCTAACTTATTAAACTATTATTTTGAGATTTTCTTTGACTAAAAGGTGGTTAACTTGTTAAGGAGCTTCTACATCATGGATGGAGCGACTTTAAATTCATCGATCGTAATCCGTCTCAATCTTCCTCAATCCTAACCGTCCTTGTTCCTTTTTGGTTTATTTTTCCCTCTTTGGTGTTTTTCTAACTTAGTAAACTATTATTTTCAGATTTCCTTTGACTAAAAGGTGGTTTACTTATTAAGGAGCTTCTACGTCATCGATGAAGCGACTTCAAATTCATCGATCGTAATCTGTCTGAATCCTCCTCAATCTCAACCATCCTTGTTCCTTTTTGGTTTATTATTACCTTTTTGGAGTTTTTCTACCTTACTAAGTAATTATTTTGAGATTTTCTACGATTTGAAGATAATTTTGTTCATCGCAAACAATGACAAAGTCATGCAGTGGCATTGCTGTTTAAAGCTGATTTCCAGTCCGTACTGCGCAGACTCGGGGGGGGGGGGGTTGTTTTCGTTTTTGTTTTGAATTCGTTGAAACGTTACACTTCGGTGACAGCATACATAAAGTTTTTTAGTCCGCCATTACGGTTCCTTTCGTTCAAGAATTCCCGATGAGCTGAAACGTCGGTTTGAAATAGCGCCAAGGTTCTTCTACTCGTTATTATTTGTTCTGCGTTAATTATGAAGAAAAAGGTAAGTTTGTCACGGAATTTTTAGTTTTGCTTGTAAACATTCCTTCGTGTGAGGCTCACATAAACATTGCAGCCGAGATTGCGCAGTACGGACTGGAATTCGTCTTTAAAGGAGCTACATAACGGGAATTTCGATTTTTGGTCTAAACTGTTCTGAAATTAGTTTTAGTGCAACGTAACCCATGAAAAACATTATATTTGAACAATAAAAGGAAGACATAACTTAATTTGAGGAGTATCAAGCTGCGGCTATAAATATCGCTATTTTGAAGACGCGCGGAAACAACTTGAAAAGTTTAGCCTTAATTTTTCAAGTTGCAATCCGTTTCCATCGAGCCATCTGCAGCCAAAGATGCCCATTAACAATTTCAGTGCTCCAGTATAGCAATTTTTAATAAAAAATGGACCATTATTTTTAGGTTTTCTGTGACACAAATCAAATCAAATTCTAGCTGTTCAAAAATCTGGTAAATCAACAAAGGCCCTTTAATCAGCGTTATGAAAACCGGAAATCGAGTGCCCCTTGTCGTTTATAAACACAATGTACTAAAAATATATTTTTTTTTCTTTTAGAGATGTGCTTGTAAAGTGTACGCCCACGAAACCTGCGTCAATCGCGAGAGTGGTAAAATGTATTTTCATGAGCCATGCATGAATCGGCATTTTTTGGCACGTTTTTTTTTCTCGCGAAACGTGATCTATAGCTCTACTAAATATTGCGAGCCATGATTTACCATAAAATTTATTATAAATCGTGAGATGGGAATCGAGGTTTAAGTTTGCTTTGAATTGTGATTTTGTGGCCGTTGCGTACAGTAACGTAAAACGTGAAACAACCGTTTCATTTTCCGTGAAACGTGATCGTTAACTACTAAAAAACAGTTTTCATGTAAGACCTGCCGTTCTGCTTTATTAACAGTAGATGCCAGCTTATAAACAGTGTCAGGAAAGTCAAAAGCAACTTGATTGTCATTTAGCAGTGCCGACTAGATTCTAGTCCTCCTCCTCATCTTCATAAAGCTCTCCCCACTCCTCCTCGGCTTCCTCCTGTCCCTCTTGCTCGGCTTGAGGCATACCAAGGTAAGCAAAGTCTACTAGTGGATCCAAGCCAACAACTGGAGCCATAACGACCGGGGTCTCTTCTTTCTTCTCGGGCTTTGGCGTCCTGTAAAAACAGGGTTTTAACAGCTATTGAAGATTTTTACGCAAATGCTCTCTTAGTTCCTTGCCCCCGGGTGGGGGATAGGGCTGGACATCAATGCTCGCCATCTGTCCCTATTCTTGGCCACGGCTGCTGCTGCGACCCACGGTTTTAGTCCCAGCTCAGCGAGTTTTACTCAAATGCCCACAAGTTTAATACTGAATGTAGGGCTGTTTACAAGTTGCTCGAAATTTTTCAAAAAGTTGCTCGAAATTTTTCAAAAAGTTGCTCGAAATTTTTCAAAAAGTTGCTCTAAAGTTGCTGCAAAAGACCGGCAAAAAAATGCTTTGATTAAAAAGGTTGCTCGAAAGTTGCACCCCAAAAATCCAAGACGCTGCTTTTTTTATATCAGGAGAATTTCTCCAAATATCTGCTATTTTCCCTTTGAAGGTAAGAATTTTAAACAGTTTCATGCAATTTTACTGCAACAGAAGCATCTAAATCACATTTTAAGGCAAACATTTGTTGAGTTGCAAGGATTTTCATTACTGAGAATAATCGTGAAGATATTGATGACGTCATGTTTGCTGACTAGTCGAAACGTCTTCGGATGTTCCTCGAAAATCTTCAGCAACCTTCGTTTATCTTCGAAAACGTTCGTATGGCCTTCGAACAACACTCGGACAATCTTCGGAGACTTTTGGCCTAGAAATGCTCAAAATACAATAAGTTGCTGGAAAGGAAAAAAGTTGCTTAAAGGGGGAAAAGTTGCTCGAAATATGAACAATGCCAAAAAGTTGCCGAGCAACTTGTGAAAAGCCCTACCTGAATGTACCCATTTGTTCTAACCTGTTACGCCATTTGCGAACTATCACAGCAACGATGATGATAATGAACAGAATACCAAAAAATCCACCGATTATCATTGCTAGGATCTTGATCAACCCCTTCATGTTACCTGAAACAAGGTGTAGCATGTTACCAAAAATGAAAATTGATTCGAGAACCCGTTCAGAGGTGGCGGAAACGTGGGGGCCCCATTGTACCCCAAGCTGAGCACATACTCCGGCCCCGGGGGCGCACCCTATACTCAAATTTTCCAAAATGTCTTTAACATCGATTTAACAGTGTCCAGTATGTTCGTAATCGATTTGTGACAATGCATAACTAGGCAGTTCAGAAGATTCTGCTTTATGGTGCTTTTTTGGTTGTTCTTTAGACGTTGGAGGGCAGAAAATCTACGCTTTGAAGTTGCCGATGCCTGTCAAATACAATCCTAACAGATTGCGGACCTCTCCTTGTAGCGTCTTTGGGAAAGGAGTTTCTATAAAATTCCTACACCATATTGTCCCGCCAAGAACGATCCTAATAAAACGATTTGTGTCTTGACAAACCAATTTTATGCTGCACTAGCGATACTTTCGGCACTGAAATGTGAGGGGGGAGGGCTTACAGCCCCCTTGCTCCCCTGCTCCGCCGCCTATGCCAAATACTCACTGTGGACGTTCTATGGACCTAAATGACAAAACCATAGCTTCATTGCAAACAAATATCTCTCCCGTGTAATATAATTAAAAGTTACAGGCAAACGATATTACTTTGAAAAGTGTTCAGCCTTACAGTTTTTCAAAAACCTTATCTGTTTTAATCTTCTTCAATTTTTGTCCATTCATACCTTCTTTTGTATATTCTGTGTTATTAAACAGTTGAAATGTTCCTCCTCTGTATTAAGTGGTTATTTTTATATTTCATTCAAATTGGTAGCCATTTTCCTATGTCTAAACTTTGGCTAAAAATCCAAGATTCAGTCCCTTTCGACCGAATGCATTTCATTAACATTTTAAAATCGCGAATCGGGTCCCGGGATCTGTGGAAAACGCGGGTTTCTGCGGGACCCCGTAGCCCCGCCACCCCAGCCTTATGGTGTCTACTTATCCGTGAAAAGACAATCTTCTTCAAGGACTCAAAAGGTTTTCAATTAATATTATCTAATCAGATAAATGGTGTGAGCGGTACACTGTAAGTTGTCATGTCAGCACGATGACGTCATATCACGTCATTATGTGTTGCTTAGCAACTTTCTCTGACCAAACGCGCGAGCTCAATACTCGTGAACTCGTGATACCCAGAATGCTATGCGCGCAAGTTGTTATGTTTGTCCCGCTGACCTTCAGCAACGCAGCTTCTGCCGACTTGTCTGTACCCAGTCTCACACAAACAGTGGTAACCGTCGTCGCTTGGAAGAAACTTCTCCACGTTGACACAGTAGCTGTGTTCAATGGCAGCACAAGTGTTGTTTTTAGACTTGCATTCATCGATATCTGGAAATAAAGAAGTTGAGTGGATTATTTCGTGTCAACGACTTCAAAGTAGATCTAAGGCCCCTGGGGGCCTACGTTTGATAGGTTT
Source organism: Oculina patagonica (assembly GCF_052425735.1). Classification (NCBI taxonomy): domain Eukaryota; kingdom Metazoa; phylum Cnidaria; class Anthozoa; order Scleractinia; family Oculinidae; genus Oculina; species Oculina patagonica. The sequence goes on from NC_135768.1 coordinate 20,272,534, forward strand.
ATAGTATTCCAATAGTAGTACTCCTAGTCACTTCATGCAATTGAACAGAAACTAGCTAGGGAAAAGCTCTTGTTGAGCTTCCAGGCTACGAAGAGGCTTTCCTTCTACCTACCTACACACACTTGTTTTTTATTCACAGCATATCCTTCATGGCAGTCACACGAGAAGCTGCCTATAGTGTTGGTACATTCACCTTCCCGGCATTCATGAGAATTGCACTCGTCAATATCTGGTACAAAAAAACATCGAGAATAACTATAACGTCCCTGTGCACTCCGTAAGATTGATACAATCCTTTCCAGGCCCAACACTTTCACTGTTTAATGGCTTTCCCGCCATTAAACGTTCGCAACGTGCCATATTACCGATCAGAGTGGAGATGAAAATCTCTGACAGAGCCAATGAAATAACAAAACCAAGTTTCACCGCGTCTCTCATTGGTTACATATTTTCCCGCCCTTGTCACGAGTCACAAGTTTTCGCGCGCTTTGCACGGGCCCGCTATCTCCCGCGCTTTCACAGATTAGTCTCACGCTTGCCACCTGTTGCATGTTTCCCGCGCTTTTCTCCCGTAAGCTCTGATTGGCTACTTAAGTTATCTGCCAACGAAGTGATTGGCTCTGTGGCTGTCTGTTGGTTTTAACTTAAGAGCCTTTTTCAGACATTAATATAAATTATTATATGAAAACCATCATGGCGGTATGTTGAATGACATGATTAAGTGGCAGTTTCTCTTAAAGCGGTCCATCGCATTTCGGGTCAAAAAAAAGTTTTCCCTCAAACTTTGCCCAGTGAACTATCTTAGGTTGTAAGTAAATGCAACGACTTTAGTTTTTGGAAATACGTTAAAATATATTTTTTAGAACTCTCAACAGTGAAGGCTGCAAAAGGCCTAATTTTGAGCTTGGCCAGAACGAGAAATTTCATAAGTTGACGAGCTCGCCGCTCAAAAACAACCAAACGCACCAAATTATTATTATTATTCCTAAGTTAAGTGGTCCTTCAAAGGTTGGAAACGCATGTTAATTTTGATATATTTTGATTTACGGGTCCGTGAAAATTTAAATATCAGCAACCCTTAGATCGCTTTTTGTAAACATGCAAAAGTATGGTGTCTTCGCCGGCCTTTATTTCACGAGTCCAGACTAGACCATTCTAAATTCCAACTGAATCCTACTAAACAGATGTTAGGAAGCATAGAAATATAAAAATACCTTGCACTTTTTACCTTCCTTTGCCACAGCGACTTCGAACATTTCGTGCTTATGCGAGTATTTCATACACATTATGCAAATGAGCTTACTTACTCGCATAAACACGAAATGTTCGAAGTCGCTGTGGCAAAGAAAGATAAAAAGTGCAAGGTATTTTTATATTTCTATGCTTCCTAACATCTGTTTAGTAGGATTCAGTTGGAATTTAGAATGGTCTAGTCTGGACTCGTGAAATAAAGGCCGGCGAAGACACCATACTTTTGCATGTTTACAAAAAGCGATCTAACGGTTGCTGTTATTTAAATTTTTACGGACCCGTAAATCAAAATATATCAAAATTAACATGCGTTTCCAACCTTTGAAGAATCACTTAACTTAGGAATAATAATAATATTTTGTTGCGTTTGGTTGCTTTTGAGCGGCGAGCTCGTCAACTTATGCAATTTCTCGTTCTGGCCAAGCTCAAAATTAGGCCTTTTGCAGCCTTCACTGTTGAGAGCTCTAAAAAATATATTTTAACGTATTTCCAAAAACTAAAGTCGTTGCATTTACTTACAACCTAAGATAGTTCACTGGGCAAAGTTTGAGGGAAAACTTTTTTCCGACCCGAAATGCGATGGACCGCTTTAAGAGAAACTGCCACTTAATTACCTTCACATCTTTTGCCATCGCCTGTGAAGCCTTTCTTGCAAGAACACTTATAACTCCCGTGTGTGTTGATACATAGTCCTCCGACCTTCGAACAGCGGTTTTTACCGGCGCATTCATCGATATCTGTTGAGATAAAACAAATACAAAAAGTACAGATTTAAACTCTCTCCATCGCAGAGGCCTCTATTATTGCCCCCGCAGGGCTCCGGCCCAGAGGCCGGAACCCGAGGAGGCACCTTAGAAGTCCCCGCGTAGGTAGGTAAAATGTGTGCATTTAGTGAACAGTACCGAAAAAAATTTCGATTTTGGTCAAAGCGGCTCGCAAAGGATTGCCCTAATGCTCGCAAGGGATTGCCGGAACTCTTGCAAAGGAGCAAAGGAAGTCATGCCGTCGCACTGTGATCACAAGAAACATCAGTTGCTTGAAAAAATAGCTGAAACGTGTACCTGAAATTGAAATGATACCGAAAATGACATGGAAGGCATAACAGGCGTATCATCCGGGAACAAAGAGTTTCTTATTTTAGTCAGCGACTGAACGTCGTGAAAACAAATGGAAACCGTATACATCTTACGACGAGTAATAAACAAAAGCGTGAACTTTGTCATGACACGGTAATTCATTGTGGTAACAAACTGTAAAACAAATTATAAAAAGGCGGGGGCAGCTAGTGAGAACTATTACTAGTTATTAGTACGAGATTGGAAATGGAGAGAGAGAATGGTAAGCGCACGGAGCCTGGTCCGCTTGGGAATCCCCCATTTTTTTTTATTTTTCGTGTTTTTTTTTAATTCCTTCCCCTCTCCCCTGAAGAAACCTCTGTGGAGGAGAGTGTGGAAATAAACTTTAAAGGAATTATGTGATAAAAAAAATTTATCCAAAATTTTTTAAGTTCGTTCTTCGTAAATAAATGAATAAATGATATAGGTTCTTATATAGCGCATTTACAAAGCTCAATGCGCTTCACAATTAGAATTATGGGATGAGACCGGACATCAGCATACCAGGCGCCTTTGGCAGCCGCTATCCGTCCATGTGTATGATCTCACCCCACCAACCAACCCATAGATACATGTCAATAGAACAGACCACAACACCGAGAACTTCGTGCCCTACTCTTTGCGATAAGCGTGTGGGTTTTTTAACGTCCCCTGCTGACCATATAACACTGAAGATGCAGGAGACGGGACCTACGGTTTATCGTCCTTATCCGAGAATACTTGACCGTCTAACCATTTGCAGATGTAATTACAAAGGCAGCACGTTCTCCTCAGTTATTTTAAGACCCTGAGTGTTGGTCCGGTCTGGGAGTCGAACCCGAGACCCTCCGCACGACAGTCCGGCGCTCTACCAACTGAGCTAACCGGGCGGCGGTTAAACCGTCTGAATCCTCCCAATCGTAACCATCCTTGTTCCTTTTTGTTTATTATTATCTCTTGGGGTTTTTTTTTATAAAAATTTAGAAGTTTCTTTCGAGGAAGACGGACTTTTAACGGCGCTGCTAGAGAGCATGACTTAATAATATATCTTGACAAAACTCCTCCTTAAACTGTGAGTTTCTTGAAAAACGTCCGATAGGGGAATTTTGAAACCATCTAGTGTTTATCAACTGCATTCTGATTGGCTAGGCTGACTCACTAGCTATTTTGTGATAGATAGTGAGTTGAATAGCATGGCAGCTAAATTCGCGATTCGAGACATAAATTTCTAGCTCCACCACAGGCAGACCACCCTATGTGCTCGCAGTTATTATTACTGATTTGCTTTCGACCGTTGGCTACATACAAAGCCAACGGCCGAAGGCAAATCAGTAACGCTTTAAACAGCCAACGGCCGAAGGCAAATCAGTAACGCTTTAAACAGTGCAGAAAAGCGGATGAAACGCCACAAAGGAGTCGACTAGCGTTTTATTTATTTTACTGAGATATTCAGATCGAGATGAGCAGATGAGCCTAAATATGTATCTAGATTTCTTTAAATTTGAATAGTTTGTTGATGCAAACACATAGGGTGGTCTGCCTGTGGCTCCACTGTTCTAATCTGACCTGTGCACTCCTTCCCTGTTCCTTTAAATCCCTTTGAGTTACATCTGCAGTCGTATGTGTACGGCATGTCTGTACAAGTTGCCATGTCGTCACAATCGTTTTCTTCCAAGCACTCATTAACGTCTGTCAAGCAAAATTAACACAAAAATTTAGGGCCTGTTTACATGATTCCGGAATGACATTCATTCCAGAAAGAGTTTCGTTACAGAATGAAGTTCGTTCTGCATTCACATGACAAAGGCGTTATCACGTGCGCGGTTTTCGCGCGAAATCAAAACAAGATGGCGCATGTTTCGCGCAAACATGTTATTGTGCCCATTCAATGGCCATATCTGCAATTTTAACGAGCAAATTCAATTTTAACCATAGGGCTGTTTCTTTGGGCTAAACAGTGAATGTCATTAATTTTTATTGCTCTGAGTTCAAACTGTGGCCTCCGTATGCGGTTTCATCGAAATTCGTTTTGTATTTACATGATTCCAGAATGAAAATTTTATTCCGGAATGAAATCCGAAATTACTTGACCTTTGTCTCGGTATCATGTAGACTTTCTCAAAGTCCTTCGACGCGCGGTTTAGGTATGTCACGTACGAAGCCCTCTCGCGACTTCGTCACTCGCGGTCGTCGCTTCGCGACGCTTTTCGGCTCACTTCGCTCGCCAATAGAGGGCGACTTGGTGCAAGTCTAGGTATCATGTAAACAGATACAGAAAATATATGGGGATGGATTAAACTCGTTACGGAACGAAAGTCATTCCGGAATCATGTAAACAGGCCCTTCGACGTTCAAATGCAGCGAGTGAGTCTATGCACAAATTCCCCGGGGGGGACTCTCTTATAAAAATGACGGGGGTTGTTGGTAGCACCTTTCAGGGGGTAAAATTTGTGGAATGGTACCGCTTAGGGTGCTTAAACCTAAAATAAACACTGCATGCTAGAGTTGTAGCGGTACCTTTAAGGGGCCCCTAAGGTTATCCCCGAACGGAACTCCTGTGCTAGACAGAAGATGTTCGTATTAGAACTCACTCGAAGTGTAGCCAAAATTATTTCAAATGCAACACCAGTATAACGGAAATTAATCACTCAGATTTAATGGAAGCCTACGCAACAGGGGTGTTTGGGAGAGAGGGGAACCCCAGTGTGGATCCCTCAGACGAAAGACCTTATGAGGCAAGTCAAACGGATACAGCAGCGAGCGACGAAGTTTATACTACGCTTGCCCTTTATCAGCGATCAATCTTACAAAGATAGACTGCACTTGCTCCCTCTTTCTTACTGGTAGAAATACCTTATTTTCTCGATTAAACGCCGGGCCCCGAATAAACGCCGGGTCTCCAAGCTGTATTTGAAAATAAACCCCTTAAACATTTATTCAAGTTGTAAAATGCTTTGGAAATAATGTCTACATATATGGCTGTCAAAAATAATGAATGAAAATGATTTCATAGAAACATAGGGCTTGAATAAACTGCGAGAATCAAATAAACGCCGGCTCTATCGGGCCAAGTTTGAAATAAACGCCGGGGACGTTTAATTGATAAAATACGGTATATCGATTTGATTTTGTTTTTCAAAATTTTCAACGGTTATGTTGACATAAATCCGGCAGTCATTTCTAAAGCACGCAACACACGCCCTTCTAGATGAAATAGCAATTCAGACTGTGTGTAGTACTCAGTGCGCAAGTGTAAAACCAGTCCTTTCAGCAATCCTTCATTAATAGATCATCCCGTGTGTGGAACACTCTTTCAAAAGTTATGGATGTTAATGCCGACCTCCCTACTTTCCGGAGCAAACTCTTGTCTTATTGCTCTACTGCACTGTCCAATTGTTACGACCCAGACGACCCGCGTACCTGGAAGTCAGTATGCCCAACCTGCAATTCCTGCCGCAGCTTACTCGACCCTATTTAAGTACCCTAGTCAGCCTCCGCCATTTTCGATGCCATCGAAATTATGAAAATTGTATGGAAAAGCGAAATCTTATTGCATTGCTGAAAGTTGTGTTACTGGAAGTCCGTTTAATTACCTTTAACAGTTTTACAGAGATCTCTTTCGTTTAGACATGCTCCATGTAAAATATAATACTGAAACTCTTGTATGTTAACAAAAACAAAGGCGTGGCTGACTCGGGTCCTTTAAAGCTTTGTAATACCTTTTAGCTATTTTATGTCTCGGGCCCGCAGTAATTGGCCCTGCTGTTGCGGGTTCCCTGCCTTAAGTTTACTGCTAGTTGTATGTGTTATTTATAAGGCGAAGCTAATAAAATAAAATAAATGAATTCCTTTACTAGTTGCGTGCAGTCCGGTTGGTGCCGGCTATTCTTTTCGATGAACATGCTTTTTCGAGGAGACGTTTTTCACAGAAATGGTCACATATTCATTGTCTAAACTATGCAAGGACACCACCCCTTCATTAGGCCTGTACGGGATGGTCGGACCTAACTATTTAGTAGCAGCTAAGATCGTTTTAATAGTTGCCCTTACCGCAATGCTGATTGATAGGTACGTTAAGTTGCCTGAATCTGAATGGTTCATGACACGTGGCCGGCACGGGGCCTAAGTTGATATTACGCCTTGTTAGTAACGTCATCAGACCCTTTTCGCAGTCACAATCCAACGGGTTGTTTTGTAGGCGGCTACGGCAGGAAAGAAAAAAAAACTGCTGTCAGTTATTGTACGGAGCAACAGCAATAAGGTTGGGAGTAGGGGTGGGAGGGTGGGGCTCCCCGAATTTTCATCGTCGGCAAGTTGGCGTGAGCGAGCCAAGAAATTTAGCCTTCTCAAGAAGTCCCAGAGAGTAAACTTTCACTTAAGCAAGACGTTTCGCTATTTAAAGGGATCTGGGGCCCGTTTCTCGAAGGTCCCAAAAAGGTTTTGCATCCGGAAAGCCATAGCAAAATCTCAAACCTAACATACACCTTGAAAAACTATGTGGTTTACGCCATTTCTTAGTGGTGCATTCCCTACTAAGAAAAATCCTGGATCCGCCCCTGTGACACGTTATAGTGGATTAGCTTGACTTTAATAAGTTAGAATGGTTTTGATGAGTATGACCGTTTCATACTTACACTTCAATCAGATTAACCAGGTCATCAAAAACATCCGGTGAGAACTCTTTTATGTCGTTATTCGACAGATCACTGAACGCAGAGCAAAAGGAACAATATTGTTAGTTAAAGTCCTGCAGTTTTGATAATAGAGCAGTTTTTGTAATGACTGAAATCAGGCTAAAAGCACCGTCAGAACAAAGCCAGTCACCACAGTGCAAATAACTTTACCAAACAATTAAAAGTAAGAACATGCAGCCATTGGCAAGGGCGGAAAAATATGCAACTTGTGCCAAGCGCGTGAAAATGTGTAATCAGTGCCAAACGCGGGAAACTGTGTAACCGGTACCAAGCGCGGGAAAATGTGTAATCAGTGCCAAGCGCGGGAAAATGTGCAGCTGGTGCCAAGCGCGGGAAAATGTGCAGCTGGTGCCAAGCGCGGGAAAATGTGTAACTAGTGCCAAGCGCGGGAAAATGTGCAACTGGTGCCAAGTGCAGAAAAATGTGCAACTGGTGCCAAGCGCGGGAAAATGTGCAGCTGGTGCCAAGCGCGGGAAAATGTGCAGCTGGTGCCAAGCGCGGGAAAATGTGCAACTGGTGCCAAGTGCAGGAAAATGTGCAACTGGTGCTAAGTGCAGAAAAATGTTTAACTGGTGCCAAGCGCGGGAAAATGTGCAACTGGTGCCAAGCGCGGGAAGCACGTTATCGGTGCCAAACGCGGGAAAATATGTAACCTGTACCAAGCGCGGGAAAATGTGTAATCAGTGCCAAGCGCTGGAAAATGTGTCATCGATGCCAAGCGCGGGAAAATGTGTAACTGGTGCCAAGCGCGGGAAAAGGTGTAACTGGTGCCAAGCGCGGGAAAACTGTAACTGGTGCTAAGTGCGGGAAAATGTGTAACTGGTTCCAAGCGCGGGAAGACGCAAAACTGGTACCAAGCGCGGGAAAATGTGAAACTGATACCAAGCGCGGGAAAATTTGTAACGGGTGCCAAGCACAGAAAAATTAGACTTTAACATATTACAGGAAGAAGACTAAAGTAATAAACAAAGTTACATAGAAGGAAAACTGACCTGATAAATTAAAACTACAGATAAAACCGTTTGCCGGATTCGAGATATATTTGTCTGGTGCAATTCTAGTGTTACGTCGTTAAAGAGAAAAGTGGCATGATATAAAACACAGTAAGTAGATCAATTAAATTAATTTATATGAACTTACAGTGTTTTTAAAGATGTGAGCCCCTTCAAGATATTCCTTGTTATTCCAGATAAACTTCCATCCGACAAGTTCCTGAAGAAAATTCACGGCAGAAATGTAAGGGCCTCTTTACATAAGAGCCGAGATGAGTTTGGTCTCGGGATGAAAACATTTTTATTTTACATAAGCGTGTTGATCCCGGGATGCCGGGGCGTATAAGTCGTCCCGCCCGAGTTGAATCCATCTCGCCCGTGCTTACATTACATTACATTACATTACATTACATTACATTACATTACATTACATTACATTACATTACATTACATTACATTACATTACATTACATAAAGACTTTTTACGTGGCGTTTTTCGTCACGTTTCATCCCGGTGCTTAGGACAGGGATGTAATCGTCCCGGGATGAGTTCATCCCGGGACGAAATCATGTAGACAGCAACAAGAAAATGTCCAGACACCGACATGAATTCACCCCGTGACGAAACTCTCATGTTAAGAGGCCCTAAGTAATTCAACAAGTAAAGACAGTGTAAGACGATATTTAGAGAGTTAGAGTTAGAGTTAGTTTAGAGTTAGGGCAGTTGAGAGTGAAATGGCCGGGTATTTGGGTTTATTAAAAACTAGCCATGATATATTGCAATCCCTGCGTTTTGATTGGTTAACAGGTAATGTTATATCAGTGAGCTCATATACCATTCACACAAATATGGTAGCCGATACGGCGTCAACGAAAACAGCTGGGAGCTCAGATATTGCAATTCTTTGGGCGTTTTTAATAAAACAATTATTCCACTCGCGCTTGTTGGATATGAGATCGTTATAGCTAACTCGGCGCCACGCGCCTTGTTGGCTATTTACCATCTCATATCCAACGCGCGCTCGTAACGGTTCACCAAGGGTTTTTCAATTGGGTATAACAGTCGTTATATTATAGATATTTAACATATTTCGGTAGATATCAATGGATAACAAGTGAAAGGATAATGTCCCTTAAGAGCATCTGTGCTCGACTGTACTAAAATTAAAAAAAATAAGATTACTTACAAAGTTTGCAGATTCTTGAACGGAGTGAAGCACCCATCGCTTAGGGACAACTTGTTCCTGCTGAGATCACTGAAAATAAAGAATAGAACCGGCAGAGATAACGTAAAATACCGATTATAAATCTTCGGAAAAAGTCTTACACACAACTTTTAGGGGAGTAGGGATGGTGCAGTGGTGAGAGCACTCGCCTCCCACCACCAGGGGGGTACTCCAGCTTGTAAATGACGAGGATGATCGAATGATTTTTTTGGGTTTGAAATTTTCGATTCCGGGATTTTTTTGGGTTGGAAAATTTGGCAAGTATTTTTTTGGCTGACTTGATTTAAATAGGGGATTTTTTGGGTATTAAAAACGAACTAAATTGCCTTGGCACGACGTTGGCGTATTTATGGTATGATGAATAAAAAAAACACGAGCGTTCAATTTTTTATGATTTCGTTGTGTTATATTATTGCCCCTTCTGGCAATTTAGGGGTAATTTGACAAGGGATTTTTTGGGGTTTTTTTTTTGGTCCAGGGATTTTTTTGGGTAATGTCGGAAGACTTAGGGATTTTTTTGGGTCCTGAGTTTTGCCTCCATTCGATCATCCCCGTCATTTACAAGCAGGAGTACCCCCCCCCCCCCCCCTGGGCTCCCACCAATGTGGCCCGGGGTCGAATCCCGGACTCGGCGTCTTATGTGGGTTGGTTTTCGTTCTTACTCCGATGATTTTCTCCAGGCTCTCCGGTTTTCCTCCTTCCACAAAAAAAAAAAAATTCGATCGGGAATACACGGCCCCACAAGCCTCTAGCTTTAAACACAACCGCGTATAAATAAAGGTAACTTATTTATTTATTTATCTATTTTTTCCTTTTTTTGATTGCTTAAATAAAACAAAACGCATTATAAAATCGTCAAAAATTTATCCCAAAAGATCGTTTCGCCATTTCCTATTGAGCCTTTTGTAAAGGAACAATTCTACTTGTTTTGCACATATGTGAGATTATTTTAATTTATAAGAGAGTGTAATGGGTCGAGTCCCTAGAGACTGAGAGAACATTTAAATACGCCCTTTAGCTAGCGGCGGTAAAGATAGGCCTAGACACAAATATCCCGAAAAATGCTCTAAAAATCTATCCGGAAATTCCCAGTTTTTTCCCTAAAAATCCCTTCAAAATTTTCTAAATATCCCCAAAATTTGCTAAAAATCCCTAAATATCCCAAAATTTTCTGTCCTTCTCGAGTGACACTGGGCTCATCTTTAATAGAAATAGCTTCTCTTAGCTCCTCCGCTGGCTCCGCCATGTTTGAAACTTACCTCCCTTGGAAATTTTGGGGTGCATTAGGAATAGAAAACAACGCTGCACAATTGGATTGCAGTCTAGCAGTCACTTATTAGTAAACAATGGGACAAAAATATCATTTCATAGGAATTTTAAATAAAGCGGCAAAGAAAATAAAACAATTTTTCCTCAAATCATCTAAAAAATCCCCTACAAATCCAATTTTTTCTAAAAATCCCCAAAATTCCTAAAAATCTCGTGATGCTCTAAAAATCCTAAAAAATATCCGGCTTTTTGTGTCTAGGCCTAGGTAAAGAACGTTCAGTTAAGCGGCAGTACAAGTACTAGAATACAAGTTCAAGGACATTTTTCAAGAAACTTTCACGGGAGTGGCAAATAGAATTGTGAGTAGTGTATTACATTATTACAATAACATTATACCGTCGAGGTTAGTATTTTAGAGAGCTTTTCGGCACGAATTAAGTTATATTTTTGTTCTTATTTATAGTTTGACTATATTGTGTATTGTGAACGCGAAGACAAACACGATCCAGTACAGAATTTAAAGTCCACAATTTACCGTAAAGCTGTGGTGTTGCTACTAATATCTCATCACTTTGAACCGGCACAGTGTTTGAAACACTACTTACAGTTCTTCTGCATCTGGCAAGTAAGGGTATTTCTCTGGAAGTTTCAACGGTGACAGCGTGCCGCCGGTTGTAGAGCCACACCGGTATGCGAGTTTCGAGCTTTCAGGATCACATACATCATATCCCAGAGTGAAAGAAATCTTGCATACGAGAAGCAGAAAACTAACAAGGCAGGAAAATATTCTCATCCTCACGCTTTAGCCTTTGAACGCAAAGTTTGGCGTTCTAACGACTACTGACGTCACAAACAGTTTTAATGACGTCACGAAACGCGCGCGAACACAGCAGTGTGCCATGGAAATCACTCGCGTGGCGTTACTGAGTGTCACGATTCGAGCGTGTTGTACTTTAATTAGCAGAAATCGCTTTTCTCTTGCCTCTGTTTAATACAGAGAACGGCGAAAGTCCCTTCTTTAACCCGCGATTTTTGTCACTAATGTTAGTTGTTTAGCGACAAACGCACACTCACTGCGCCATGCTGACGTGACAAGTTGTGAAGCACTTAAATATCTGTTACGCTATGCAACGAGCGGGGTTTGGCTGGGAATGCAAAGGGGCGAGGCACCAGCGGAGTAGCCCCCGAAGCGAAGGCGGGGACCCGACTGAGAGGTAGGTTCTTGGACGGTTTTTTATGGAAACCGACTCCACAGCGAGACCCTTTGCATGAGTCAGACTGGCCGAAGCCAGTGGAGAAAAAGGAAAGAAAAAGGGGTATATAGAGGACGGTGGGAAACGAAAAACAAACTACTTGCAGCTAGCGAGCAAACTGCGAATGTATGCGTCAGCATGACGACAGCGCGCGAAAGACGTGGTGCGCGTGGTGCACGACCTTCCTCTAACTTCTTCCTAAAATAATTGACACCAATTAATGTCTGTTGCGCTACGCAACGAGCGGAGTTTGGCTGGGAATGCAAAGGGACGAGGCACCAGCGGAGTAGCCCCCGAAGCGAAGGCGGGGACCCGACTAAGAGGAAGGTGCTATGGAAACCGACTCCAAACTGACGAGCCGTAGGAGAGGAAGGCTCCAAGCAGCTAAAAGGGGGTAGGACTTGGTGCCCGTGACTTGCATTCCCCGCGGTACGAGAGGGCGAAACGGAACGGAAACGCAAAGGCGGACATAAGATAACGGCATTTTGAATGGAACTACGATACGACGACGTACGGAAGCTATGGCGGCGGGGCGGGGAGCAGAGCTGCCTGGTGAAAGTACCGTTGAGTGAACAAAGCGCGTTAGAGTGTTCAAAGCTGCGGCGTTTATCAGTGCAGTGCTCGACACTACGGAGCGTGTGAGACCTGAGTTCGTAACTGGGGAGTGTTGGAGGGCGGTAGTCATTGCATGTGCGAGGCCACTGTTCGTAGCTGTGGCGTTTACGAGTGCAGCATTCGACACTGCAGCGCGTGTGAGTCCCGTGTTCGTTACTGTGACGACTACCAGTGAAGTACGCGACACTGCACAGCGCGTGTAGGTTGGTGTTCGCAGCTGCGGTTGTTCCCCTTTCGTGGCAGGAGCGTATGCGAATCCACTGCACGTGACAGAAGCGTCTGCGATTGAAAAGAGGTCGTGTTGGGGACATCTGCGCTAAGTAAGCTGGTCACCAGCGGCGCTGAGTCCTGTATTCGTGATAACGGTGACTGCGAGATCGTGACAGCAGCGTTTTTTTTTATTCGTGTGTCCGTGACAAGCGTGACTGTAAACGCGCGCGTGTTCGTAAAATTACTGCCAAACGAGTGTTGTTTGTAACAAGAGCGTCTGAGAGTTCAGCGCACGTGCTTGCGAGTTGTCTTGTGTCCGTGACAACCACGCCCGCGAAGCCAGTGTACGTGACGCCAGCGACTTAAGACTCTAACATGAAAGGACTGCAGTACTGTGTTGTAACGGGAGCTTCTGAGAGTTCTGACGTGACGGGTGCGATCGCGAGTTTTGTATACGTTTCTCTTGATACATGATATGGGCGAATAGGAGTCCTGTGTAAGTGACAGGAGCGGCTTCAAGTCCTGAAATCGAATCTCCAGTGAACGTGACAGCAGCGTCTGAGAGACCCGCGTAGGCGACGGGAGCAACTGCCTGTGACCAGTGCGTTTGCGAGTCCTGTGCTTGTTCCAGGTGTATTTGCGCGTCCCGAGATTGTAACGGGAGCGGTCGAGAGTGCAGCGTACGACGAAAAACAAGCTACTTGCAGGTAGCGAATGTATGCGTTAGCATGACGACAGCGCGCGAAAGACGTGGTGCGCGAGGGCGAGGCTGAGCCAAGTCGAGGGTTGCTACACGCCATTAACTTCTTCCTAAAATAATTGGATAATTGACATCAATGAAAGTCCACTCGCAATTTTCTAATAGACCATTTTCGATATATTAAAATTCCAACTTGGCTCCGAGGCTTGGGGGAATAAAACAAAAGATATCACGTCGAGGTTCAGGGATGAATAAATCATTTCTTTTGTTTTATTCCCCCAAGCCTCGGAGCCAAGTTAGAATATTAATATATCGGAAATGGCCTATTGGATTATACAAATCGAAAGTCTTCGGATGCTTACGCGAAGATTTGCCGAGGACAGCACTTATTCGATCGCTACTGAGTGGTACTGGTAATGCACCGACAGGAAGGCCCAAGGTCAGCCGACAGCCGTATATCACAGCTGAAAAAGGAGCGAAAATTTTCTTTTGAAAAAAATATTGAACGACTAAGCGTTGATACCCAGTGCCGTTCTTATGGATGTATACCAAAAAATCTCGTTTCACTGCTCACTTCATTTTCTTCGCCACAATTTACAGTGAATTTACTCTAGCTTCCCGTGGGTAGGAGTGGAGGTTGTGATACCGGTTGGGGTGGGCTCCTTACATACGTTATAAAGCTAGATATGTACCACCCAATGCCTTTGTTGTTTAAAAGTTCTAGATATTTTGCCTTTTCGAACTCAAACGCAGGAATGTGTTTTAATCGAGATATAATCCGGCCGACATAGGCATTAAAAGAGAAAGGTCGCGAACTGGGTTTGATGTAAACATACACGATCAATTACCACTCTAGGTTTTGAAGGTCACATCTGAACTAGGTTACATGCTTTAAAAGATCAGGTACATATTTTAAAGGATCATATGAAACTCTTTTTTTTGGTCCAAAAGTAAGATGAGTCTCTAGAATTTATAGCCTGAGAGCAGGCTTACCATTGCATCACAAGCGCGCGTGGCAAACAGTGGCAAAAGCCGCGAGGACGAGTCGGTGAGACAGCAAGATCGTTTCGCTCGCTGTCTTTGCCGGTCGCTCGTGTGACTTGAATGGAGAGCCTGTTCGCAGGCTAAGAATCAAACAGCAAACTCCTATTAAAGCAAATGTTCTGAAAGGAAGTTCCCTCGGGAATCTCACGGCCCCGAATCCCCCGATGCCTTTCCAGGAACATAAAATTGGTCCAAAAAATTCAAAGAGTTTCGACAAGTCTAACTCAAAACGTACTATGCGTTGACCTACTGATATGAGACATCTTGAAGAAAATGTCCGTAATACAAGTTTCTTTCTCGTTCTTTTGCGTTGTTTCGCGTTCTTTTGCGTCGAGGGGCTGTGAATAGTCCGAGAATGTAAACCCTCAAGGCAGTTCTGCAGGGGGATCTCCCTCCCCTCCCCCTAGTTCCAGTCCTTCCCGTCTGATGAAAGAATCAATGTTTCGGTTTCGTGTCGAGGTGGGACGGTCAACTTATGCGAGTCGTATGTATAACAAAGCTCAATTCCCTTGAGTTATGGCGTTGCTCTACCGTGGTGAATCAAGATGGAAGATTTTGAGGCATCCTGTTTTCTGGATTAAGATCATCGAGATTGTAAGTAAGCATTTTTACGAGTTTTCGACCAGCGTCTATGTTTGCGCGCGAACGTAAGTTTTCAACAATCACAACTTTTCGTAGCCAATTACATATTCAATAGAAGTGTAAATCATTAGAAACTACTTCAGATGAACGACATCTCCTGCAGTTTTAATTTAACTGTTAGCTATTTGATGGAGATTGTTAAATTGCCCGCTTTTAACGGTGAAAACCGCTTTTACTTGGCACGCGAAACAAGTGTAAATTAAGACGCCGTTCGAATCGACAAGTGTTGCATCCATAAATTACCAATTGTTTATTTTAATATTAAAGTTTATGCTGAACAGTTTTTCCTTGATCTTGTCAAGAAAATAGCTTTTCTCGCTGGATTCCCAAATAAAACGCCAAATTATACCAACAATGAGGAAGGAATTGTTTGCAATCTTTGAGTTCATCGTTTCAGTAAATGTGATCTCGGCTCGAAAGCGTGACCTCAAATTAGGTGACAGCACGTATATATACCTGGGGAAAATCCCCAGGAATATTTCAATATTTACACCATCCTTGCCGACCCTCTTGCAAATTATTGCACTTCTGGAGCTTAGCTGATTATTTCAATGTCATGTTAGTTTTTTATTGCTATAATTATACTTTAACGCAAAGATAAAATATTCCATTAGAGTGGTGTTTACCTTTGGTATAAACCTGCCATGACAGGTCCTAACCCAGCAATTATTAATCCACAGCGGTTTTGAATTTTCCGTTTTAAACGAAATTCAATCAGGCAGTCATCAGATTATCTTAGGGAAACTAAATTCCCCCAAGTAGACTGTTATAAAGGGGTGAAAATTTGACCTTAAGACTGCAAGGGGTTATAAGAACAATCAATTAAAAATTGTAGTGTTTGATTGCTTTATCGCATTTATCTTCAATTTGAAGATAATTGCAGTTCATTCTATTAGAAAAGTTGCATTCAGAGCTTAAAATAGCAGCTAGTGTAAAATAATGCACATCTCAGACCAAATTTTGCAGAGGTCAGATTAATATAACAGAGTCGTGCCAACGGGTCCGAACAAGAATGTCTGGGGATTTTTCAAAACATGACCAATGGGGATCTCTGTTGAAACCTGCAGATTCACTTTAAATATAGCACACAACAAAGCCAAAAAATTAGCTGCTGACTCATTATTATTTATGCTGGGAATGATATGACATAAAGTGGGATGTTGGTAAATTGATGACAAGTTTGGACTAACTTGGCATTGTTCTTGTGTAGCACACTTTAATTTGCACAAGTCTGGGGTAAAATGGCTTGAGATAATTACTGTAGCAACATTAAATGTATGTAACATGTCTAAACCACAACAAAATGATTACCATAAAATTCTGAAAATAACACCCCTCCCCCCAGGAAAAAAATCGAAAAGTTAGCCCTCCTGAAAGTAACGTAATTGCCTTTGAAAGTAATTGCCTTTGTATTATTCTGCCCAATTGGCCAACAGAAACTTTAGCATTACTTTTTCCATCTTAAGTATCACTGCAGGGATGTGGCTAAGAAAACACTAAGCCAGCTCATCAACAAGTTCAGCTGGCTTTTTTGGCCTTGGCAGCTCAATAAAAGTTTACCCGAGTCTTTGTTTTTATGTGAAACTTCAACCGGATTTATGTCCTTTTTCAGCCAGTAAAATTAGCCGGCAGCTGGCCCTTAACGACATCCCTGTCACTGCCCAATCCGCAGTTTCCCCTTTCTCTTGCCCTACTAACAGCCCCTGGGTCTCCAACGATGATTGTAGGCAAACAGGAACCCTTTTTCTCATTTGACTCACTCCACCATGGTTTTTGATTCTCCACAGGTCCTCTGCTTAATTATTTTCCCCTTATGCGTCACATATAACGACAAGGGAGGATTGTATGTGACCAACAGCACCAATAGTTTTAACATCACCGTCAAATACCCATTTGAATACAACAACGACACTGTGGTCTATACAGATGAAGATGCGCCGCTTGATAGCTTCAACTTTGATCCAGCCATAAAAATTTGTGCGCAGTTGTTTGTTGGTGTCATTATAGTAACAGGAATTACTGCAGTTGCGACGCTGGTGATGTCATGTGCTGTTCACAAGAATGAACGTATGGGCAATAAAGTTTCAATTGCAGTAAGTACAAAGATGTTCTATCATTTCCATTTTATTATTTTCAAAAAATCTCTTCTGGTGTTTACAAAGACATTCTTATCTTTTTTAGATAATTTTTAAAAATTCAAAATGTATCTTGATCACATGATGCCCAACAAACTCGACAAATGACAGAAATACATTAGGAAGTGAGGATGATTCTGGTCAGGAAATGGACAAATGGACATATCTTTAATAATTAAAGATATGTCCATTTGGCTTGAAAAAAGTTTAAGTTACACAGCTCTCCTTAGAAGCAGATAAAGTGGACTCCTCTCTGTGGCAGAAAACTCTTTAAGCTGACACCTCTGTAACTAGGACACCTCTCTATAAAGGTCGACACCTCTAAGGCAGACAACTTTCTAAGCTCGAAACCTCTCTTAGGCAAACACCTCTCTAAGGCAGGCAGCTCTCTAATGCAGATATAACCTCTCTAGGACAGATACCCCTCTAATGCACACACCTCTTTAAGGTGGACACCTCTGTAAGGCAGACAACAATCTAAAGTGGGCACCTCCTTAAGGTGAACAACTCTTAGGTGGACATCTGTCTTCAGTACACACCTCCGGAAGGCAGAGACCTCTTAAGGGGACCCCTCTCTAAGGTGGACACTTTTCTCAGGTGGGCTTTTCACCAAGGAGGAGAGCTTTCTAATGTGCCCCTCTCTAAGGCAGACAACTCTCTAAGATGGACTCCTTTATAAGGTGTCTGCCTTTAATCTCAAGGTTAGGTAGACACTTCTTTCAGGTGGACACCTCTGTTGCTGACACCTCTTTAAGTTTCACTGTGAAAGCTGAACCTTTTTAAATTGAATTTACATTAAATTTCAGGAAATATTTATGGCTGTTGTGATGGCATTTCTTCTCGTTATAAGCACAAGCCTCTGGTTGTACAACCTTCTTGACTTGAGGAAAGAAGTAGAAGATGAAGTTGTCAACGTTATCACAACACTCGGACCAGTACTCTGCAAGAATTGTGTGGAATTCCTGCCAGATTATTCTGCGCTATTTGCTTCAGTGGTAAGTTGTTGAAAATGCCACGATTTGGTGCTGTTATGGAAAGGGAACCTACATTTGTTGGGATTTGCAGAAATACCGTATGTACTCGAATAAGCGCCGCTTTCGAATAAGCGCCGCATTTGGGACCAACAAGTTAATAAGCGCCGCCCCCGAATAAGCGCCGCAGTCATGATGAGGGGCTTATTCGAGGAATTCTGTGTAACTGAAAATAGCACTACAAAGCGACTCTAAAACAGCCTTGGAAATTCCTTTTCGTCAAAAACTATGTTTCGCAGGTCAAAGTTATTATATTTTACCCCTCGCCCATTATTTTTTTATCCAAATTCTTACAATGCGTAGTTCTGTCAACGTTGTGAAGGCTGTGAACTTTGTCGGGACAGCAAGCACAACAACTCTCTTCCGTGAGACGAATACTGGCAATCAAAAGTCCCTTCTTTTTGTTACTGTAGAAGTTTCGTCTATATTAGATTGTTTGTGGCGTCCAATTTTCAAATAGGCGCCGCCCTCAAATAAGCACCGCACTTGAGACACGATAAATTTAATAAGCGCTGTGGCGCTTATTCAAGTAAATACGGTAGTCTGGATGATCAAAAATGTGAATAGAAAAGGACCTATCTGCAAAACCACCCTGTTTACAAACAATTCTAATGCCTTGAGCACCATGTCTTAGAAATATTTTTTATCCAAAAGCCTTGGTAGTCAATTTTCCAAATGTCCAATGTTTTAAATATTGCGTACTTCGATTGATTTCTTTCAAATGAACGAAAATTTCATTCAGCAACTGTCTACCATTTTACGTGCCTGAATGTCAAAGGTGGCATGGCTTAGTGACCAAGCCTTGCTTTAATCACCTCCCACAGGGTGATAATAGGTGCAAAAGCCAAATTTCTCAACCAATCAGAATTCCCTGATTCTTATGTATATCCTCTGAAATTATACTTGAACTGAGTAAAGCATTCTCTGGTAAGAAATTATTAAAAAAATATATAAGATTTCGGCAGCCAGCCTGCTGTCTCCAACGGATAAAAAAATATGTAATAAAATAAGACTATAGAATATAGGGTAATTTGCATAAATTAGAAAATTAAAAATATCTGTACAACATTTGTATTAATAATTATTGTCCATCCTACCTTGCCAGGGCCTTGCTTACTTGCTGTTTTTAATTTGGCTGTGCAACACAGTTCTGGTATTCCGTGACACTGTGAGCCGTTCTGATGAAGTGACTGCTGCCAGTTCTCTAATCTGGGCTCAGGAACTCTCAGATCAGAAGCCTCCTGAAACAAAGACTACAGAGACAACTACTTAGAAGACAACAAGATGTTAATGTGGCCAAAACAACTGTACTACTCAGCAAATAACCACCCATCAGAAAAAAAAAATTATTGTTTCATATATACCATAAGTTCCTCAAACTAAAAAGCTTACTGAAGGTAGTAAAATGTGGATGTGGATGGGGACGTGCAAAAACATATTTTACAAAAGAAATCACCCCCACTCCCTCCATCAAAATACATTTTTGCCCCCTCCCCCATCAAGTCACTTACAGCAAAAAGATCTATTATTAATAATAATACCAAATATTATGTCCAACATCATAAACAATCTTAGTCACACCCCTTCCGAAAAAAAACTATTAGACAAGTACATATCAAAAATCCTCTAAATTGCATTGTGTTTTTACCCTCTTGTAGCCCCAACCCCTCCTGGTGTCTAGCTTTAATGTCAACAATATTATTTTGCTAATAATTAAATTTGGTTTCCAAGCCAAATTTAGAAACACAGCCAGATCGAGTCAAGACCTTTTACATGCACACAAAAATTATTCTGTAGCCTTGCCTTAGTTTAATGGTAAAAAATGGACCCTTTTCCCCTGCTTTCTGACTGACTTCCTCCACAGCTCCTAAAAATATATGGTCCTTTCTAAAAGTACAGTGGGTTTGTCCACGTTACCGAAGGCTGATTTATGTAGGTGGAAACCCTTTCACTTGCAGCTAGTGCCACATTAAACAAACAGTACTGCTCATAGGTTTAAATCAGTAGTTTCTATTAGAGCTACAGTCAACTCTTTCTGAGATGGACACTGTTGGGACCAGCTCCAACTGTCTGTCTTAGAGAGTTGTCCATCATATAGGGAGTTTAGTTACAGTAAAATGACTGAAAAAAGCAGGGATGGGACCAACCCCAGGTGTCCGTCTTAGAGAGGTGTCTGTCTTATAGAGATGTCCATTAAGAGAGAGTTGACTGTACGTTAATTTATCGGTATGCCAAGGTTTGACCCTGCAGGCAGTGAAAGGGTTTCGTCACGTCAAATGTTAGTGCCCTAGAAACTTACTGAAGCCATGTAAATTCAGCTTAAATGCAATCACCATGGGAACAAAGAGAATTGCTGTTTGCTCAGTCATTCACCACTAATTTAAAACGATTTCAGTGAGGTTCTTAGGTTCAATTTAAATTTGATGTGACTGTAATCCAGTACATAAACAAGGCCTTTTATCATTGTAAATAATGTTATTTTTCTTTTATTTGATTTTGATGACAAAAAGATTTTAGATAATATTAAAATGCATTTAAAATTTTTGCTACAAAAAACTTAAGATTGTATTGTATTTTTTTAAAAAACCCTTGGTTGCCAAGTAAACAGTTGTGTAGTATATTAGATCAAGTAACATAATTTTTGTTTTATAATGAAATTATATATAAACATGCTACATAGTCACAATTTTTTTTACAAATTTTAAGTTTTTGTATCTCAAATTAATAATAATATTTACATTTGTGAGATTGTGTGACAAATTAAGCATTTTAAAGCTCTTGAAATAAAATATTGAAATATTCAATGATTAATAAAAAATGAAATATTCAAAGATTAATCAAATGCAACTTTAAGTGTGTTTATATGAATGTTAATAATCAGTTGAATTTGGTGCAAAATTAAGTTCTTCATAGCTTTATTTTGAATAGTTTTGATAGGGTGATCTATAAAAACAAGAATATTATTGAGGTACACACAAAAAACTGTTAGCCTGAAAAAATGGTATAAAGAACTGTAAACAATTCCCCCCCCCCCCTCCCTTCCACAACATGCATAAATGCCCCCACCAGTAAGCTTCATGCAGGTATATATCACTAGCTTTTCCCAGGGTATGTCATATTCCTTTCCCCAGGGTTTGACATTAGCCCTGGGATAGACCCCAGTGCTAAGAGTCACTGATCGTGTTCTTCAACATATTCCCTGTTTTGCAAGGGAAACCCCCTGGAAAGCTGCTGTTTTGTCCAAAAATAGTATGCCTTCAGATTTAGCTTTTCTTTATGCATGATAAAAACCTCTGCTTTTGACGTGGGCAGAATATCTTTTACATTTAAACTAAGTTAATTACTATTTGACTTTATTAATTCCAGTGAAATTTTTATTCTTAGTTAAAAGAATATCCCAAATATTCAAATGAAATTGAAACAAATATGTAAGGAAGCAATAAAGATCGACATACCTTTATAGACTCGTGACAGCGTCGATCGATGTTTAAATTCTGAATACAAGTTTGTAAGCATTGCTGTTTATGGTTGAAATGAAGACTTCTACCGAAAATTAATCCCTCAAACTTGGTTAAAGCGTTAAACTTGTGAAACAATTCATCTTTGTAATGTGAGGAAGCGACCAGAATACTTCAACTGGTTTTTGGAGGCTTAAAAAATAATCTTTTGTCGAGTCTCAAAGTTTCCCCAGTTCACGAACTTGTCGTTCACAAAAAGCGCGCTGCGCTGCACGCTGTCAATCAGTCCAGGGTGCCCGTTTCTGATTGGCTGATCGAGTCCCTCGCAGCTTTTCATTGGTTTTCGCTGTGCTGTTTGTTGGTTTTACGCTGAAGTCACATGACCGTCGGAACGAACGAACGAGTTGCACTGCGTACGAATAGACCGATCAAAATTAATAATTTCTTGCGATAAACGTTTCTGGAAAACACTTGAACCAAAAACAGCGTCTTTACAATACTGTTCGTCGTCCTCCAAAAAACTCAAATTTGTTTCAATAGTCCTTCTTAGTTGATTTCTACGTTTTGGGCAATAATCCTTGTTTTTACCACTCTAACCCAAAGAGCTTAGAAAACGCGCCATAAATAACCACCTAACTTGGACAATTTGTTACGAAACACAAATTGTTGCAAATCAGACGCAAGAGGCTTTGAAAACTTTCATCTCTTTTTGTCTTTGATTCCATTTTTTTCCCACAAACTTTACAGAAATTTTTAAATTAGTAGTTATATGCTAAAAGCGGCCGTTAATTTATAATCGCAAAATACTCTCTGTAGAAGTGTTCTTTGGCTTATTAGTCAATTTAATAATTTTATTCTAATAATTAATTAATATTATGACGTGACATGCCCTTTTGACTTTTCTCAACGATGAAGCGGTTTACAGAAAGATGGAAAAACAAACTCAGTTTTTTTCTTCAGCTAGAGGTAAAAGGAAACGTACATTAGCTTGGAAATTATCTTGTTATTTATTTGAATCTCTGTAGAAAAATATTTTTAAATGCACGCGCAAATAAGGAAATTGAATGGTTTACGACTCTCGGTAAAACGCGCAGAAAAACTGTTCAAGCATATCATAAGAATTTAATTCCTAACTTGAATCAATGAATTTTATTTCAGTGTTAAATTGTTCAACTTTGATTTTCTTTGTCTACAAAATACTTAAATATACATTTCAACCAATATTTTTAACCGTTTCATTTTGTCTCAATCAGAAACCCTGAAAATGCAGATATGAACAAGACTTCATTGTTAACACTACTTTTAATTGGTTTTCTTTCCGTTTTATCTCTCGCAAAAGGTAAGCAAAGTTTTGCTCGAAAACCCCTAATCATACTGATTTCCATAGAAGATGTTTTTCAATTAATTGACCTCCATTTTTCCTGTCATATTTAAGTGCATGGCTCTCTAAACAAAACCATCGCTGAATGCAACCCAGAAAACGATAGCGAGGTCGAATGTGGCTTGCACAAACAGTGCGCAAAGACGATAAACGACAAATACCACTGTGTTTGTGAGGCAGGATACGCACCAGTTGGACAATTTTGCAAAGGTAACTCAGCAAAATTTAGTTACTAGTAAAACTATTTAGGAAAGCGAGTTGAAAGTACGATATATTTATCACACTTATCCCGATTTATTCCGTCTTCAGCCATTTCAGGGTAGAATTAGTTCAGATCAAAGCTCCTTTCACCACATGGATAAGAGAGAGAGGGAGAGAATTTGGATTAGGGACTAACACATCTAGATACTAACATTTCAAAATGAAGGAAATTAACACGACGTACACAAAGAAAAAAAAACTCTTGTTGGGACAACAGGAACAAGTTTGTTTTAACACTAGGCGTATAATCCGAGACGGAAACAATGTTCGTGATTCTAAACCCAAACGTATGGGTTAAGCGAAGGAATCTGACCGCTTCGAGCGTCCACCCTGAAGAAATAATACCTTTTCCTAGGAGATAGAACTTTCATGAAGCGTTAATTTCCTATAATGAGGTAACTCTTAAATACAATTGCATGTTTTGGACCACAGTCTACAGTTTCAATCTACACATTTTTAAACTTGCAAACAGTTTCAAGCGATTTTTTTTAAAAAATTTCGTTTGGCTAAATTAACCAACCAAAAACTCAGCATTTTGCTGTCAGAGCAAAACAAGCTTATTAGTCAAAACATTGGAGCAACGTCGCAATATTTCAAGTTATTTTTCTGATTACTTTGAAATTGAAGGGAACTTCAAAATAATAGTTTTGTAATGTAGGAAAACAACAAAGGAGTAATTAAAACCCGAAAATAAAAAAAGGATGGTTTTGACAGACGAATATTAAGACGGTTTACAACTGACATACTTGAAAAAACTTGCCAAATTTTTCAAAATGCGTTGTCCGTGACATATCTCTAGCTCCTTTAAGGATCTTTTAATGGATTGCTATTTCCAGGAATCTAATAACTGAACAACACCTAAATTTTTGTCGCATATTCTACTTTCGTAAAGTCGCTAGGAACTCAACAATAAGTTACTTCTTTATATGCTTGGCTTATTCCGTTTCCATATAGAGCAGTTTTCAATTGAGTGTCGCAAAACCAAAACCAAAGTTATTACTCTAGCCAATTACAAAGAACACAGACAATTCAGTTAACCAATCAAAACTCGAAGCAAACGCAAATTACTTTTGACACTCAAGTGAAAACTGCTCTAACCCACAGTTGGTAGTATTATCAACAAGTGAATGTTTCGTATGTTGGCGTTCGTTTGTTTTGTAGATATAGACGAATGCATGGACCCAAAATCTCGACGTTACTGTAAAAAGAAGGGGGCCGCTTGTGAAAATACCCGTGGATCGTATGAGTGCAAATGTACTCTAGGATTTCGGATGAATCCTTCTAAGCACGTTTGCGAAGGTAAGAGCACCATCAGGATCGAAAGCCCTGGGATAGGGGGGACATGTAAAATCGACGGGGATGAACGTCGGAAAGTTTGAAAGAGACTTTAAGAGGTACCAGTATCGCGTCTTGTGGCAACCTCGTTCCCAGGGCTTCTCCCAAATTACCAAGGGAAAAGCCCTGGGAACGAGATTGGTCTTGTGGGTTCGGCTTGATTATTCACTCTCACCCATAAAAAGCACCCATTATTTATGGCAAGTCATTCCTATCATATTTGTCCAGCTTAATTCCTTAAAAAGGTAGATTTCAATGAACCAAGAGGTACCAAATACGCATTTAATCCCTAAAAGATGCAACGATTACATTGAATACCCGTCCCCTGTCCCCTCACCGCGCACCCCTCGAGATCTAGAGTTCCAGGTTCAAGCCTTGGCTGTGGTCACTGTGTTGTGTCCTTTGACAAGATACTCACTCCACCCAGGACTATAAATTGGTCCATCGACATCGGGGAATTGTTAGGGAAACCTGACGAATGCTGGTGGGTGGCCTGCGATACAGTATTGTGTGATCCTATTGTCGGGGAGGGGGGATGTAGCAATACTCCTAGTCCGATCAACTTTTTGCCTCCTCCGCTGCGATCCTTGGGAGACCCGGGGGCCGGGACTCAGATTCGACCTTAATACATTTGGCTCGTCATGCTCTCCTCCCCAGATTGCGTAACAGTCCAAAAGAGCGCCGTCTGCGAAGCTAAGATGGCGAGATTTCCCGCGTAAACGTGTTGTGAGTAGACTCGTTCCCGCGCAAACGAGTCGTGAGTAGAATGGGGATTACTCAAGTTGAGATTTCTTCTAAAACACTTTCTCCAAAACTTTTAGATTACGATGAATGCGAGGAATTAAAAAAATGCGCCGAGAAAGCTGTATGCCACAACACAAGAGGCTCGTTCAGGTGCACGTGCAAAAAAGGATTCGTTGGCGATGGAATGGAATGCGTTGAAGACATAACGGTCAAACAGGAGAAGAACATACACCTGATCATAATAGTCGCGGGCGCAGCTGGTGGCGTGCTGTTGATCATTGTCTTGATAGTGTTTTGCTGCTGCGCAAAAAAGCGCAAACAAGGAGAGGATGGAAAAAAAGTTGAAAAAATGAAGTCTGCTCGTTCGAAATACATAATCGCGCTTGTGCCTTTCTTTGCGCTGAAACGCACTAAAAAAGCTTCCCCTAGCTAGATCTTTCAGACGAATTACGCGTCTCTTGTATAAAATACTAATAATAACGACAATTCCGGGATAAATCACCCCGTGCAGCGATTTTTAATCGGCTTTCAGTCCAGCAGAATAAAGATTGTTTACACTAGCCATGAATCTGTTATATGAGATTTGGTTCATGGTACAAATAACCTGGTAACCCGTTGTTATTGTTTTATGGAGATTAAAAATAAAGAGTGAATAAAGTTTTGTTGTTTGTTTGTTGTTTTTGGTGTTAGCGTGCGTTCATCCAACCTTGTTCCCAGGGCCTCACTCCTTTTCCTCCTTTGAAGGAAAGGGAGAGAGTCTCTGGGAACGAGGTTGGCGTTTATCGTATGGATGCACTTGCCAATGAGAAACGCTATCAATTTCGAGAAGCATATCATATGTTAATAACACGTTTTGGACACTGAAAACACATGTTCAGCGGGTTTGCCAGGCCTGAAGTAGTATGGAAAGTAGTTGACGAAAAACACGCATTCAATCAATTTGTCCTGGCAGCCAATTTCTAATTGGCTCGTGGTTCTTTATGGCAAATGAATGTCACTTGATTTCATTTACAAAGCGAACCTGTCTAAGAGAGGATTGGCTTTTCAGGGAATTGGAAATCGATCGTGTTTTGTTTCTCATAGTATAGGAAACGGCTTTGAAAAGCAATAAAACAAAATGAGCGTTCTTACAATCGTTGCAGTAACCCACCGTTTCGTCAATTTACAGTAAAAAAGACTACATAAAATTTGCTTCAACAGTTCCGTTTTTTTAGCAATAATTTTTACTACTTCAATTCAGCTTTTCATGAATAGTCACAACTTGTAAAAATTTGTGTGTAACTTGTCGCGCGCAAAACAAACATTATTGCAAATCACAACACAAAAAATCTCGAAAGTTTCGTCTGTTTTTGTGTTAAATTCCATTTCAGTTTTTTTACTTTCCTTGTCAAAATCTGGTCTTCAACTTTCTTAAAATCTTTGAAAAAATGTTTAAATTAAAAGTTACGTACTAAAAGCGCAGTAAATTTATAGATTAGTCAATTATATGGTTTCGTTCTAATAATTGATTAATATTGTGACGTAACACCTTTCTCAGTTTTGAATTTTTCCACGACGAAGCGGCTTAAAGAGAAATGGAAAAACATTCTCACTTTTCATATCAACTAGGGATAAAAAGAAAGGTACTTTATCTTGTAAATTATCTTGTTATTTGTTTTACTTTCGCTCGTTGAATGTAGAGAAAAAAACGTCTAAATGCACGCGCAAATGACGAATTTAAACGGTTTACTTCTCTTTAAAACGCGCGAGGAAAGTCAATTGTTGAAAATACTCTTACAAATGAACGGTAATTTTAGTAAAACGCGAAGATATTGAGGCCAAAATTGTTCAAAGCGTCAAATAGCTTCTCTAGGAGATATTCTGCTATGAAAATATGCAAATAAACTTCAAGGTTAGTTTTGGAGGAATACATTTTATCGTTTTTAGGGCAGTAAAGGTTTCTCTTGAAGTGTTGCTTCTGTTTTTGGTGGATTCTATCAAACATACAATTGCAATTGGCTGATATAAATTATATTTTCTTTATTCCTCAAGAGATTGGTCTTAAATCGAGAGCTTTAGTTGCAATGTTTAGCCACATTCACTAATTTGCACGCAAGTAAACCTTTTTTTTATTTCAAGCATATGGAATTGAATATCTCGGAATCTTCATTTGAAGATTTTTTCCTTCAGCTTCAGTACCCAGATATTAGTTTTAACCGTTATTTTTAATCGTTTCTTTTTGTCCCAAACAGAAGCTTTAAAAATGCAGATATGAAAAAGACTTCATTGTTTACACTGCTTTTGATTGGTTTCTTTTTCGTTTTGTTTGTCAACAAAGGTAAGTCAATTTTTTCTCCAAAGTCCATAATTATGCTGATTTCTCATGATTTCTGTAAAAGTGACATATTATTGTTGTTCTCTTTTCTCGTCATATTTGAGCGCTTTTCCGTATCTAAACTTCCTATAAACTTTATAGAGGGTCTCAATGGGGGGGGGGGGGGGATGCTAGTTGACTGTTACATTTTACCAATTTTGACGGTTGACGGTTTTAAAATTTGGGGGTTTTGATGGTTGACGGTTATCAATAGAAAATTTCTTACATGATTTCTAATCAATGTTAAATTTTGTGTTTTTGAATATTTACCTTTGTGTTCTAGATTTTGTTTTTTGTCTTTCGGTAATAAAACCAAGTGAAATTTTGACATCGAACTCCCAGACTTCTAATCATTATTTTTATCAATGCATGAATTATTAATTATTTATTTAATGATTAATATTAACATTTTGGCACCGGAAATACTTTCAGATAAAACAATTCTCTGAAAGCCAAAAGTTCATAATGAGTAGCTAAAATCATGAGATTTGATAGACCTTGAAACCATTTCGACGGCTAAGCTAGAAAAACTGCCTTTTTGACCGGTTAACGGTAAAAATTATGCATCAGTCAATTGAAACCCCGGCCCCCCGACCCCCGGGACTTAGCGGGGATTTAACGCGTCCAAAGCCGGGATTTAACGCACTTTTAACGGCGTGTTTGCCCCGGTGAGCGGTGGTTTTAACAATGCAAAATGTCATTAGACCGGGGCCATGGAGCGGTGATTTAACAGCACGCGATCACCTGAAGCGGGGACGGCAGCCGGGATTTAACATAAAGGACTAAATGCTTTTCTCAAAATGTTCTTTCTGAGGAATCCGTTCTAAGAAGTCTCTCGCTTCTTCCTTTATAAAGCCTTTCGCGACGCTGGGTTTGTATTTAATGTGTTCGCACGATAAAAATACATTCATTGTACTTGGAATATACCGCCTTTGTACCCCAGGGGGGGTACTCAGGATTTTAAGTGACGGGGATGATCGAATGGGGGCATAAATCAAGACCCAATAAAATCCCTAGGTCTTCCAACATAACCCAAAAAAATCCCTAGATCAAAAATTAACCCCTCAAAAATCAACAGCAAAACACGTTTGTTTGTACTTTATTCGCAGAACTACACAGCCAAGGCACTAACACAAATCTTCAGATTGCTTTGAATGCCCAAAAACATCCCTACTCAAATAAAAAAAAACACTTGCCAAATTTTCCTACCCAAAAAAATCCCAGATTCGAAAATTTCAAACCCAAAAAAATCCTTCGATCATCCCCGTCACTTGAAACCCCGAATACCCCCCCTGGGCTTTGTACATTATCGTCTCCAAGAAAGTAGTTTCTGTTTCTGATATTTCAGCCGTGAATTATATTGTAAGGTGAAAGCTGTTAACCTTTAGAAGAAATTCTTCTATTTGTCTCCTCTTGTGTCCCACATCAGTTAAAAAGACGTCGTCAATAAATCGTTTCCAAAGGATAAGCTTATTGCTACTTGTCTTAATAGTATCTCAGTCGTTTTCTATTTTGGCCGTGAAGATGACAGCAGAAACTGCGGCGATTGTCGTGCCCGTGGCTGTTTGACGTGCTTAAAGCTAAGATAATCTTTTCCATTGAATTGGAACGAGCTTTCTTGAAAGATCACACGGAGCATCTCTCTTAAACACCTGTTAGGTACCGGAGGGTTTCCTTGATGAAATTCTTCGTATGCTTCGCATACAGTGTTAATGAGACAAGGAAGCTTTTTTAGGCTGCTTAGACATGGCAGTGTAATCTTCTCAATGAAGTTATTAAAGTCTGTCGCACGAAGCTTGTCGCTGTGCTATCGGCTGAAGTAGATGGTAAACAAAAGCTGAATTACGTTCTGTAGGGCCATCACACCCCGATATTATTGGTCTTCCGGCAGGCGTGTTCATAATGGCTAATTTCGGGTTTTAAATTTGACAAATTTGTGTCTGTCACCACGAAAAACAATTTTTTAATAGGTTTTTGGCGGAAACAAACTACATCTGGTTTCTTTCCGACCTCATAACTTTATATGGACAATAAATGAAAAAAATAGACTTCTGCGCATGCAACGAAATCAAGATTTTTGTGCGGCTTTTTCCTGAAAGTCGATTCGGATGCCCCCGCTATGCGGGGATTTTAACAGACGTCTAGGCCCCTAGGGCGGGGAAATAAGCCGGGTTTTAACACTTGGTAAATGTTAAATTCCCCGGTAAGTCCCGGGGGTCGGGGGGCCGGGGTTTCAATTGACTGATGCATTACTCTCTTTTGAAGGTTAACGGGTAAATTTTCGGCCGTTTGACGGCTGACAGTTTACCCCATTTAGACCTCTTTATAAGCCGACTGATTTCTTGCAGCTAGAAGCAGTGCTGAATGCACGCCAGGAAAAGATAGCAAGGCCAAATGTGGCTCTTTCAAGCAATGTGTGAAGGTAGATGACGAATATCATTGTGTTTGTAAGCCAGGATATGCACCGGATGGAAAATTTTGTAAAGGTAAATTAACAAATAAGAGCGGTTTTCACTTGAAGCTACTTGAGTGTCGAAAGTAATTCGCGTTTGCATTGGTTTTGCATTACTACGTTCAGTCATTGGTTTAAAACTCACGTGCCACTTTCTCAGCAAATCAGAAGTACAACTAAAACCAATCGTGACTCGCTTGCGCACGTTTTCACGCTTTTCGAGCCGGCTACATGTATTTGCTTCGAGTTTTGATTGGCTTACTGGATTGTCTGTGTTCTTTGTGATTGGCTAGAGTGATTACTTTCGTTTTAGTTTTACGACACTCGATTGAAAACTGCTCTAGAATTTTTTTTTACCAGTAGATTGCAAGTTCGATGCTCAGTATTTCTATCACACAAGACCCGTTTTCCCTTTTCCAGCTATTACAGTGATAAATTAGCCCAGATCGAAACTCCTATTAGCTCTTTATAGTCAAAACAGCATAAGGAAGATCGCTACTTACATAATTATTAAAAAGCATTTTAATTAAAAATAAAAGTTTTAATGTAGCTTTCATTAAGTCGCTGAGAACATTAATTAAGATACGTAAATCCCATGTTGTGTTCTTGGGCAAGACACCTTACTCTCATAGTCCCTCTCTTCACCCAGGTGTACAAATGGGTACCAGCGAATTTAATGCTGGGGGGTAACCCTGCGATGGACTAGCATCCCATCCAGGGGGGAGTAGAAATACTCCTAGTCGCTTAATGCTACGGCGTCAACCGGGATAAGCTCCGGCCTGATGGGCCTCTTGGCTCGAAAGCAGACTTTACCTTTTTTACCTATGTGAACAAAACGCATTTCAATTCAGTAAAGTTAGAATTAACAAGTAAAATGTCTCTTTCATTTATTCTAGATGTGGACGAATGCAAGGACAAAAAAAATCGAATGAGGTGTAAAGACATTGGGGCCACTTGTAAAAATACCCGTGGTTCGTATGAGTGCAAATGCCCTAGGGGATTTGAGATGCATCCTTCGAAACAAGTTTGCGAAGGTACTAAAGAGCACAATTAATGCAGCCAGAGCAGTTTTCGCTTGAGTGCATGTCGAAAGTTATTTACGTTTGCTTTGGTTTTGGAGTACTACGCTAAGTGATTGGTTTAAAAATCTCGCGCCACTTTCTTATCCAATCAAAACTTAAATCAAAACCAGTCGTCTCTAGCTCGCGCACGTTTTCCCGCGCTTCGTGCAGGCTACATGTTTTTGCTTTGCGTTTTGATTGGTTCACTGGATTGTCTGTGTTCTTTGTGATTGGCCAGAGTAATTACTTTGCTTTTGGTTCCAAAGGTGATTATGATTTTTCTTCGGCTTTGCTTTGCATTAAGAGGCTTCTCTGTAAAGACACTAAAGAATAAAAAACATGGAATATATTATTCGAAACAAAAATGTTTTGGTGCCGTACTTTTATGGTTGCTAGTACTGGGTCGGATCGGGAGCATAGACCAAAACCAAAGTAATTACTCTCATCCAATGGCCTACTGACATCCTGTGCAACCCTCTCTAGCTCGTACCAACTCTTCCCCAGGACTTAATCTCTGCTTCTAGCGAACGTCTCCAGGTGTTCCGTGGTCGACCTTTCTTTCGTCTCCCTTGGCAGGATTTCAGGTCAAAGCTTGCCTCGTGATGGTACAAATTTAGAGTACGGCTTATACCGTTGGGTGTGACCTAGCCATTTGCATATTTTAACCTTGACTCCGGATCGCTCCAGCAGTTTTATTCCTCTACTGTAGTTTGCCCGTATGTAACAGTAGTAAAATGACTAAAAAACGACGGCAGGGACAGGACCAACACCAGGTGTCATCGTTAAGAAGTGTCCGTTGAAAGAGGGTTGACTGTATCCGGGAATCCGAAGGCATAATTACTGAAACCCATAAGTACTCTCGACCATTAACGCTGTGTTTAGGTATTTGAAATCTTAAATTAACGGAATTGAAGGAAACATTATTTCCCAAAAGGAAATAACTCAAGAGGGAGTAACTTCAAAATGAAGGAAATTAACGCAAGAACACAAAGAAAAACTTTAACCAGGACAAGTTTATTTCAACACTAGACGTATATCCTAACGTAGGGGTTAGCGAAGCCTGACCGCCCGGCGTTCCACAGTTTCAGTGCACCTTAGATTTCCACCCTGATGAAATTGCCTTTCCTACGAGTCAAGAACGTCAAATTAACGCGAATTTTTGAAATTCGCGTTATCTGGAGCGTTAATTTCCTATTATAAGGTAGTTCCCCCCACTTTCAACATTTCCTCTGAAATACTTTTGCCGACAATTTCAGATTATGACGAATGTGAAGAATTAACAATATGTCACGAGCAAGCTACTTGTTCCAACACAAAAGGTTCCTACAAATGTCAATGCAAAAAAGGATTCGCTGGCGACGGCGTGGAGTGTGTCGTAGACGAAGCATACAAACAGCAGAAAAACATACAGCTGATCATAATGATCGGGGGCGCAGCTGGAGGAGGGCTACTGTTAATTATTGCTTTGATAGCATTTTGCTGCTGCGCAAGAAAGCGAAAGAAAGAAGAAGACGGAGAAAAAGTTGAAAAAATGGAGTCTACTCTCTCTCAATACGGAAATGATTGGGAAAGCTCTGATTCCGAGGAAGATGAGTCTGACTGAAACAAGAAAATAAACTGTATTCCAAATTCGGTTGCTATGTCAACCGTTGTGTTAAATGAAGGGTCTGATTATGTAAGAAAAAAGGCCATAAAAAATTGTCCGTTTATCACTCTTTTGTTCATACTCAACGTTTTGTTTTATACCAAAATATGATTTTCCTATACCTCCGTGTTTTTTTTTCGTCAAAAACAGATGGGCACTGTAACCAAGGAAACCGTTCCCGTTTTGTTTTTGTGACCGGAATAAGGAATTGTTTGAATAAACGCTATCAGCGCAGAAGGCTGCCCTTGGTGTTATTGGTGTCCTAGTGGTCAGAAAACTCTATTGGGAGCCCCATGGGCTCCTGTCTATTGTTGATATTTTAGTTTCACTACAAGATCAAACAGACTTTTTACCCCCCCCCCCCCGCACTTCCATTCTTACAGACTATGACTTGAGCGATCCTTTTGCTCTCTCCACAAAGACTCCTAAAGATTCTTCGTCCCAGGCGCCGTTGCACTTTAGAAGGAAACGGGGTGTGCGGTGCTTGATGACGGCAAGGTGGTGAAACGCTGACTTTAAGAGTGTGAGAAGGCCACAATTCCATTTGCACCGCGCTACAAGCAAAGGGGATGAGGCCTGGGGATAAGTAGAGGGGTGGGGTTCGGAGGTGGGGCAAAAACAGATTTACTGTAATCCACTGCGTGCAAGAAAGAGCGGGTGTTGAAGTCATTGCAAGCGTGCATTGGAACATTCTCGCAGAAACATTTTTAATTTAAATGTTTCTCGTGATGTTTCTGTGTCTGCCCACGCTCGCGACGTTCGTTGCGCAAGCGAAATTTGCTGCCGAGAGCAAATTAAAACATCACTGTAATTTTCTTCTTTAGAAACGGTTTGCTTCGCAACGGATGCTTCTCTCTGCTATTGTTGTGTTAATTAGTTTTTCACAATAAGGAAGCGCATATTTTTGTTTCCCGCACATTTGCTCACTCAAGGAACAATAACACCACCTTTGCCCCTGTTATGTCTAAGTTCGGCGGATTTGCCCCTCAGTGTTTCCTTGAATCGATCCAACTATTGCATCCTTATGTTTACAAATGTGTGGGACTACTCCTTGTTAGTAGGGATGTTCTTGTACACCAACTGGGGGAGCCATTACATCCACTAGAAATTATCTTGCAGTTTCTTTCAAATACAGTCGAAGCTCTCGTAAGCGGACACCCTCGGGACGCGAAAAAAGTGTCCGTTACTGGAGCTGGCCACACGAGAATGGTTCTCGTAAGCGGCCACTAGAGGTGTAGGGGAAGATGGCCGCTAGGGAGCTCCCAGCAAAAGGACGGACGTGGATGAGGACAAAACAAACACTGGAAATAGTACATGTACTGTAACAATCACTTAAAATCATTGACAGGCAGGAAGGAGAAAAAACAAAATACAGAGGTTTTTAATAGGATTATGTTTGGGGTGTCCGCTTACGGGAGCAAAAACAAAGAAAAAGTTTAAGTCGTTATCTCTGAAAGTGTCCGCGGCCGCTACGGGAAGTCCGTTGAGAGCTTCGACTGTATATTGTATATTGTCTACACATGACAATATCAACTATTTAAGGAACAGAACACAATTCCCACTGTTCTATCGAGTTTTATTACAAGGCAAACTGGCCCACAAAGTAGAAGGTGCACAATGAGTGGTTCCCTGAGTAATTAGCTTAACAAAGTTTTGCTAAGCATTATTGGCTTGCAATACTTTAGTTACCAGTGGCAGACCTAAGGGTAGGGCTTTCCACAAGTTGCTCGAAATTTTCTTTAAATGTTGCATGAAAGTTGCTCCAAAATCCAAAAAGTTGCTCATAAGTTGCTTCAAAATTAAAAAAGCTGCTCCAAAAAATCCAAAACGTTGCCTTTAAATAACAAAATTCTCCAAATATATTGGCTAATTTCCCTTTGAAGGCAAGATTGTGAAGCACTTGCATGTAATTTTACCGCAACAGAAACATACAGCTCTTCAAATAACACTTGGACAATCATAGAAACTGCAAAAAATAGCTTGAAAGATGAATAGTTGCCAAAAACTTGTGGAAAGCCCTACCAAAGGGCATGCCCCCACCCCACCCCCCCCCCAAAACCCACACACTACTGGGGCAAGGACCACCCTCACCCTACTCCCCCTTGGACCATTTTCACTGCCACCCACTCCCCCACTCCCTTCCTGCCCGTTTGCAGTACCCCTTGATCTATCACTGGTCACTTCAAGGATTGGCCCTGCAGTTTGTTTGATCTCAGAGTGGTTGAACAAGTTACAAAACACATCTATTGACAATTAACCCCTTTTACAATTATCAATCTTCACGTTTCTGTCAGTTATATTGCAAATTTATGTGTATACCTTGTACAACTGACATACATGTATTCTATATACTCAATTAAAAGACACAACTTCCATTTCTGGATACTTTTATGAATTATTGCACTATGATCAATGTACTAACAACAATTAAAAGAGGAAATGTTAAGACACGAGTCAGTACAATGTTTTATTACACAAGTATCCTATCTTGTATGACTACACAGAACTTAAGCTACATTAGGTACCACCTAGCCTGTTCCAGGCGTTCTGTAAGTTGGAGAACAGCACAAAAAACGGGATTAGCGCAAAGACCAGCGAGTGGAAATTCCTCGCGCACCTTTTTCACGCTTCTCCCCAACTAACAGAACTCCTGGAACACGCTGGGTACCTCCCAAGGCTGTCTTTTAGGGAGTTTTATTTCCACCAATAAAAACAGCACCGATACTATTTTTGCAAAAATGTGCTTCTTTGCCAGATTTACCCGTCTTGTCTACTTTTTCCTGAAACTAAGCATGGGGCAATTTCATCACCATTAATCATGAAGTCTAAAAGTGGTAAATCTAGCCTCCTACAAATACAATCTACATACTTCTAACTTGTCACACAATCTCAGAAGACTGTGTGACAAATTAAAGGTTATCACTTCACAAGATTACTATCGAAGTTCTCGTAATGACTTAACATATTTTGTAGAATTTCTCACGAAAGACTTTACTTTCAATCAAGACAGTTTTCCACTGATCATCAGTCCCTCAGTCTTGCTGGCTTCCTACTTAAATTTTGTATAAAATGTTTTAGAAGTTACAAATTAGCAATAAATTATTGCTATAGACGAAAGTGCTGACTAGCTTATTGGGACAAATGAGCTTATTTGTACATACCACAGGCAAGATTAACAAATATAACTAACACACTAGTAATAAAAGGCTGAAATTATTCGACCACATAATTCTTAACTAGAGTACTTGTCATCTTATACTTTAAACAAATCATCTGAAGTCGCTTGCAAAGCTCAAATTACTATTTGCACAGCTTGGGCAGTAGAGTAGAATTCTAATATAATATAATGAAGGCTGCATATAGCACCTATTTGTTGATCTTGCGTGTGTAATTCTTGCCCATGCTCAAGTTGTACATCGTCGATTTACACATGATTTGTATAAGAGAAGATTCTGAAGAGAAATTTATTTACAGCAGCCACTTTCACGGTGCTCGTTAGTCTCCCTGAGGTCGACCCCTCTTGGCTGTCGGCCCACAGCAGGGCCGGCTGATGCGGTGTCACTCTTGGGCAATTTCTTTGCTGTAATTAAAAAGAGTTTGTAAATACAACATTCTTATTGTTGTGCCTCCCATTGAAGCAACAAGTTCTGTTAATTGTAACAAAACATGAGTAAATAAGAATTTCATAATAAGAAATAAAAGCGTTACTCTCATTTAAACATGTTTAAAATGTACCAAAAATTTGTAATTAAGTCCCAACATTTCAGCTAAAGATGACCAACACTTCAGCTTTCATCAGGGGAAAGTGATAAAGTAATCTGCAAAGATCATGTTTTACATTATGCAAATTCAAGCTAATTAAGTTCTGTCCCTCTAAGCTAAATTTAAAAACTTGTGCAGTAGATGCTGTCATCCCGACTCAGCGGATTCCTACAAATGTTCGTTTCCCATGCTTCTAGAATATGTGGGTGACGCC
Source organism: Oculina patagonica (assembly GCF_052425735.1). NCBI lineage: Eukaryota > Metazoa > Cnidaria > Anthozoa > Scleractinia > Oculinidae > Oculina > Oculina patagonica. Next base: position 20,309,356 of record NC_135768.1, read on the forward strand.
AATTTGCACTTCTGCATAAAATCTTGGAAGATTCCCAGGAGAAAATGTGGCCAAAACATAAACAATGTTCTGCCAATGTTCTACCGCTTTCTGATGTTCTTTAAGGCAAGTACTTAGCAAATTTGCATTTTGTTTCCCCAATATAGTTCTTGTCACAATCTTGGCAGGGGATTGAAAAAATAGGGCCACAAGTCTGATCTTTTGGGACTGGGTCTGTCAGCTTAGGAAACAAGCTGCCGGTGGTTTGGTGTCGTTTTAGAGCAACTTTGATATAATAACAGCTCAAAATTTGACAAAGCTTGCAATGTTGCAAGGGGGAATAAACATTGTTATTGTTCCCTATAAGATTGTCAAGCTAAGGATGGCATAAACAAGCTTCCTTACGTTTCAAGCAAAGAACCCACTCACCTATTGCTAAGAAGATATCATTCACGTTCATAGCAGTTTTTGCAGACGTCTCCATAAACAAAAGACCATTGTCCTCAGCATAAGATTGAGCATCCTAATAAACAAAACAATTTCACAATTCAGTTGGTTAAAGAATTGACTGTTCGGACAGTAGAGGCAGGAGTACAGATAGAACAAGCCAAAAAAATATTTTTATATTCATTTAGATTACTAAATTTAGAATTGCTTTCAAACTAATATGTAAGTTTTAAATTTTCATATTTCATACAGATGTAATTTTTGCTAAGACCTTAGTATTTTTGTGTAAATGCACAGAAGGGTATTTTTTTGTAAATTTTTAAACAGGGCCTCTTTTGATAACAGTTTTAACTGTAAAGCTGACAGAGAATCCCCGTAAAAAAATGATCTTACCCATTGTCAGTCAACTTTCAAAACATAATCACCTGACAATCAACCAGCGTACTTTCTTCGACAGTTACTGATTAAATGCGTTTCAATTTGCTAAGAATATGAGCAAGACAGATCATTTTTTGTGAATGGTATAATGTGGTTTCACAAGATTTAAAAGCATGTTTAGTTTACAGGACGCTTGACTCCACAAAATGCCATAACTGAAACAGTACATATTTCCATTTCATGCCAAAAAGATGTAAAAACCTTATCATTATGTGTGTGTGTGCATGTGTGTGGGGAGTACCATCGCTTCTATAAAAGAACTTCTTCTGTGGCATGTTAGTTAGAATTAAAATTTTGAGCTTTGGAAGAAAAGACATTCAACCAGAGTAACAAACTACCTCATATTCCACCATCCTCTTGCTTGAAAGATCTGCTTTATTTCCTGCGAGTGCTATGACAATGTTGGGACTGGCCTGTCGCTGAAGTTCTTTCACCCACGTTTTTGCTCTGCCAAATGTGTCATGGTTTGTTATGTCATACACAACGATGGCAGCTTGCGCACCTCTGTAGTACATTGGGGCTAAGCTGTGATATCTTTCTTGGCCGGCCGTGTCCCAGATTTCAAACTTGACAGTTGTATCGTCCAAACATACTGTCTGCGTCAAAAAGGCAGCTATCGAAAACAGAATAAAGATATGAATCAATAGTGAATTATAAGACTCAAAGACCCAAAGAGTTGAGCAAGCTCATGGTGTCGTGGTCTAGCCTTTGTGTGTAGTAATTAACAGTATGTGTACAGCGCATTTGAACATAGACATATTGAAAATGTCTATATAAATGCATTATCATCATCATTGTAATAAGTTTGGTTGTTTGAGTAATGCAACAGATCGACCGCCAAGCTCGATTAGCTCTTAAAGCTATTCTGGATAGAAATTTATTGTCTTGTTTTTGGTCTTTTTAACTCTTGTTATAGAATTTGTGTAGACCAAAGTAAATAGACGTGTGCTGTTGTTGTTTAGTTTCTGAAATGCTTTTCGTTAAGGAATTGAAACCTGAGTTAAATAGTCAAAAAGACTCAATTTGTGCCAAACTTTTTACTTGACTCTTTTGCATGCAAATATTTTATTTTAGTTTTACTATCTTTGTTTTTATTATATTAGTGTCCCTTAGGAATTTTCTGTATATTTTTATATCATACATTAAGCAAACGTCATTGCTTATTTTAACCAAAATGGCTTTTAAGTTTTTAATTTAATCACAATGTTTCAGACTTCCTGAAATTATTACAGTCCAACCGGATGTTCTTTTGATGGGAACTTTGCAATGTTGCGGCGCAATGTTCCAATATTGATTGACAGTTTGCTCGTCGCAACTTGCAACTTTCAATTCAAATTTGCTCGAGCAAAGTTGCCAAGTTCCGGTTTTCATTTTGCCGTATAAAACGAGGTTGTACCACCTTTGTTTCAAAGAAACAGAAAATAATTGCCCCTTATTCGACTGTTCGTCAACAGAATGCGAGAAATAAGCGACAGGCTTAGTTTACATTGCTAAGTTACGAATAACATTTCAAATTTACAAACGTAAGCCGTAATTTGCGGAGCAAATTTGAATTTTTAAGCACAATTCCAAGTTTGGCGATTTCAACTAAGCCTGTCGTTAATTTATCGCAGTCTGTTGATAAGCAGTCGACCATAGGACAATTATTTCATCTTTCTTTGAGACAGAGGTGGAATTATTATGTTTCATACGGGAAAAATGAAAACCGGAACTTGGCAACTTGCTCAGGCAAATTTGAATTGAAAGTTGCAAGTTGCAATGAGCAAACTGTCAATCAATATTGGAACATTGCGCCGCAACATTGCAAAGTTCCCATCAAAAGAACATCCGGTTTGACTGTAACATCTTGTTGCACTCTTTTAAAGCTGAAAACAATTTTGTTTTCAATGTACATGAATATGGATGAAGGTAGACATGTAAACTTCTTACCTCCAATTGTGCTTTCTTGATATTCATGAAACTGTCCTTTTACAAATCTTAAAACCAAACTTGACTTGCCTACTGCTGATTCGCCTGTTTATTAAAATTAAAAACAAAAAATCAGCACGGCTGCATACCCTGTTTGTTTAAAACTCAGGAGAACAAAGAACAATGAAGAATTTGAACAAGGAAGTACCAGTACTTGACAAACTAATTCTCAACAAGGAAGTTAAGAAAGTTAATGAAGACATCCCAAACGTTCCTGGAATTCAAATGCTACTACGCAGGAGAGAAGTTGAAGCACCTACTGTATCTCCCTGATGAAGTCTTTTGAATAAAGACGAAATATCGGCAAAGTCGAATTTTTCAGTTTATTTGATGCTTATATAATAATTTCTGGATCCTAAATCATGACAAAGGATGTTGTTGATGAATTGAATATTTTATACATAAAGACGAAATATCAGCAAAGTCGAATTTTTCAGTTTATTTGATGCTTATATAATAATTTCTGGATCCTAAATCATGACAAAGGATGTTGTTGATGAATTGAATATTTTATACATAAATAAGATACAGTCAACTCTCTCTTAACGGACACCTCTATAAGACGGACACCTCCATAAGACGGACACCTGGTGATGGTCCCTGCCGTTTTTCAGTCATTTTACTGTAACAAAACTCTCTGTAAGACGGACACCTCTCTAAGACAGACAACGGACACTTTGAAACCGCCAACGGACACGCACAAAAAGTTATTTTTTTAGTGAATAATACTTCGAAACTTGGTATCAACATTTAGCATAGTATGTCAGCGCCTTTAGAATACCAAACTTACCCAAAACAATCTGCTATAACGTATTCCTTAAGCATATGGCACCAAAGAGGCAGTTTTCTTCTTACAGTATTACCGTTTGTAATGAACAAACAAGTCGAATTTTTGATACTGTTTTTGTTCCACGTTATAGGTTTTGCTAAAGTAAGCGACTCATAACAGACGTGTATTCGTTGTGTATAGCCGTTTAGGTTTATCTTCTCAAAATTTCTGGTGTCGCGTTACCTCGACTCTCTATAAGGTGGACACCTCTCTAAGACGGACAGCTGGGGCCGGTCCCCATGGTGTCCGTCTTAGAGAGAGTTGACTGTACACTGGCCATGCAAAACCAGAAGAGGAAATCTTGACTTCTTTTGGACCAAATATTATGACCTTGTTCAAAAGATATTCCTTTCCTAACCACCTCAAGTTTATGGTAAAGGTTAAAACAACACACATATTACCACACTAGTCATAATACTCACCTAAAAGTACCAGTTTAAACTGACAGATTTTTCCCTGCACAGCTCCATTGGGGCGTTGTGCCGTTCCCCGCGCAGCCATTGAAAGACACTTAAACGTACAGAAGAGTTCTGGGCCGAAGCTTCAAGATTCCAGCTTAAAAATGTTGTTAACGTAGATCACACACCTAAAAATATCAAAGAAATCACCAATTAAAATCACACAAAATACCTGTGATGCATAATTTTAAGACAATTTATTGGAGATATGTCCATTCCTGTAACTAAGTTCATAATTAAAAGGCTGACAAGAAACAGTAGGCGACCAGAGTTGCATGCGTGTTGGAGTTCTGGTTCTGATTCTGCTTCCCCAGAAAATTTAGAAATCTAGAGTTGCTGAAATGCCATTTCCAGCATTCTTTAGAGCTATGGAGGAAAAATGTCCTCCGCAACGCCTGCTTCATTGGTGCAGACGCCTTGTTGTTCTGTTAGATTGCCCTTTAAACTGTGAACTATACAGTTACAATGTCCTGGGCATTCAACAACATTTGTACGAACATTGAGTAAAATACTATCATCGATCTGCACGTCAAAACCTGTTAAAATATGCATTGGCTACACAAAACTGGGAAAGGGATGTTTTACAAGTTTCTAAGTTGATGGTATTTTAATAACTGTAAGAATAATTTTCTTCTGCTGTAAACAGCACAATGAGATAAAAGTATCTGACTGAAAATGCTTTACTGGCTAGTGGTTTTGGCTGATGACAGGCCCTTAATGCAAACCATGGCAGAAAATAGACTGCTGAGTGTACTTTTACATTTTCATTAAGGGCACCTGAGAAACTAATAGCCATGTTGTAATATTATATGTAAAAAATTATTCAACAAAATAAAAAGGTTGCTTTCTGTAGTGGCAGAAAATGGATTGTTAAAACCCTCAATTGTTATTATCTAATGAACTTGGCAAGATCAATCCATTGTTAAGTCAAAGGAAAATTATGAAAATAAAATTAAGAATGATAATTTACAAAGTTCTTAGAACTAACATTAAAATAAATATACGATATTCATTAAGAAGAATTAACATTTTACATGTAAATATGCAATGATCAAGCACAAAAGCAATAAAGGGCATGAAAATAGGAAGATTCCAACATCGCAAAAAGACAAAACAGTCATGAAATATGAAGTAAACAAAACTTATTGCAGATATTATTATTCAAACAAAATTGTTTTATGACATTGAATTCTTTGGTATGTTATCTTTAAAGATTATAATTGAGCTTGCAGAGTTTACGAAATAACTGTGCAATGTCGAAACGTGTGTTATTAAAAATTTTATAAAATATAAGACGTAAATTTATTTACAACAAGAACGTTCTAGTCGACCGTGAGGGAAATTCGTGAACAAAAAAGCTTGCAAAATGGCAACGCTAAACGATTATTACGAAATAAGCAAATCGATTCTTACATACAAGTCATTTTACAATATTGCAATCTTTCAGACACTGCATTCGTGAAAATGGATTAGATTAAGTTCTTATGTACATGTAAATTTAAACTCCCAAGAAACACAACAACTATTTTACTAGGGCGTTACAAGTAGAAGCTTATGTTCAATATCTACGAGGCAACGCAATGTTTTATCGCTATACAGAACATGCAAACTCAGATTAACATTTTTTATTTAGATCGCTTGTCCGGACAAGAATCGACATTGATGCACTCTGTTCACAAAGCAATACTGCTCAAATTTTTACACCAAATACGTTTTAATTTAAATGCAAAGAACGCAACATCGGTTTGTGTCTAATAATTCGCTCAAAATTGTATGTATATCGGTGAAACTTCGTGACACTTCAATCGAGGAGTACTTATATCGGAAAACTCCCTCCGTTTGTGACTTTTAAGACAGCAATGGAGAGTTTTGCGTCGAAGAGGAATACAGTTTTGGCAAGAAATATTCGTAGAAACAAACTTTCATGCATGATCAAACTAAGTACGTCATACTTTCCAAATAAACGTTCAAAATGAGTCAAAGCGTTTGCGAATTTCCGGTGACAGCAACTCAAAAAGGAACGACGAAATCGCCCGTTTCAACGTTAGGAAAGGAGGAAAATTATTCTGCCTTGCTCTCGCAAAGCAAGGGAGCGATTTGTCAACAATAACAAGGAAATCTTCTAACTACCGGGTAGATATAAACGTGTCGGAGGAACAAATATGGCGACGATTCAAAGTACGCATCGCCCGAGTTCCTTTGACGTTTACGGCAAAATATACCATGAAATGGCGCAATCATGGCCAAATATCAGCACAGAGCTGTTCACTAGGCAATAAACTTACCTCTAAATGGACTTCTGGGCAGTAAGATTCGAAGAAATCAATGAAAATAGCTGATATCACTCCAAGGTACAAGTTTCAGTTCAGAGCAGGACCACAATGACCCGCGTGACTACACAAGCCCTGCCATTGCCACTCAACTCCAGGCCACCCCACAGTTTAGAACTAAAACATTACGTCATCGTTCTTTTTCGGACCCGAAAATTTCGGCTCCGCCCTCAAGAGCTCTAGAGCAGACGTCGACGTATTTCGGCCTTGTTTTACGTTACACCTGTTATATATAGCTGCCAGTTATTATTTTCGGCGGGCGTAAAACAACCGGCGGAAATCCGCTTGCGTTTGTAGACGCAAAACCTTTTCTTTTTCTCAAGATCAGATGGAACACATTTATTTTCCCGGGTTTCCCTCAGCTCAGCTCCGTCTTTGTTGGGTGGTATCTGAAATAAAGTTCATAATTAAAAGATTGTAAAAATTGCACAGCCAAGCTGAATGACTCTTTTTACCTCCCGTCCCGGTAAATTACACAAAATGCGCAGAATGAAAGTTGAAATTTGCGGTTTTTCGTACTAGTGACAATATTTTCAGGTAAAAATAAAAACACACAGCGGTGACAAACATGACAAGACAACGCACGTTGAAAAAAAAAACTGGATTTTAAACACAACGTTTACTTCTGAAGATGCATGTTGAAGCCCACATAACGCTTTGTGCGTATTACCGCTGAAATTATGGCGCGACGTCACATAGATTCGGTGTCTGATTGGTTACTTTTTCCCGCTTTGGCTTGCTTTGTTTGCAGAGGTGGCTAAACGATCAAACATTTGCGCGTGAAGCAAAATGTTGGATGAAAATGTTTGATCTAGATCAAACATGGGAAACCATTTAAATGCAATGTTGAGAGAGGCGGCTAAACGGTCAAACATGTTCTTCCAACATGATGTTGGACGAAAATGTTTGAACGTTTAGCCGGGGTTTTAGAGTCACGTGATGAAATATGACCGGGACTGTCATTCGTTAACGTCTTTAATTAGCGGGAGGGGTACGCCCATTGAGGACAAAGTTACCAGTAACGTGTTGAGCCCGTTAAAACTACTTATCAAAACGTGTTAGAGTTTGGTGCAAGTTGTGGCTTAAAAATAACTGTCTTTCACTGTCACACCTTCCGAAACGTTTTCTCCAAAAAATAGTTGATTGAGGAAACGACATTATAGATTACTCATTACTTGAAGGCGACAATTAATCACAAATGGTTTAGATCTATACTGCAGAATGTCCAGGATTATGCGACATGGACTCCCAACTCCAATTCTAAGGCACTGTTTACACGGACACGGTTTCATTTGTAACCGCATCGCTTTCGATGCGCTTACGCCTTTCGTTTACACGGCGCCGATCGAGACCACTACTGAAACCGGGTCGTTTTGAAAACGCTGTCAAAAGTGGAGCGTTTTCAAAACGATACGGTTTCGTTGGACGTGTAAACGGTCAAAAACGACGAAACCGCATCGATTTGAAAACGGCAACGTATTTTGGCACAAATTGGCTGGCTCACGAAGGGTAAACATGGTGAAACACGCATAGAGAGCAGCGCTTGCTTATACAATCACATTTGAAAACAGTCGGAAAATGGTTAAATAGGTTCCGTGTAAACACTTCGAAACCGTGTCGTTTTCGATGCGGTTTCGAGGTCATGAAACCGTGTTGATTGATAACCGTGTCCGTGTAAACGTAGCCTAATGCTAGTTTGCAACATGAAACGAGTTTTCAGTCAATCGAGTTTTTTGACAACAATTTGTCATCTTTTTGTTGGTTTTCCAAACTTCTCAGCCAATCAGAGCCAACAACCGCACGTGTCACTGGGATGTATTGACACGTGACTGCTGTATCGGCACGTGCAACGTATCGACACGTGGCTACAATGACGTCAGACTAACTCTTGATTTTGATTGGGCAAGGAAGGGGAGAAACCAATAAAAAGACATCAAGAATTACTTAGAACTTTATCGAGTGACAACAGTATTGCATTTTACATTGGTATAAAAAATCAGAAAATATAATTAATGCTTACAGTAACACTTAGATTCAAATTGCAATATCACTTAACTTGGTTAACAACAAATTACTTTTAACGTTATTAAAAAATTGATAAATTGATACATTTTAAGCATATGGTACATGTGATTCATATCAGGCCATTAACTATATTGATTACAACTAATATCATATAAAACACCCCATTCCTAATTAAAGTAGCTAAACTTCCCCCATTCCAATCTTTTCTTAAGGTAAATAACTCCCAGACCCCGTCATCCTGCTCTGTCAGTCACGAAGGAGTAAAACTGGGACACGATGTTCCAGGTCTCCCTCGACCTCTGTTTCTAGTCTTACCCAGTCCCTTGGGTTCGTCATCCGAGAGCACAAAGTTAATTATCGACTTGGTAAATTACGTTTCAGCCTCAAAATTGTAAAACAAAAAAATATTTCAAACAGGCACTTTTTAGCTCTGCGCCTGAAGAGATCAATAAATTTTCTAAAAATAATTTATTGGTTTCTACGCTCCTAACTTTCACTTTTGCTAGTGAAAAGGAGCTAAGTCAGCCTAAATTTTTCAAGTTCACTGTTCGAAATCCATCACAATCTACCCCATTTTAAACCATCCTTGTTTCTTTTTGGTTTAATATTACCTCTTTAGTGTTTCTCTGCTTTTCTTAACTATTATTTTGAGGTATCCTTCGATTTAAACTGTAATTTTGTACCCCACGAAAACTGACTTGATATCTCGTGGCATAGGATCATTAAAGGGGCTTTGTCACGGATTTTAACAGATTTTTAAATAGCCAAAATTTATTTTTGTGTCGTAGGAAACTTAAAAATAATGCTCCATTTCTATTAACAATTGCTATTTTAGAGCACTAAAGCTGTTTAAAAGCGCGTTTGGCTGCAGATGGCTCGGATGGAAATGGATTGCAATTTGAAAACAATAGCCAACGTTTTCAAGTTGTTTCCGCGCGCCTTAAAAAAATAAATCAATATTTATAGCCGAAGTCTGATTTCTATCCCCAAATAAAGGTTATACCTTCAGTTAAATGTTCAAATGTTTTTCAAAAGTGCCTATCACTTACATCAGACCAGTTTAGACCAAAAATCTGCGAAATCCCCGTAACATAGTCCCTTTCATTCTCGTCCCCATAGCCTTTTCGTTTTTCTTAGCCGGCTGGGCCTTGGCACGAGAAAACGAAGGGCTCTGGGGACACAGGATTTCCAGTCCTAGATTTTAGGACTTCCGGTTTTCATGTATGCAGTCATGACGTTTCAATAGAATGTATGAAAGAGTCGTTACGTTTTCGACCTCCGTTTAGGAATTCTTTGTTCCAAACAGCCAATCAAAAAAATTCGAATTAATTCAAAAATCCTATGTCTCCAGAGCCCTTCGTTTTCTCGTGCCAAGTCGGCTAAGAGAAACGAAAAGGCTTTGGGGACAAGAATGAGTCCCTTTAACTTCGCGCCACCCACCACCTCCTAATTTGTTTTGACAAAGGGCTGATGCTCACAAATCAAGTAGATTATTAACTAAGTGTATTTAATCGTAGCGCAATCGCTTCTTCTAAATTTGTTCACAAACTAATCGCCTTCTTCGTCCGACAGATCATTGACTCCCACTGACTGGTCCATAGTGTCATTGGCGTCCAGGCCCATAGTGTTGTCGTCATCATCCGGGAGATATCGCTTGTTGATGGCTTCTTTGATCTGGTTGTTAGCTCCTTTGGGATCCAAGTCGATTGCCCAGGAAAAGTTCATTTGTGCTAAGTGGTTTTGACCAAGCTTTCTGTAAACCTGTCAAAATTGAGCAAAGAGTCATGAGGATTTTCGTCAAACTTAGAGTTTCTTGGAGCGAATCAGGGGTCCAGACTTGAGCCTAGGCAAGGTCACTTTGATGTGTTCTTGGGCAAAATACTTCACTTTCACAGTGTCTCTCTCCACCAAGGTGTATAAATGCGTACTGGTCGAGTATCGGGGCAACCTAACAGAATGCTCGCAAGGGGAGGGGAAGGGCTTGATCACGGTCAAGATGTCGGCGGGGGGAGAGGGGGTTCATGGGCGAGACACTTTACTTTTACAGTGCCTTTCGCGCTATTCAGACCCTAGTTGTTCAAACGACAGACAACGCCATTCACCGGATAAATCGCTGTCAAGGGAAAAGCGTAGTTAGCTTTGCTAACACTTAGCTACTAGACAGTGATTTTTTCGGTGGATTAGAGCGTCATCCAAACTTTGAACAACCATACCCAGGAGTATTAATGGCATTGGCAAGTTGTTAGCAACCTGATAAAATACTGATGCCAACCTGTGTTAGACTGGTATCTCATCCAGGGGGAGTAGCAATGGGCTCTTTGCAGCTTACGGTCACATGGTACAAAATCCGCCATGCTGGAGGGCAAGCTACGCTCTGGGACATTCAAAACAAAAGAATGCCAAGTATGGCTGGTTGAAGTCGCTTTGCTTTAAATGTCCCAGAGCGTTGCTTGCCCTCCAGCAAGGTGTAATTTTGCACTATGTGACCGTTAGCTGCAAAGGGACCATTCTCCTTGTCGCTTCATGCTACAGAAACCGGAATCGGCAAGATGCACCAGTAGGCTTTAATAGCTAACCTTTTTACTTCAAAATGTTCAGGTGACTTACCTTGCTGATTAAAAAGTACACAAGTGCTTCTCGCGGCACAATTTTCTTTAATTCCTCAAGTTCTTCTAGAGCTTCCTATCAAACAAAAACAAACAAAGATAAGCCAAAGGTTGTTGCAATGAAACACTGTTGTACCACTACGTAAAAGTTTTGATCGTTCTTTTATGATATTTTAGTTGCTTTTTACATGGTTAAGCCATCAAAAACCAAGTCAGTCAAGGAGATGGAGTCAACTGATAAAATTCACGTTTATTACACTGTATGTGCTATCCAGAAAATTATACGTGCGGTTGTTGGCGCTGATTGGCAAAGAAGGTTGAGACAAAATACTTAGCGGCTGGCGCATGGTGTTGCGTTCACACTGTAAAGGTCTGTTCGCACGAGGGGACATGTTGCTGTAACAATTCGTGTTGCACGAGCTGAAAAGTATCATTATTCAGCACAAACAAGAGGACGCAACAAGTCCCTTCGTGTGTGCAATTTCAAGTGGTCAGTTTTGCAGTAAAATCCCGCTTTCTCGAACCTCCAGGGTAAACGAAAATGCTTCTAGAAAATAGGAGGTTCGAGAAATCGGAAGTAAAATTACAGAGAAGTATTATCCAAGGGAAATGAGAATGGGCACGAGAAACCGGGATTTTACTGTCTTTTCAAATGGAAGGAGAGCTCAAACGGGGATTCAGAAACACACAAGACGGCCCATACCTGGTGTTTATCCATTGAAAATAAGATTGAAGCACGATGAAACTTGCAGAGCGGATTCTTTGGGTCAATTGTCATGGCCTTGTTAATTGTGACGAGAGCAGCTTCAGATTTCTTCATCGCGTGTTGCACCTGTGCAAAATATGAGAAAAGTGTTGAAAAAAAAATAAAAGAAGTTGCCTGATGCAGACATTTAGCCCGGTTTTAACGAGCGAGGCAAGCTCAAGGGTCCATAAAACTTTGAGAAGCCCAAGCACAAAGTTAATGACATCTCGTAACGGGAGTAGGAAAACTCCATTTTCTTCACGATACAACATACATATACATACATACATACTTTATTAAATAAGTAGGTCTAAAATACATAAAAGCTGATGTGGACCTACATTACATTCTAAAGTGTTGACTAGACTTCAGAAACCAGGTGGCTCCGAAACGTGCTTTATTTCTTGTTGTGAGAGTTATAGAGAATGACCCGTGTGCGAGCAGAGGGGGAGGGAAGTGGGGCTGGTCATCACTCTCCCAAGTTTTCCTCGGCCCGTAATTCCCGCGAAAGAGACCTTTGAGATTCGAGTTGAGCTGAAAACTTCCATTCTGAGGACAAAACACTGCAAAGATCTGATTGGTTGTTACACGTTGCGATTTTCCCGCGCGCGCGAAAAACAGCCAATCCCAGAGACACTGCATGGTTCACTGAAGAGTTTGCAGGGGTGGTGTCAACAAGTACGCAAAGATATAGGTTGTTTTCTCAGGTGTTCAGCAGTTTGTTTATCAACAGTAACTTACCACACCGACATGGCAATACAACACAGAACTGGACGGGTTTATTGACAGAGCTTTCCTAAAGTGGATTTCAGCCAAGTTGAACTTCTCCTGTTTGTAGTAAATCATACCAATACCATACCTACAAAGAAATACAGCATTATGTAATCAATAACATGCCATTTGCAGCTGTTTGCCACGTGAACCTGTCAATCAAAAGCACTTAAATGGCTTCCGGTAAGAGGAGAACATTTAAGGTGATTCCCCTGTTACTGAGCAGAATTTAACGCGTGATTAGCGCGCGCACATTAACAAAATGGCGGCTTTTTTCAATGCAGCTTGGGTCTCTCGAGAGAAAAAAACGTTGTTTTCCCGTAAACGAGTAGGGTGACCTATCAGTTTTTTTCTTCTCTTTTTGGAGTGGAGTGATCAAATTCTTTCTATAAAATGAATACAGATCAGTTTCTATAGTTGAAAAGTAAATTATCACCGGAAACGTGTAGCTTGCCAGTACTCGCAAAGGAATTATTAAGTAATTTATATGCGGTATATACAAGGTCTTCCTGCTCCTAAACGAGTATGGTGACCCCCGCCCTCTTCTTTTTTTATTAAAAAAGTTCCCTTTAGGTAAACAACCAATGGGAAAAGTTTAAATGAAAACTTGTTCAGTTCTGTATCAGGGAAATTACCTTAAGCTTTTAGCAAAAATCAGCCATGCTGGCACGCAAGTTACGCAATGGAACATCCAAAATAAAGGAAGGTGAAGCTTGACTGGTGCGAGTTCTCTTGTTCTGGGTGTCCTGCTGCGTAACTTATGTCCCAGAATGACTGATTTTGTACCATGTGACGGGGTCGTGCAAAGGGCCTATACTCATCGTCTGACAGTATATTAAAGTTCTGGTGCTTTTTTTCTCGAGTTTTTGTAAACGATTGCGAACGTCGGCGGAGGTCAAACAGCTTTATTACCCTCTCTGCAACTTTTGCCGACTTTCTTGCTCGAAAACAAAAATTTGAGTGCGACAAGATGCGCTGCATTTTCGATAATTCAAAAGTTGAGATTGTTTGTACGAGTGGAGAGCAAGGTGTGCTATACAACAACAACCTAAACCTACACAAGGTTGAAAACCTTCCTATCGTTACCCAGGGTTCGTACCCTTTTTCACAAACGATTTTCCAGTACTTTTCCAGGACTTTTCAAGTACTCAGATTGATTTTTTCAAGACTCCAAAATTCACATTAACCCTTTCAGCTCCCAAGATCTCAATATTATTTCTCCTTACTTTCTGTACATTTCTTACAATGCCATTGCGGCAATGCGGTTTGCTCCGAGAATTCAGTTGTTACTTGAGTTTAACAGATTTCCAGATTTTTCCAGGACCGGTAGTCTTTTTCCATGACTTTCCAGTCCTGGAAAGTGCCACAATAAAATTCCAGGACTTTCCAGGTCTCCAGGACCCATAGTGATACGAACCCTGGCCTGCTTACCAAGTAAAAATATTTCTACGGAAAATAAAGCAATTGAACTAACCACGCGTTATAATGCCGGGAATCTGTTCTGACAGCTTGACGGAAGCAGGACATAGCACGATCAAGCTCTTCTGTGAGAACATACTCATGGCCAAGCAGTGTGTAGGCGTAAGTAAAGGCAGGGTTAACCTGCACAGCCCGCTGGAAGAACTTAATGGCAGTATCGTGTTCCTTCTGTAGACTGAAACAGTTCCCAGTGGCGCACCAAGCCTGACAAAAAAAACGAAGGAATTATTACGACTCTCACAATGGCGCTTGAAGAACGATGTGACCTCTATTTTCCCGCGCTTTAGCGATGTGTGAGGCGCAGACCTAAAAATTCCATACTGATGACGTTGCTCTACAGAGATCCATGAAATGTCTGTGATTGGTTGTTGCTCGGGTTTGAATTTTCGCGCGAAAGTAACAACCAATCAGAGACAGAGATCTCTATACATCTACGTCATCGCAAGAAAACCTCTGCTGCCCAGGGCTGGACTGAGCGGTAGGACAAACACTGTTTAGCCAGCTCAATTAGCTGTTGTTCTCTTGTTTGTCATTTCTTTATTCAGTCAGGGGAACAAGTGCCAGTTGATGGCGATGGCGACATCACTTCTCCGAGAAGTGACTGTGCCCGCGGTTTTCATCCCAGTAGTTGCTTAGCAACATGACGTACTTGTACGCGCGATTGCTTTCGGAGAACCTGGTACTCGTGTTTGATTGGATGAAATAACTCGGAAATCCTTTGAGTGCTTTAACGAAAATTTGCCAAAACTGGCACTTATTCCCCCGACTGTATTGGCATATTCGTTTTGCTATCATTCCCCATAACTGCTGAGATTATGGAATGGTTAAATTCTTACCTGCGGGGAAGTACGGTCAGTTTCCACTAAGTCTTGAGCCATAGCTGACAGAGCGACTTCATTCTGAAGATGCCATAAAGTAGTGGAATAGATTTCCATTCCTGTCAGAAAGAAACAGAGAAAAAAAATCAAGTAAGCAACATATAACACGGTTGGTAGAAGCCGCAAGAGTAAACTCTTTGCCCAAAACTCTTGTAAGACAAGAAAAATGGTTTGACTCGCACTTCAACCTCTTAATCAGTCAGGCGAACAAGGTAGTTCCGTAGAAGAAGGCTATTTTTGGCAAAAGTTTCCAATCTGAATCAGCCAATCAAGGAACAGCGTGAGCCCTTGAGAGTACTCCGAAAGTTGTTACGCCATCCTGACGCAATCAGTTGCCTAGCAACTTTGAGGTGAAAATCGTGGGCTCAATCCAGTCTACAACTGTTACTTAGGTACCGGTATTCCCCCAATGGGCTCTTTTAGCTAATGATATGTGGTACAATATCTGCCAAGTTGAAGAATCAGCCCCCCCCCCCCGGGGGGGAGGGGGACTCGCATATGAAAGGAGCGGGGGTGCTCATCGTCTCGCTTTGGGGTGTAAATTTTAGATTTTTAGCCAGGAAGGTCTCGTTAAGGGCTGTACAACAAAAAATTTACAAATATAAATGACATTCTTAGTTCTTTGGTATCTTTTAGGGGTCAAGAGAAGCTTCAGCCACACCCAAATTGGTCTCTTTTAGGCATAGTTAGAAGAGGGGACTGGTTATGAAAAGCCAGCAAACTTCAAAGAAATAGAGCGGGTTTCACTTGAGTGTCGAAAGTTATTTGCGTTTGCTTTGGTTTTGCATTACTACGCTCAGTGATTGGTTTAGAAATCTCGCGCCACTTTCTCGACCAATCAGAACTAAAACCAAAACCAATCGTGACTCGCTCCCGCACGTTTTCCCGCGCTTCGCGTCAGCTACATGTATTTGCTTCGAGTTTTGATTGGTTCACTTGATTGTCTCTGTGTTTTGTGATTGGCCAGAGTAATTGCTTTGGTTTTGGTTTTACGACACTCAATTGGAAACTGCTCTAACTCTTTGTTATGGTTTTTGCGCGTTCACGTGACACGGAAGGTGCACAAGCAAAATTTCAAGATGGCGTCCCGAGTGACTTCTATTCGAAGCGTGGTTGAATCCAGTGTGATAGTTGGCTTGTTCTGGTTGAAAATGAGTCAAAAACCGTAAGTTTTACAAGATAAAAGATCGTAGATTGCTATACCAAGCGATAATAGCGCTGTCTTCGGCTGTGGATCGCGCAGAAGGAGAAGAGGAATCGACATTTGGAAGCTTTTATACTTTTCTTTTTTTTTTGCATTTAATGAATACTTTATTTACAACAAAGGCACTACATAAATACGATTAACAAATAACAAATAAGAAAAAGAAAGAGAAAAAATAAATAAATAAATAAAAAATAAATGTCTGTGCGCTCCCTCTACAGAAAATTGAAATTAACTAATATAATTTCTCGAGTTACAATGCATTACTTAGGGTGCGTTTCTTTGGGAAAAATCCAAATCCGGATTCTTGATCCAAAAACGGATTTTGCGTTTCTTTACCTATATCCGAAAATGGATTAATCTTGGATCAATTATCTGAAGAATCCACACTCCGAGTGGATACATCAGATTATATCCGAATCCGGATTTTTAGGATTCATGATCCGTGCGTTTCTTTGGGAAAGGATTCGAAAAAAGTACCATGGCCCAGCGGTCTTTGCTGTGAAAATACAGGTTCGCTCTTTGTAAACACTGTCATACGGTAAGTTTTTAGGCGGTTATTTCGATCAAAATACAAAAATATTTCACGATAAAAGGAATCGGTAGCTTGATAGGTATGAAGTGTCATTTTAAACTGGATGCAGGTTTTCTAGAACAGCCACCGTGTGCCTACGGAAGTTGTATCCTTTTGAAATTGTCAAGAGTGAAGTTTGCATTCGCAAACATTCTTCGCTCTCAGATGCTTTCTCGCCACATTGTGCTTGAGGCTAAAGAAGAACTATTTCGACGTGTGATTTTTGTAAAAGATTTTGTATGGTGAAATTATTTTAGCTAGGATACATTCGACGAAAAATAAATTTGTGCTGATATTTTATGTTCTGTGCGAAATGTGTTTACGGGGTTGTCATGGCAAAAAATCCATTTTCGGATTCTTTGTTTCTTTGGGAGCAAAGTATCCGTGTGATCTGAGATCAATGATCCAATTTTGGATTTTCCCAAAGAAACGCACCCTTAAATTAACATATTTATTAATTACTTTACTTAAATGAAGCCAAAATAAAGAAATGTTGCAATTACAATGGTGTGGGCAGGGAAGGGAAAGAGAATAGGGTAATAAGCGAAATAATTCGTTACATTAATTTCTCTATTTTGTATTTATAGATAATTTTATTAATAAAGTCCGGAAGTAACAATGAATCATTCTGGAGTTTTCTTTTGTAAATGTAATAACGCAGAAACATGATAGTATAGTTTATATTTTTACGAAATGGAAGCTTTTATACGCACCAACACTTATAAGAGGATGCACATAGGAAATAGAGGAAAGGCTGGCTGAACAAAAAAGTCACACAGTATTCTGAGAATTACACATTGTAGAGCCTGTTTGCTTTCTACTTCAGGAATGAAGATTATTTAGAAGTTATCAAATTGAAACTTAGCTATGGGTCTGATGATGAAGACACGATTTTGAAAATAAAAATTTGAATGCTTTATTCTCAATTGATATCAAAGTGATTACTTTTGTTTTCCATCATCCCAGATGATCAAGTTTGGATCCCGGGTAGATGTCATATCCACTTATGTTCATCTATCATTAGCTTGCTTGCAGTTAGGTTCACCGCGGTTTGCTTGCGGTTAGCTTTTACTCTTGCTTGCTCACGGTAAGCTTTTATTTGTTGATTTGGGCAATGTACTATTGGCGTTCTGTCATTCAGACATTCTGCCAAATAGTATCACTCATTGTGCAACATATTAAGGAGAAAGCAAATTGGGGGAGGGGGTTAGGTGCCCTTTTTGGAATAAAGTAAAAAGATCTGAGGTAAGGATAGCTGGCTATTGTCTCTATTAATGCAAAATTTCAATTTCCTCAAAGTCTCATAGTTTGATAACACTAACACTGAGAAAGATTTTGATCATATCCAGAGTAAATAATAAGGAGTATGACTTGAGATTTGAAAGGTTTTTCATGGTTCCCTTGTATTAGCATAAAGTTGTCCTCAGTGGAACTGTCAAGGTTGGGGTGGGAATGCTTGCAGACATAAGCTGACCAATATGAGGGTAAATAAGGCATTCAGTTAGGTTCAGTGCCCTGGCACCATGTAAAGACTGTAAATGATGGTACTCATCTTGTTATTAATTAGCAAAACACAAATTAAAAATTAAATATGAATAAACAGTCTCAATCCTGTCCTTGTTGATCTTCATTCTGATCTTATGTCACCGAACAATATTCTTGGCAAAAAAGGATTGAGTGATTCAAGTTCTGCATGTGATATTTTCTGATAATAAAATTGCAGTTATTAAGGAGGTCACAGTCAGAGTAATCCCAGCAAGATCGAACCTTTGCAATTCCCCAAAATATTCTGCCTTTATCTGCTAAAGTTATGTATCCGTGTCTCAAAACCTTCCACTTAAAATACACATATATACATTTTTAGCTTACTTTTATGTTTTACTTTTGTTTACTTGTTTTATATTTTAAGTCGTGGGCTATCTGCACTACAGTAGCTCTTAGCTATGTGTTTACATTTACATTTCTTACCCCAGCAATTGCAAACATTTTCTTATGCTGAGCCTTCAACAACAACACCCAAAAAATGTATTTATATAAATAACTGAAGAATATTCGAAGAGTAAAAATATAAAGTGTGGTAGCCAAATTGTATGGTAAGCTTTTCGTGACTCACTGGAACTATTATTAACCGGGATTATAATTTAGGAAGCACAAGTTATCTGCTACAAGGTCCAGCACTCAAAACAATATAAACAGATCACCATATCCCAAATCTTTGTCAAAGGTTCAATATAGGTATTTCGTGAACCACAGGAACCCGAGAGGAAATAACTATAGGCAATATATAAGCTTAGTTTTAAGGTGAGCGTTTGTTGGATTCCATTTTATTACACGAAGCGAGCAGCCAATCTGCAGAAAATTTAAGCTCATTAGTTTGAAATTACGACTCAAAATTGTAACCTGTTATGCTTACATTACTAACTGCGACCGAAAGTGCTTCTCTAATACTCCATCGCCTTCCAAAATGTTAAAAATTGCCTCTAAATCGTCTTGCCAAACAAACAGATCGTGTGCACCATCCGCCATCTTGAATGAACTTGTGCACTCTCAGAGTCACGTGATGGGTCTGTTCAACATCGGAGACCGCACTATTGTTTAGCTCTTTGAAGTTTGCCGGCTTTCATAACCAGTCTCCTCTACTAACTCTGCTTTTAGGGGTTCTTTTTTAAAATTTCCAACGAGCATCCCGCCCCTTTCATATAGGAGTCCCCCCCTGGAGCAAGCTACGCACTGGGAAATCCAAAATAAAAAAGAGCCAAGCATGACAGGTTAAAGACACTTTGTTGGGCCCATTGTCCACTTGATGACTGTCTCTCGCAGAGTTGAATAGAAGGTAATAACTATCAGTACGCCTAGCATCCAGAATGGAAAAGTTAAGTTAAAATTTACGTTCCAAGCAAGATTTTACACTCTTGCTCAAGTTCTATCCTTACTTATTCTTAGACCTACTGATGTCTTAGCAAGTTGACATGACATTTTTACCTTCAATTCTGTAGGGTTCCAGTTGTCTTACTTTGGCAAAAACTTTCTCAGCCTGCAAAATAGCCAAGTTAATAACAATGAAGGATAACTTTCAAAAATGTTAGTTATACAGTTATAAAAACACTCAACATCTAAGATTTGCCTCAAAATGTCAACCAAATAAAGCTAGCAGATACCGCTGAAACAATTTATACAGCATAATTATGCACATCAAAGCCCAAAATGAATCATCACAAAAACCTATTAACAAGCCCGGGGCCTATTTATGTTTGCAAGTGTTTTTTGAACAAATAGTTCATACAAAAACTCTATACAGTGCAATCCCGTTTTTTTTAACCTATGATTTCTCAAATCTCCTGATAACTCAAACCAAAAGTTGTTTTCCTTGAATTTGCTTCAGCAGGGCTGCAAATAATTTTTTCACTTGAAAGGATATATGTCCTACTAAGACACCATATTGGTCGGACAAAACAAAATTGTGGTTGGACATCACCAAAAACAAAGGTTGAATTTAAATTATTGTTGCCGTAAAAAGGTTTTACGATCAAAATATTGTCCAGACATCACGTCCGACCACACTTGGGATTTTGTCGGACATGAGCAAAGTTTAGTCGGCCAATGTCCGATGACCGACTGTTATTTGCAGCCCTGACTCAGTCTAACAGTGCAACTTTCGCCATAAATCCTATAGAAAATTGTAACTAGAATTTTATGGATTTTTATCTTACCAGCTGATATTCTGCCAGTTCAAAGTGAGCACGTCCCACTTGCGTCAATACCCATCCCGTGTTGTAATGGTGTGGTGCTAATGACGAGAAGGCATTTAATGCTTGTTTACATTCATAAGAACTAAGGTGAACATAAGCTTGGCCTATGAGCTTCAGCAGTGACATTAATCCATCTGAAAATAAAATTGAATGATGAGAAAACATTAGCATGATATTAAATAAATTGTAAGAAGAACAGAGTTTTGGAACAAGCAAGATAAGTAATAAATGAGAAATATGAAATGTAACACGAGCGTGGGACAAAAAAAAAAATTTTGAGTCCCTGACGGGAATCCTCCCAGATACCGGTTGGGCGCTCTAACCAACTGAGCTACAAGAGACTGGTGGTGGGCTGGGCCATTTACTAGGTTCATATGTGGCACACGTCTTGCAACTGCAAGCTCAGCAATGTCTAACCTATGATATGTGTAATAAATGAGAGATGGTAAATGCAGCTCGGTGAAATAAATGACAAATATGAAATGTAACAGGGGCGTGGGACAAAGAAAAAATTCTGAGACCCTGACGGGAATCGAACCCATGGCCTCCCAGATACCGGTTGGGCACTCTAACCAACTGAGCTATGTGAGACTCGTGGTGAGCTGGGCCATATACTAGGCCATATACTAGGCTGCTGGTGGCCCAGCTCACCACGAGTCTGAAAAGATCCAAAAAAGCTGGTCTGATTAGGGTTAACAAACCTTGGGGTAAATGAGGACCAGCTTCCACCCACATTAAACTTTTAAAAGCAATCATGCAACTAAGTTTGGAGTAGAGAAAAGAGACTTACCCATGCTGCTTTGGATGGGTGATGACAACTTTCCCTGGCCCCTCCCCTCAGTGGTTTGTTGTGTTGATGACCCTTCCTGGATAACATTCTCAACACATGGAGCTAATGGCTGAGGAGTGGAGCTTCTTGTTTGACGTCGAGTCTGAAAAATTGTAATAAGCAGTATACCATGTCATCCTTGAATTTTGTCACTGAATGAAAGACGTGCAACTCACAGTCCCCCTCGCCACCCTAGAGTATAAAGATTACAGAGGTTGAGCATGACGGTTATTTTTCCTGCAAATGGAAAAATTCAACTTCCGCCGTCTGCTGTTTGGCATTCATACACGGAAATGAGTAGTTTTGTGTTTGTCGTGAATGTGGGATTTTTTCACTATTTTTTATGAGGGATTAATTTTAGAATTCCATAAAAAGGTAACAAAATCAAAGGTAAGCTTGTGTACTTTGCCGTTTGCTGTATAACGTCATACTTAATCTCTCTATTGTTAGTTAAGGGGTAACCTGTCAAAAATGTTGGGAGGTCAGACTGCAGAGGGGGCTTACCTGTAATTGGCTAGAATCCCATTCAGGGGGAGTCACAATACTCATACAGCTGAGCCTTTTAAGATGGACACCAAAAGGACAGTGAAGAGCATCTGCATTGTGAAGGTGTCGGTATTACAGAGATAGAGTTTGTATGAATTTGGTCTCTTTCGGACCAAGTGAAATGCCCTTAATAGCGAGGTGTCCATAAGCAGAGGTTCAACAGCAGCTAGTTATTTCATGCTACAAAAATCAGGGTTAAGCTTTTCCATTAACGAGCCACATTGCTTCTCCTATTGCTGGGACTGTAACAAAATGTCGGCTTAACTTATCGTTATTGACGAGAAAAATTAGCAAATGGGCATATAAGTGGTAAAATAGATATAAAGATTAAGTCAACAACATAATTTTACATTAAGTTAAGGGCAGAAAAAGCCCTAAGATAAAAAAACCCTGTTCTATTGGGTGGGTGTTATTTAAGCAATTTTCCTCTGTTAAGTGTGATTACTCATTATGATAAGATCTATAAACAAAACAATTTTTCTTGAAATAGAGAGTCATGATAACATTTTCTAAACTTACCTTTTTCACCACATTACTGACAGCAGTTCTACATGTCGAAGGAGAAGAAACTCTAGCACTTTTTGTTCTTCGATCCTAAATTGGACAATTGCAATTATAACAAAAGAAATCAAAATGATGTGAGTGCATGAGAATTGCACTGATAAACATGAATGCAAGTGACAAAATCAGTCTATTGCTGGAAAGACTTCAGACATTTGAGCTGAAATACTCCACACTAATGATGAAGATCTAAAGGCTAATTTTCACAAGGGAAAGAGTCAGAGTTGGAGTCGTAATAAGAGGCATAGAGTGTAATCATATGATGTTGTGAAAAACCTAACCAACAGAGTCGTAAGCAGAGTTCCTGATTCCATTCATCTAGAACTGTCGGAGTTGCAACCAGAAAGGAAGCACTCAGTGGGCTTAGAACTAGTATTGTGACGTTTGTGTTGTTGTAAAAATGTGTTGGTTTGTTCTTCCTCTTCTGCTTGCAACTCTGACAATAATTATAGTTTTCACTCAATCACAAGCAACAGACTCATAAGCAGAATTGGAAGAAAATGGAAATGTTCTGATTGTTCTGACTCTTATTCCGTTGAGCTTATGATGCTACTTATGACTCTGATTTTTGTTTTTCATTAGGTCATAAGCGCTCTTATGGCTCCGATTTGGCTCTGACTCCAACTCGGTTACTGGTGAAAACCAGCCTAAGAGATCTGTGAGCTGTCACAGATTGATTACCACTCAGTAATGAGTTTTGTGTGTGAGTAGCAACCAATCAGTGACACAAAGTGATGATGATGATGCATGGTGATGATGATGATGATGACACTACACAGATCTCAGTAGTGGCATTTCAGCAACATTAAATATTTCAATCGGCTCAATTACCAGATCTATTTAGTGCAAATAATAGAACTAAGTAGGCAACAAGTTAAGAGTAATCTTTTTATCCAAAAAGAGTAAAAGCATGGAAGGGAGAATTTGACAATAAAATCAAGACAATATTCTCTTCAAATGCTGGTCACTTCTGTTTTACGATGTAAAGGCAGTGCGGGGAGAAATAAGCTTACCGGTACTTTATTACTTGAATCAAAACTGCTAACTGAACTGTTACTAGAAGACAATGTAAAAAGTCTTGAACTACGTCGCACATTGGGCGCATTCGATGAGAAGTTCTGATGACCTGAGCTATGAGGAGACGATGTAAATATAGCTGATGGAGAATGAATGCTGTGGACACTAGACGTGACAGGTTTACCAGATAAATCACTCCTTCGGTTCCCACCCTACAAGAAAATAAATTGAGACTGAAAACTTGTTTTGACTAACATGTCATCTGCTACAAGTAGTATTGAAAGTTCTAATTTAACTAAAATTTAAAATTTCCCTGATTTGACAACAATATTCACATCTTTATTGCGGTTTTCAGTGATATGCGAACTCTGAAATTCAATACTTAACCAACTGTTTACACTTTTTGCTGCCGTCAATCATTTAGCAAACCTCTTGGGAAACAGAAGTTCACTTCAACTGGGACAAAAGGTCACGTCTCTGAGTTGTGATTGGTAGATTTTGATCCATTTTGTTTGTTTCTGTTTTTCATGGTTCATTGGCTGTCACCATAATTATGACTGACACCAGCGAAAAATGTAAGATTCGTTTGTTGGAGTTTGAATTTCAGAGTTCGCATATCACTGAAAACCGCTTATTGTGATTATTGTAGGTTTCTCATAGTCTTCCCTTTACATGAAAACCCTGGAATAAGTCACATCTGTAGTCTACTGAAAGGATTAAAAGAAAGTAATTTACAAACCTTTTTTAAGGGCGCTTTAGGGGCATGGCCTTCAACACCAGCAGGAGATGGGGTTATAAATGGCACTGTATTCTGGTCATTTGTTGGCGTATCTGATGACAGCATTCCAAAACTATTACATAAATCAGACAACGAAGAGCACACGTTAGTTGCAAAACAAGCAAGAATACAAAGAACTGCAGTCACTTTAAGGGGCAGTATCAGGAGAAGTCTCCCAAGTTTTTGTGTAAACAATGATAAAAATATGAGGGTGCACTCAGTGATCAACAACATAACCTTTGAACAAAAGAAAGGCACAAATTCATTTTCCAATGTGTGAATAAAACGTAATCAATGGTTTTTAGTAATTTTCTTCCAAGTAACACTGTCAAACTTGAAAACGTCAGCCCGACTTTTTTAAGTTTTTGGCCACTACTGTCCTATCCGTCCGTAGCCAAACCACCTTTGAACAACTTTCATGACTAGTAGAGAAAGCACAGTATGTTTTAGCAAGGCAAGCAACTATTAGTGGATTTCCAATTAACACCAAGACCTTCATTCCATTTTAAATAGCACTTAATCATGGTGACACAGCCCCTTTAACATCAAACAGTACATGTACCTTGGTGTAAGCGGACTTGCTGACTGTGTAGCTCCTAAAAGATTCCTTCCAACCCTCTGACGCATTCTCTTCTCTCCCACAATACCAACAGCAGAAGACTGCACGGCAAAGTTGCCACCTGACATTTCAATAGAGCCTGGTCTAGACAATGGAACAGATGATCCAATCAGCATACTGTTCTGCGGAGTCGCATTCTGGGAGGGGTCAAGATTTTCTGAAGACACTGAGTCTATGTTACGTCGCTGGTTGTCTGACGGACTTGTGGTATCCATGGTAACAGTGGAAGAGCCCACAGTCATGTGTTCTCTGTGTGGAATGGAAGTGATTTTGGGGCAGGAAGATGATTTAAAATAATCTGCAGGATCTGGCTTCTCACCTGAAAAAAAAACACAACAATGTAATGATTAGCTTATTGCATAAATCAAACTACATAAAAGCATTATGTGTGACATTGTGCCAGATTGAGATACTACAATGTTCATATTGATTCCATGAATTAATGACTGCATGAGCTGCTTGCTCCTTTACATTCAAAACTGCTGAAGCATCGTCTTTAAAATCAAACTTAAATTTTATAAATCTAGAGAAGTTTCATCTTTGTTTGAACATTATTTTCAGCAACAGTACAGTACAACTGCCTTTAAGAGACGGTGACCATATTCATATTCTCGGTTTTGGACTGGAATTGGCTTGCAATGGAGGGTAATGCGGGGGAATATCATTAAAAAGAGCTTCATGTCATTTGCATTTGAAAAGATTCCCCACATTAGCCTCTATTGCAAGTTAGTTCCAGTCCAATACCAAGAATATGAATATGACCTGTAGTATGAATCTGAGAAAACACATATCTCAATGACACACAGTTAATGCTTGTACCTAGCTGACAAAGATTTTCAAATGAACTCCATAGGTACGGGTTGTACTTCAGACTGCTTTTAAAACATTCTGCTGCTCTTGTAAACTGCTCTGATTTCCTGAAACAAAACAAAATGTGAAAAAATTATGACCAACATGCAAAGAACGCCATGTCCGCTAGACTGGGGCTAGCGGATTTCCCATCAGGCTAGTCAGTTTTATCCATCACTTGCCAGTTGGGCAAGTAACATTTTTAGAATTTTTAGTTGGCAGATGCCAGAAGTAAGGAAACCAAGGAACACATTCTGCCAAGCACACAGTGGTTCCAACTTACCCAAATCATTTAATGGCGTGCTGGAAAATTCATTTTAAATATTTGCACCCTAATTATGACACTCACTAAAAACGACTATAATATCTTGGGTAATCATGCTAAGTAACTTAACATGGAGCTTTCATGAAGATGTTCTAAAAAAGACAGACCTGCATATTTGACCCAAAAGAGCCAGTCCGTAACCTGCGGCAGAACCAAATTCAGATGCTATGGTCTCTAGAGGCTTGCTATTGGTCAGACATCCTCCTGTGAGAGCCATTTCACCTTCGGCAAGTCTAAACAATAAGGAAAGATCATAAAAAGAGTGGACACAATTTTTATGGAGTAAACAACTCCAAGCAAGAAATTCTGATTTTCACTACCAGTGGATCACTGAGGCTATCAAGAATTTGAAGAATTTGTAGTGATTTCTCTGCTTGTTATAAACTCAAGTGAAAAACAGACAAAACAAACTTACTTATCTAAATCCATGCAGCATTTGGCAAATAGAAAGCGGCAGAGTGGAGTAGGACACCCTTTGCTTTGTAGAAGAGAGTAGGCTCTTTTGCAGTAACCAGCTTGATAAAAGCATGTCGCCAGGAGGTACAGAGTATCATCAGAGCCAACTACAATGACAAAAAAAAAATCATGATTTAGCCTCAACAAAATCTTGCTGAGTGACTAATCAAATTAAAGCTATTGAGTAGTACTTTCATGTAGTGCTGTATATTATGCTGTACAAGGTGGTTCTAACTTAAAAGTCTGTGGGTAAAACTCTATTGTGACCATTCAAATGAAAGCTACTGAGCAGTACTTTCATGTGGTACTGGTACTGTTAGTATGCTCTACATGTACAAGGTGGTTCTAACTTTGAGCATGTGGATGAAACCCTAGTGTGTGACCATTCAAATTAAAGCTTTTGAGCAGTTCTTTATGTGCTACTGTTTATTATGCTGTACAAGGTCTACAATTCTAGTCTGTGGATGAAACCCTAGTGTGTGACCATTCATTGAAAGCTATTGAACAGTACTTTTACGTGTTACTGTTTAAGGTTGTTTTCGTACTTTAAGTGTGCATCTTTTCATTAGGCAGCTAAAAGCATCCAAATAAACACGTAATTAAAAAATTCTAAACCAAGTGATGCTGCATTGATACGTGACTACAATTAATTTTCCAAACTACTGGTTGTCAGTAGAAATCAGAAATCAGTGAAGTAAAGAAGGGTTTCAATATACCTTCTGCAAAGAGTCGTTCAGCAAGAAAGATTGCATCGTCGTAGGCATAATGACTCAAAGCATGCCATATAGATGCCTGTTAAGAAACACAAAGAAAGGTTGTTTATGATAAACAAAGTTAATCCTTAGAAGTTCAACTTTATACCCTTCCATTTTAAGAACACTGTGAAACAATAATAATATTTATACTTAATCTAACCTCTTTGGAAAACTTGAGTGGTGAATAAGAACAGTTTGGTTGAGTCATGATGCATATTTTGGCGAGACTCGGCTGAACTAAAATACCCACTGACATGAAAACCAAACTAGCCTGATATGCACTTACATATTTTTCATAGCCTGATATGCTGCCTTTCCATATCCAAATTCGCAAGTAGCCAATCAGAAGCGGGATCTACTGTCCCGATATCCTACGATATCAAGTCACTGACCTGATATGCCGCGATATCATGGTCACTTTGAAGTAAAATAGTGTTACCGTACAATGAATTGAAAGAGGTTTAACCAATAAGACAGAACCTCGTAATTTAAATTTAGCTGGTGTTAACCAGTCATAAAAGGAGAAAAACTTTCCCGCAAAAACCTAATTTGAGCGTGCTCGCCAATTGTGCGATGTTTGCCAATGAGTACTGAAACATTCAGACTGAAACAATGGAGTTGGAGTTTTGATTTTGAAAAGTTAAAGGATGAAACTGCAAACAAACAAGTAAAAAAGGTCAGAAGAGTTACTTGATTAAGTGTCGAAGACCAAAAAGTATCAATACAAGCAGTTCAACACAATTTGCACTACGAAGGTGGCAAGCATGGCTTTAACAGAGCGATTAATATTACCGGATTTCTGGTTGAATTTGAGTATTGTAAATACCTTATCGTACCTTTTGGTACGCTTCAGCGGCATATTAGGCTCGTTTGGTCTCGCCATGGAGCCATGGCTTGACCAATCTCGCCTGATATGCCGCCGAAGCATACCAAAAAGGTACGATTAGGTATAAAAGGGTGCCAAAAGGTAAGATTAAAGGTATTTACCATTCCAAATTTGCCCAGACATCCAGCAATGTTTATAGGTTGGTGACATGATATTACAGGAAATCAGGACAGTAGTCTGTACACAAGACTTCCGATTGGCCAATTGTTTTACTACCGACAGTGGAATCCCGATTTCTCAAACCCTCTATTGCTCCAGTGATCCGATTACAGTTTCACAAACCTTTCGATAACTGAAACCAAAAGTCGTTTCCTTTCCCTCAGTCAAACACTGCAAATTTTACTCCAATGACTCAAACTCCCTGATTTCTTGAACCAATATTCATTTCCCTTAGAGGTTAAATAAATTGGGATTCCTCTGTAGAATACTATTCTCTTCATAACTGTCAAAGAGCTAAAATTTGTCATCTGCACATGAATTTAGACAGCTGTTGTTTCCCCTACTGTGTGCACCTCCTTTAAAAGTAGACAAAGTGGATGTTCAGTGACTGTAAGCCACGTAAATGTTTAATGAGAGTTTGTGCTGTGTAATTGACTGTGAGTACATGTATTTCAGCATTGATATCACACACCATCCCACAACAAATAAAGTGAACTGATGAAGAATTATTAAATAAATACTTAAAGCAGTAATTGAAAAAAATGGCACAACTTTAAACGTTTTCAATGTCGTTCTCGTTTAAATGTGTAATTTATCGCTAGCAGTTAATAAAATGCAAGCCAAAAGGCACGACACACATACAGTTCTAAATACATTCGTATATATTTTTCAAATTGTTTTCATCAAGTGAGTCAAACATAGAATTCGACTTCTACCAGGCGTAATTTGCCTGTAAAAATTGCTATACAAGATAGTTTAACAAATTAAGCTAGGTGATAAAAAGATTTTTCCCTCTAAAGTGATGATTTACAAATTATTCAACCATCCCGCGCCCCAAACAAAAATACGATGTCAATAAATTTGGACAGTAAACAAATCAAAGCACAAAACACACGACAAAATTAAAGAATAGCCTACCCTTATCGGCTCCTCGCAGACCATAATCCATAAAAACTAAGCTAAACCAGCTTATTTTTGTGCTAAAATTCCCGTAAAACGTTGAAATTTTCTCGATTAAGCATTCCAACTTGAATTCGGCGCTGGGAAAAATGGACACTCCTGCGCATCCTCGAGAGAAACCTCAGAACGAATATTTTGCTCGCAGGCGCAGAACACCTTTCGATAGAGGGAGTCACGGAAGAGTCACGACAGATTTTCGCATATTGTTGGTCGTTGTTGGAAGACCCTTTTTATTTTCCATTTTCCTTTTTAGTTTTTTTTTTTTCATCCCAGATCCAAAAAACAAATTTGCAGATATGTGCCAGCGTGCTAGTACTGAAATATCGGGAAATCTTTTTCCTTGACCTCCTTCAATCTTCGAATATGCAGCGTTATCCCCAGGGAGGTACTAGAGGGTTACAAAGTGAGAGTATTGCGATGGAAGGGGTATTTTTGATCTGTTGTCTTTTTACTTTATATGAGTGTTTTCTTTTGGTGGTGAAGGGGTGTTAAAACGATATTTATGTTCGTTCATTCCCTCCTTCCTTCCTTCCTTCCTTCCTTCCTTCCTTCCTTCCTTCCATTTTTATCACAAATTTAGAATCGGGATCAATCAATCAATTAATAACTTTATGTGTCAGTGGTATCTAGCCGGGAGTAAAGCCATCTACTGATTCGGATACTTGTAGTAGGAGGACTTGCCAAAACCAACAGATTTTTCTCTTCATGTCTCTAACTGAAGCCATCTTATGGTTGGCTTCACAAGTGAACTGGCCCTTCCCGGACCCCTAGCCCCTGTGATTGCCCAAGATCTCCCCCATGAGAAAACGTAGTCTTCTTCCATGACTTCCATGTAAAACGTCCCGGCATCGAGTTGTAAAATTCTGGAGTGCGCAAGTGAAAAATTATTAAGAACTGCACACAATTGCTTAAAAAATGGTGAAGTTTCCAGAATGTGCCGTACCGTACGATTTTTTTTCATATGGTACGACAAAAGTTATTATGCTCAATACGAGATTTTTCTGCATTTTATATTCGTTATATTCGCATTGCAATATTCCCTGTCTATGGGCCTGTTTATATGGAGGAGAGTTGTCCCTGGTAGGAAGGTTACCCTCCATACCGAGCCACCCCGGGCGAGAGAGCTTTTCATACTTTTCTTTATAAATAACTTCGAACTGTTTATATGAGAAATTTAAAAGTTGGCTCGGGGGGCAGGGTGACCCTGGGTGGAGGGTCACTCGCTTTGAAGGTAAGGTGACCCTGGGGAGCGAGCCAACTTTTTGCCATATAAACAGTTTGGTTATTTTTACCTCGCCTACCAGGGACAAGTTGACACATACGGGGCGTGCGCAAACGCTAAAATCAGCAAAAACAAAATTGCAGATAAATTGAAATCGAAGTCGGTGGTAAATTAGTCCAAAAAATAGTCTTGGTCGACGATTTAGCGTTCCTGATTTTAGAAAAAGCAGCCATAATAAATGTTTCAAAACAACTCTCGCCAGTCTTTTGAACCGAGAGGGCCAAGTTTTGGCTTGGTCAACAGGGAAAACTTTCTCATCTAAACGCTCGGCAAAAGATGGCTCGGGGGAAAGGGTAACCCTCCTACCAGGGACAACTCTCCTCCATATAAACGGGCCCTATCTCTGCAATCAGCCGTTCCTCTTTTTTCGGAGAGAGGGCATGATCTCAGGTTCGTCTAATGCTTTCTTGCGCACCCACCCGTGCCTCCATCCCCCTCCCCATTTGTGTGTATCGAGAAAGGGGCGTGGATGTAATATATCAAACACGAGAGACAGTGTTTCATGAGGATATCCAAACACCGAGAAGAGAGTTGAAAATACGACGCGCAGCGGAGTATTTTTGACGAAATTCGCGGTGTTTGGATAGCCCATGAAACACTGTCTCGAGTGTTTGATATATCTTATCAATCGAAACAATAACGATGGAGTAAACGCTGTAATAAAATAGTAAAAACCTATGCTAATTAAGACCGGGTATCCAAACCTCCTTCACGTTTATTATTTCGTTTGTTTTAATTGATGAATTATTAATGAGTTTAAGAATGCAAAATCATCCTTGTCACGCAAAACACTCAAAAAGTTGGCGGAGACAGCAACTGATTTCTTAAACGAAAAAAATACGTCCCCGCATCTTGGAAAGATGTTCACTCGCAGGATCACCAATGATTTTCTCGCCATCACTCAACGGCTTCCGTGCGTATCAACGGCTCGTAAATTCGCTACAAGTTGGATATTATCGAAAAAATTCAACTATCCCCTGACTCCAGACGATATCCCTCGAACAGCGGGGATGCCTACAATGTTTAGGCTTCCAATGCAGTCGTCAGCTGAGGGATTAGATGCCTGTTTTCTTGGGATTCCTCTGGATGGTGGAAGTTATGCTCACCGAACTGGAGCGCGGTAAGGATCTGAATAATAAATATTGTTGTTTTGTAAGATTACAAATGTGAGACCATGTGACAGCCTACTTGCGAACCCAGGACCGTCAAAATTATTTAGCCCAGTTAAGGAAAAAATTAACAAGAAATGGAGGACCAAGTGTGTTTTCAGAGTTTCTGTAAATGGCTTTATAAATGCATTTATTTATGCTGCCAGCTACTGCCATCTTTTTCCGTGACCACAGAGCAGAGTTACCACAATAGTTCCCTGTTCTCCCGATTTTTGCGTGATTTGTTATGCGTGACTTGAGATGTTTCCGGTATGTTGTGCACGTGATTCACAGATATGACGTCAACGTGCCTAGAAAATGTATAAGTTACAGCAGCGGGTTTGTTCAAAATATAACCCCTTTATAACGATTTTATGGCTGAAAAGACCAGAATTAATTTTCGTTATATATCGGGATTGTCAGTTGATAATTTTCTCCTTTGCGTAATTTTCGCGTAAGGTTTCCATGAGAATAGGAACCAGACAGGAGTCAGGACTGGACTAAAAGAATCTGGATCGAGGAATTAAAGCTGACTTCAGTATGTTTTATGGGAGGCGCGGTGGCCTAATGGTTAGTGCGCCAAACTCCGGAGCGAGCGGTCCGAGTTTGAGCCCCGGCCAGGGTCATTGTGTTGTGTTCTTGGGAAAGCTAAGACACTTAACTCTCATAGTGCCTCTTTTCACCCAGGTGTATAAATGGGTACCGGCGACACAATGCTGGGGGGTACCCTGCGTTGGACTAGCATCCCATTTTGGGGGGAGTAGAAATATTCCTAGCCGCTTAATGCTTCGGAAACCGGGAAAAGCTCCGGCAGTGTGGGCCGCATGCTTCGAGGCTTCCGCACTTACAGTATGTTTCATTGATTCCTAAGCATGGGTCCACGACAGATCCGCTGTGAATCTTGCCTGATACGTCCTCACAACACGCAGACAGGGGCCGCGCCTTATGAATCACTGATGGTAGCCGATGTTGGCGACGTAGCGATCAATGTTTTCAACCTTGGAGCCAACATTGGTATAATACAACAACATGTGGCCAACATTGTCAAGACGGGATGTAAGCCTTTGATAATGGGTGGAGATCACACCATCACATATCCTATTTTAAGAGCCCTAAAGGTTTGTTTAAAACATTTAAATTTTTTGGTACGCGTAAAATTAAAAATAAATTAATATCTTCTTCGTAAATGTTCGTTCTTGTCAGTTTAGTCTAGTGTTAGACTTGCTTGTACCCAGATCTCACACAACAACAACAAACGAGCAACAAAAGTGCAACGAAAAATAACCGAGTAAACCTAGAGGGCTTTTTTTATCTGGAACTAGCCTGTTCCAGGCGTTCGGTTAGTTGGGAAGCGGCGCGAGGAACGGCGAGCGAAAAAAATGGCGAGGCGTTTTTCGCGCTTCCCAACTAACCGAACGCCTGGAACAGGCTAATTTGGAACTGGACGCTCTCTCTTCCCTGAACTTTCAGTTCAGGCCTGGCAAAACGAGGAAACATGTTTCCAGGAACACTCATAGCGCGCTTGTTTCCCCAATGTTTCCCATTTTTGCCACACGAAAAACATTGTTTCCAGCGCCAATTTTGTTTTCAAGAAGCAAAATTTGCTTCTGCTACACGGCAGAAACATTTCGAGTTTCCGCGCGGCATGGAAGCAAGGCAAAATGAGGAAACATGTTTCCAGCATTTTTCTGGAAATATTCTTCCTCGTTTTGTGGGACCTTTCCATTCGATTTTGCTCCGCTATTTCCGAAATTTTCGATTGAATGGTTCGCATTAAGGAAAATTAACCCTTTTCTGATTTTCTGGAAACTTTTCGAGGAAATTTCTGTACCATTCGCTCATGTTCCGAAATTTCCGGAACTTTCGGTCGAATGGAAAGCGCCCAAACGGCCCAGTGTTTTAATTGACAAAAACTTAATTAAAGCATGCAGAATTTTCACGTGCACACGGAACATGTGTCCAGGCTCGCCCTTTTGGCAGTGAGATGATTTCTTAATTTTTGCTGAGTACGTGGAAGTACCATGGCTGAAAATTTACCTTTCTCTATCGCTAATATTCTTCGTTCAGACTTTCCGCATCCTTCTCGCATTAGTAAAGTACCGTCTATTGTACATGCGACGCCTTTAAGAGAAAGCAGGAGGCCTCTATTTTTCGCAATGAGATGCCTGCCCGTTCAAAGACTTCACCCTTTCTCAACTGAAACAATTACAAGAGCGAGTTTACACAGGCCTCGAGCAGTTGGAAAAGATTTCTTCCAAGAACCTGGCGATGTTCAAGAACAGAAACACAAACGTTTGACTGGAGAGAAAAAGGAAGGTAAATTTTAACATCTTAGAATTTACTGTATGCATGACTGATTTTATTTTAGCTAGTTCATCTTGTTTTCACACATATGCACTTTTGCATTTGAAAGCGTGTTCTATAGTAAAAGAACAAAACAGATTTTTCTAGTTAAACATGGCATTTGAAATTTTCAGCGTTGAAAGTGTTAAAACTCTTTCAAAAATATCCCAGATGAGAGCAATTAGGGTAATAGCGGCCTAAAAATTTAGCTTTTATTAGTTTATTCATGTGCAGTTCCGTCAGGTCTTTTGTAAAAGCGAAGCATATTTACGCTTGAGTGAACTCCCATGTAACAACGCTCTTTTGTCAAAAATGTTTCTCAAAAACTGCTAATTTTCAATCTTAATTTTCCATACTACATATAATTCACAACTTAATTTTTTTCGCGATTTTCGCTGCCGGACTGGTTTCTAATTTGGCTTTAAATAACTGAAGAAACTGAATTAAAATCGTCAGCAATTTTAGCATTGACTCGAAACCGCAAGTGAAATATAAACTCTGAAAGTTCTGTTTATGACATGTGAACAACTTTTTATGTCCAATAATTATAACTAGTAACGAAATAACTGCATTGTAGGAAGTTTCAAGTAATAAATGTAAGAAATGTTATGTAATTGAAACGCATTTTTCGATATGTACGTGGGTATTAAAAAGGCCGACACTTCCCACACAAGAGGGTAATTCCCCGGTTGCAAGGAAACTCCCTTGGAGTCCCGGGGGGGGGGGGTACTCAAAAAAGTTTTAAACGGGGAGGCTCCGCCCCAAGTTCTAACCCCTTACCCTTTTATATACCATTTTTGACAGAAATTGTAGCCCTTTCGTATACCTTTAACTGAAAAAAGGTACCCCTTTCATATACCTAAGAGACATGGCGTGTACTTAAAATAGGACGTTTTCTTGTCATTTTTATGTAGCGCGTAATAAATTAAAATAATATAGCCATAAATTGCGTCTGTTCGAAATATTTTAATAAAAGGCCCTTTTAAATAGCCAAATGACAGATTTCCATACCAACCCCTGAGGATCTTTGTATAAACCTTTTAACTTGATCTCAATCAGTTTACGCCTTGTAACTTCAATTTCTGCCATGTCTGTAGTTTTAGTAGAGCTACAGATGAAGAGCTCAAAGAATAATTTCCTTTTGCCCTAAATTTTGCCCTTTCTCTGTCCAGCAAGTTCACTTATGTAAAACTCCAAGCCCGGGGGGGGTTACTCCCTATAATGGCCTATACGGGGAGGCTCCGCCCGAAAGGGGTACCTTTTTCAGGCTTCAGGTATATAAAAGGGTAGGGATTTCACAAGTTTAAGTATATGAAAGCTGGGCGGGAAAAAATATCTTTTTATTTGTAACGATCCTTTTACTTTTCTCACATTTTTTCCGCCCAGCCCCTGAGGAAGGTTTGTATCGCAAACTGAAATATAGGGCAAAGTTTTTTTTCAATATATTTTAGTTTTTTAATCCCCTTTTTATTTTTGACCGCTTTAGCCGTCAGGATCAGTTTGTCATCTATATTTTACCTTTTAAGACGGACACCTCTCTAAAAGGGACAGTTGGAGCCGGTCCCGACAGTATCCGTTTTAGGGAGAGTTGACATATGGAAATGTGCGTTTTTACACTGAGTCAGATTTGTGTTGTGTTCCTATCCTAGAGGACAACATCAACAGAAGAACGGTCGAAGAACCTCAAGGCAGCAAGACAACTGGAGAAAAAGTCGCAAAAAAGAAACGAAACCGAAGCCACTTCTCGCAGTTTCAACTCAAGTACTTGGAAGACATCTTTTCCCGCCAACAATACTTAACACGTGACGAGCGAGCGTTGGTTGCGAGTGCCCTGGAGATGAAAGAGCTGCAGATCAGAAACTGGTTTCAAAACCGGAGATACCTGTTGAGACACCGACGAGTAAACCGGACCAGACAGGTTCCCATTGAAGTGTTGGTTAGCAGCAGTGCGCATGCTTCGGAAGTTCGATGGCAATAATATAACACAATAAAATATTGTAAACACGTTTTATTCTTAAGGAGAAGATACATTTGATCACATTTGATCACCGTTCAAGTAAAAACATCAGGTGGAATTAAAAATTTGCGTTTCTATTTTGTTGAAATTGGTACCCAAGTGAATAAATTTAATGTTGCTGTTATTGATTACGATTTTTTGAACGTTTAAAAATCAGTTGAACTTTTGTAAGATTGTGTCAGATGAAAGTAATAGTGCTGCCAAAAAACGACATAAATAAAAGATACGCTCAAGAGCTTTTTGTTTTCCTTCTTGTTAGCGTCAGAATAGTGCATATACCAGATTACGACTTGAGCACAGGTGTTGAGCATACAGCAAAAGGTTAACGTTTCTGCGCCCTTCAAGAGTCACTAGACAAGTACTTTGCAAGAAAGTGCCGTTCAAATTAATTGTACCAGTAGTCCAGTCCCTGAACACTCCCTACCCTCGCCTAGGGCTGAACCCAGGCGCCTGGGTTCAACCCCTAGCGCGCAGAAGAAAGAGTTCAGAGACTGGACTATTGTACAAGTTGCAGTCAGTCATGATACAGGCCACATACTTTTGCATTCTCTCGTATGGCTAAATTTTTCTTAAGCAGATCGTTCAAATATCAGCTCTATATACGCCTCCTTGACTTTTTTCGCTCTCAGTAGTTCTTTCTCCCGCTGCCGCAGTACAGTGATTTTTAATTTGTTTGTTGTTCACAGGTCCCTTAACTTACATAAACCGCGGAACACATCGTTAACTGCTCTGTAAATACATGTCTGCATTGTAGGATACGGTATCAGTATTTTCCCGCCGATTTATGGGCCTAGCGCGAAGCGCGCAAGTCATAAAATGAAAGTCCGTACGTTACAGTACATGTACATTCCGTAAAAACAATGTTACGCGCGGGTAGTGGCCCGCACTGTGGCGTCAATTGACCTATCACAACGCGACGCGTAATAAACAATATATAATTTTTCTTTACAGGAAAAATACGGCCCTGTCGGACTTTTACAACTTGACGCTCATCCAGATACAAGTGAAACCACATTTGGTGAAAAGATCTCTAACGCTACACCATTCCGTCGAGCAGTGGAGGAGGGACTGCTGGACTGTAAACGAGTCGTCCAGATTGGTTTGAGAGGGACTGGGAACTCTCCTATCGACTACGAATTTGGAAGAAGTCATGTAAGCGTTATTGTTTTAATAATTCCTTCTCTTGCATGAATTCCACTATTGTGGGGCAATAGGGACTTTCAGATCGGAGTGCAAGTATGAGATGGAGTACCACTTTTCAAACCTAGTGCTTATGCTTTCGATTTTCACATTTCACACCATATCTCGTACCGATAGTTTCCTTTTCAACTGGTCAGCAACAGGGAGGAGTGAGGGTTCTGGGAACGTAACTGGATTGAAATTCGAAAGCCGTACTCGTAATAGTAGTACTCCTAATGATAGGAACGAGTACGCAATTGAGTATTAGAACGACTTTTTAAGCCTAATGGCATAGCGCATTCACCTTGCAAGCATTTTCAATGATAACCTTATGCTCGATTTCCACTGACGCGTAATTTTTTATGTGCGTGAAAAAAATTAGAGACAATGTATGAACGACTTGAGTAAACATGTACACAAGTCGTTCATACATTGTCTCTAAATTTTTTCAGGCAAGTAAACGCACGTAAAAAATTACGCGGAAATCCACCTTTAAGCAAAAAACAACCACGGCTGCGTTTTTGCGTAAAAGGCCAATAATCGAACTCAAAGATAAATCACACGAAAATAACACGATTATTTTCCTTCAATGCAGGGTTTCAAAATAGTTCCTGCCAAGTACTGTTGGTACAAATCTATGGAGCCTCTGATGGGGCAGGTGCGGGAGCTTATGGGGGACGCACCCGTCTACATCACTTTTGATATCGACGCAGTTGATCCTGGTTATGCCCCTGGGACAGGTCTGTACTGTAGCTTACAGTGAAAGAGTTTCGTCAGTGTAAAATTCCGTAAATGGTACCTTAGCTTAAAGTTTTAGGATCGGATGCAGTTTTTTTGATAGCGGGTCCAAACTTGTACCCAGTGAACACTGTTGGAACTGTTTTTACTCTAATAGCTTCTACCCACCCTCGGGGTTACACATGTTCTATTAAACGTCCATTTACGTTCTTACCGTCGTTGAACATACACATGAAATTCTACTCGTAAAGAACGCAACTTTAGAAAATTCTCCTCTTGTGTTCAGGGGTAATTTTGTGCAGATGTCGTCAATAATTAAGAAACCATCGGTCTTGTTGGGAGTGTAGGAGCATATTTTGGGACTTTTTTAAAAATATATTTCTTAGTACGCACTCGAGCATTAAGATTTTTTTATTCATCTGCGGAAAACAAGAATTTCATTTATAAGTTAAGTGTGAACTCGCGTTACAACTAAGTGAGAACTCACGTCGCGGATTACTTTAAAATTACCTTTCAGCTTTATCTACTTTTCCGTAGCTACTGAATGGTTGCTCATATTTAGCTTGTTAAAAGGAATCCTTGTTTCGACCTTTTACTTCATCTTTAACTTTAAAAATAATTTCGGTTAACCGCTACTGTAAACTTTAAGACTTAGGAAACACGAACACTTTAGAAAAGATATTTATCTAGCTTAAAATCTGCCTTTTTATTGTAGCTTATTGTAAAACTTATTGCTTTCCGCAAGAGGTGTTTTCAGCTGCGATAATGCGAGATAACTAATATTGCTGAAACGAACTATTTGATTAAGTTGCGGAATCGTTCGCACTTTTACAGCTCAACCTCGCATATTGATAAGTTCTGCAGTTCTCATTAAAAACTAAATTCGCTCGCAAGAGTTTACACCTTCGAGTTTTCTTATTCGCAGGTGATTTGCTTTTTGCTGAATTTCATATAGTTTTTCGCTAGTAAACTGAAATATTTTAACAACACCAACTTCGTTGAGTTACTAGCTTTCGATCTAGCCGATTGTTTTTCTGTAAGGAGCTTCAGTTCCTAAGATATTTCTTACTTTGCAGGAATTTTCACAAACAAATAAAACATTACATCATTTCGGTTTCCTTTGTTCTCGGAAGGTAGAACATCTGAAAACACCTTACTTTCGCATATGAATAGCACGGAAACTTGTGAAAAGTAATTAATTTTAGTAATTTCCTTTAAATAGAGCTGTTCTGTAACTGATTTTTGGACTCTCAAATACGCTAAGTAAGAACTTGTAGCAGAAGAGCAACTCAGAATTAAACGCTGTTAACCGAAGACCTTTGGCTCTGTCATCCTTCTTAATCTGTCCTGCTACAGGAGGGAGGTCCGAGTCCCCCAAACCCCCCTCCCCTGATCCGCTACACGAGGACGCACGTGTGGTTATTCTAGAGAAATTAAAATCTCAGTTATTACAAATCCTTGACAGTGATGCGCACTTAACCTTTGTTCTATACTGTAAAGTTTTTTATTGCGTAATTTATGAAGCTTTTTTGAAATTTTTTAGATAAGTTTGGCCAATCATGGTGTTTATTATTTTTCTCAAGGAACTCACGAAGTTGGAGGTTTGACAGTTATTCAAGTCTTAGAAATAATCAGAGGATGTAGAGGAATGAATATCATTGGTGGAGACCTTGTAGAGGTTTGTACTCAGAGAAGTCTTACATAGGAACACGGTCATCTATTTTAGAATGATTTTGAGAAGCTCAAATCCTTACCTAGACCACAGGACACCCAACAATAATGGTTTGATTTTGTAGAACAGTACTTAGACTTGCTTACAAGTCGAGCTCATAGAAGCGCGAAGCGCGAAAGCGAGCGCGGAGCGGACGACTTTTAGAATGTCTAAACAGTACGCGACAAATGACAAGGAACCCATTAGGAAGTGAGAATGACTAACGATGGCGAGGATGGAAATGGATTACAATATGGACAAACTTAAAAACACGGGGCTTCCATGTAGGAAACCCAATAATAACGATCTGATTTTGTAGAACAATACTCGGTTAACTCGGGAAAAAATCTGGTCTATATTCATAGATGAGAGGCCGCTGCATTCGCAAGCTTCTTACTGCTTTTTATTTGTATGTATTTTGCACAGGTTTCGCCTTGGTTTGATGTGCACGGAGGAACTTCAATACTGGCGGCTAATTTACTGTACGAGATGATGTGTGTTCTACCAGGAGTTATTTACAAAGATGCGCCTACATCGGATTTTCAGTTCTGAGGTGGAGATTGGTTATTTGGAGCCATCATTTCGATTGTCACGCACGGAGGAGTGTTGCGTGACAACCTTGAATGGATTGCTTTGATATTTGCTTTCCAGCCTCGGGTCAAAAAGAGAATTAAATTGTAAGCGAATTTTTCGCGTTTCCTTAGGTTTCTAATATTAACTTCGATCTTTTGAGGGTAGTAATCGTAACTATTGAACATTTTAAAGGAGAAATAAAAATATCTTGTATACTTTGGCTTTGCATTTTTATAAGTTTTACACCCTCGCTTTATGAAACTCGTTTGCCGTGTCCCCATTCCCTAGAATATAAAATTTGAATTCTCTCCAATTCCCTTTGGAAGACTTACCAGTTTCAAAGAGGGAGAGGGGGCGTGTATTGGCCGTTTTCACGTTACCCTCCCCACCCATACGAATTCCTGCTGGCTAGACTCCAGGACCTACTCATTTCTCGTTCTTTTGTTGTGTCCAGTGGGAAATCATGAATTTAGCAAGAAGCTGTGTTTTTCGTTTCTTCGTGGGCTCAAACCCGCAAATCCTCAATGGTCTCAGAACCTCTCTACAAGCTCGTCACATTTCTGTTTGCAGCCGTTTGAACAAAAACTTCAACTTGCCAACCAGTCCAAATGATATGCCGCGCTCGGGTGGAATTGCATCGATGATGCGACTTCCAGTTCAGAGCTCTGCCGAGGGACTAGACGTTTGTTTTGTGGGAATTCCTTTGGACTCCGGAGCATCAAACCGGTCTGGAACACGGTATGTTCTTTGAAGAATTGCTCTTTCAGATATAAAGGCCAAACATCGTTTCATTTGCAAATGATGAGCGAGAAAGTAAAACAAAAGACCAGCCATTGTCAGTCAGTGGAGATCCATCACGCAACATCTCTGTGGGGCATCTAGCTGTCACGCACGCAGTACTTATCTTCCAGAATGCATCCTGACTGCATTTCACATTTTTTGCATTCAGAAATGTGACGTTCGATTTCAACCATAGTGGTAGTTTTTGAAAAGAGGGGTGTTTCGTAGGGGAGGGGGGGGGTGGTGGTGGGGTGGGGGGGGGGGGGGGGGGTGAGGTACTCCCCTACATATATGTTATCAATCTATCAGTCAATCAGTCTTTTATTCATCCAAGAAAGCTTAACTCACTGGCTTTCAGAAAGCCTGTGTTCTGTTATAAATAACTCAATATTTTCCTGTTAAATGTGCCAGTTATTAAATAAACTGAAACACACAATCTATTTGGTTAAACACAGACCTCTCAACCTCAAAGAACCGGAAATCTGGAGATCGAGGTAAAAAAAACGGGAGATTCAAGTAAAAACCGGGAGATTCTAGTAAAAACCGAGAGATTCGAGTAAAAA
Source organism: Oculina patagonica (assembly GCF_052425735.1). NCBI lineage: Eukaryota > Metazoa > Cnidaria > Anthozoa > Scleractinia > Oculinidae > Oculina > Oculina patagonica. Next base: position 20,350,910 of record NC_135768.1, read on the forward strand.
CTGGGAGATTAATCAACTGACGGACAAAAATAACTAAAACCAGGTGCTAATTAAGAGAAAGAGTTTTTTTTGTTTTAGCAACACAAAAATTAACGTTATTTTCACGGCTTGGCTACGGATTTACACAGAATTGGCGCAAGACAATCGCCTTAGTAAGCCAAAAATGACATACAAGAAATTATACTGTTTATCGTGAGATTTTTCTGTCTTGTCCTGAGACCGTGAGATTGAACTAGAAATCGTGAGTCTCACGGCAAAATCATAAGACTTGAGAGGTCTGTTAAACAGACAGTCCAGATTTTGTCATCTGGACTGCTCACATTTTCATTCAGATCTCTTATGCACATGCCTAGTCCTGAGTCCACATGTAGAAATTGAGCTCAGTGACTTTTTTGTTCATTGATTCACCTTAACCTTGACAAAATCTGGACTGCCAGTTTTGGAACTACATCTCAGTCTACATGAATAAAAAGAAGGTCTATGTTATAAGCATTATGACACAGCCAGCAGACCCATGCAATCAAACTCAGTATATGTAGGCATGCACCATAATCCAGTAGTTCAAGCTGATAGCGTGAGCAAATCCCTTTGCCAGAAATTTTTTTGGACTGAGTTTGAGTGGGGTAAAAGTATGTTAAAAAACAATATTATTTTGCTTTGGTTGTCACCTCAAGCACCCCTTACGCTTCTTTTGTGCTCCCCAAACTTTCCACATGCACCATAACTTGATAGTTTATGCTAAAGCATTGAACCGACTATTGTTAAAATGTTGTTAATTTACTGTAGCCTTGGTCCAAGACAAATAAGAGCAGAATCATGTTTGCTCCGCCCGTACAATAATGCCACTGGAGCCGCCCCATTTGAAACTCTGATGGTTGCCGATATTGGTGATATTCCTATCAACACGTACAATCTTGCAGCTACTGTGGATATTATACGTAAACATGTTGCTACAATTGCCGGACATGGCTGCAAGCCTCTGATCTTGGGAGGTGATCATACCATCACTTATCCAATACTTCAGGGAATAAAGGTAAGTGATCTTTGTCATTTCCTGGGAGGGGGGGGGATACTCAAAAAAGTTTTATACAGGGAGGATCTACCCTCAGATCCAACCCCCTTACCCTTGTATATACCATTTTGACAGAAAACGTACCTCTCTCATATACCTTTTATTGAAAAAAAGGTACCTCTTTCATATACCTACATGACGTAACATAGGCCTAAAATAGGAAGTTTTCTTGTCTTTTCGAGTAGCACTTAATGAATTAAAATGATACAGCTATAAGTTGTGTCTGTTTGAAACATTTTAATTAAAGGCCCTTTTAAATACCTAGTATTTAATGAAAGATTTCCTTACCCTTTCATATACCTAAACTTGTGAAATCCCTACCCTTTTATATACCTGAAGCCTGAAAAAGGTACCCGTTCCTGGCAGAGCCTCCCTGTAGAGGCCATTATAGGGTTTACCCCCCCCCCCCGGCCCTTTGGGGTTATTAGCGAACATTTTGGAGGCGACATGGCCAAGTGGTTAGCCATAAAGCGTGGACTTGTAATCTGGAGGTCCTAGGTTTTTATTTTCTCCATACAATGCATTAAGTTGATTGCTCCAGATTTCCAGAATAGATAAATGAATCAATGGTAATGGTAGTCTTTTCTGGTATAACCCTTTTTTTTCTTTTTGTACAAGGATCAACATGGTCCAGTTGGCCTCGTTCACATAGATGCACATTCAGACACAAATGATTCCATGTTCGGTGAGAAAGTGACCCATGGAACACCATTCCGCCGAGCAGTGGAGGAAGGACTGTTGGATTGTAAACGTGTTGTACAGATTGGTCTGAGAGGGAGCGGTTATACTGGAAAGGACTATAAATGGGCAGAAGAGCAGGTATGATATTAAACAAGAAACAAAACCTAGAAAGAAATCTGTTCTGCAAAAAATTATTTTACAAGATTTATTCATGTCTGCTAAAATTAACTTAAAAGCCTTAAAAATTCCATTGAGATCTGTCGGTAGCATGACCAAGGCAGATATTAGCATGAGAAGGCTGGCCTTCAAAATCTGGAATCCAACATTGGATTCATCATCATCATCATCATCATCATCATCATCATCGTCGTCGTCGTTGTCGTCGTCATCATCATCATCATCATTGTCCAACTCTTCTTTTATATAAGAATTGACTGCAAGTTTCTGCAATCGGTGGGTGTTTACAGGGTGGGGTGATTACCGGGTAGTGCCACACCCAATCTCTAGCCTGGAGGCCCAGGCTTTTTCTGTTGGATTGCCTTTGGTTAGTCAGGAGATCTGGATGTTTGAAAGTTTCAGACACTTTTTTTCCTTTTCAGACACTTGCTTGTTGCCAATGTTGCTCATCTTGTAAAAGCATTAGCGCAAGCAAGGGCTAAATCAATGATGTGAAATGTGGAATGGAATTTCATGGGCACATCACTCTTATAACCTCTAGAGAATGCCTTTTCCCAAATATAGCATGAAAAGACATGTACTATAATGAGCCCTGACAACTTATTTGAAGCTTATTGTTGATTTGCAGGGTTTTAGGTTGGTTCCTGCTCAGGATTGCTGGCACAAATCCCTGGTGCCTTTGATGGCTGAAGTTCGGCAGCAGATGGGGAGTGGTCCAGTGTATATATCTTTTGATATTGATGGTTTGGACCCAGCATTTGCTCCAGGCACTGGTAAGTAGATTACATAAAGGCTTGTTGGTCTATACCGTACAAGCCATAACTTAGTTGAGGGACAAAGTTACCATGGTAAGTTGATGAGGAATTCTGGAAACTGGACTGAGTGTGCAGTTTTCATCTTAAAATTGCTAAGTGACTGATTAAAAAAAAATTGTGACTGAGAAAGTGTTACAAAAAATTTAACATGCCAGAAATTGGGTATTATTAATTGGAAACTTTACAAGAGCTTTGAGGAAGTTTTGAGAAAATCGCACTTGCTCCCTAGAATGTATTGTGTAGTTCCGTAAATTATTCATACCTCTCCCATGGAAGGGATTTTTCCTAAGACCCCCCACCCACCCCTCTGGAATTTTCAATTACCTCATACATTTCCTTAAAGTTTTTGGCCTTTGAGGCATCCCACCCCCAAGAATTTCCAATCCCTTCTGTGGGGGGAATATGGACATTTCTTTACATTGGAGATTTGTAGCTTAAAATTTGTCTAAATGTAGTTTATAGAGAAATAGAGATAAGATAACATTCTTTTCCTTTGTCCCTGCACCTGTGATTACTACAGCTTGTAGAATTACTATTTACCACTTGATTTTTATAGAGATGTTGCTTTCATTCTTCTTAGCAAGAAAAGAAACTGCTCACAGTCCAATTTGTATTCATTTCTTTAAGGAACCCCTGAGATTGGAGGCCTGACATCTATACAAGGAATTGAAATAGTGAGAGGATGTCATGGAATGAACATTGTTGGCGGGGACATGGTTGAGGTGAGCTCTTAAAAAGACCTGTTATCTTAGGCCTGCAAATATACACCAGAGCAGAAATTTTTTACTATAATCGATATCATAGGGCAGCAATATGGGAGGTTTGTTGGCCTTATGGTTGGCACGCTGGATTTGTGATCAAAAAATCAGATTCAAGTCCTGGCCACAGTCAATTTGTTGTGTTCTTGGGCCAGACACCTTACTCTCTCAGTGCCTCTCTCCGCCCAGGAGTATGAATGGGTACCGGCAAATTAATGCTGGGGGTAATCCTGTGATGGACTAGCATCCCGTTTAGGAGGAAGTAGACATGCCCCTGGTCATATATTAAAAATCGGAGGTAAGCTTTACCCCAGTGAGGGGGGGGGGGGGACCTCCCATGTGAAAGGGATAGTGATGCTTGTTGTCCCACTTAGAATTGTGCCTCGCTTGGGGTGTTCAGGTTAAAACCCTAATAATTTTAGCCCTCTTGTTTAGTGCCGCACTCTGAAGAAATGAAAAATTGCTATATTTAGAGAGGAAGCCACATCAGCTGTAACTGGTTTCATGTGGGTCCTATATCCAGGTCGAATTGGAATTTGGAAATGTTGGTTTTTCAGGAGGGAGGAAAACCAGAGAACCTGGAGAAAGACCTTCAGAGCAAGGACGAGAACCAACAACAAACTTAAGCATATGACGATGGGTCTGGAAATCAACCTGGGCCACATTGGCGGGAGGCGAGCACTCTCACCACTGTACCATTCCTGCTCAAATCCCTGAAGACAATATCACAAACACTGTGTTGGTGATTAGGCACCCCTTAAGCCCAACCCCACCCCCTCCCCCCCCCCAAAAAAAAAGCTCCAGTGGTATGGATCGCTTCGGCCCAATGTAGACTTACAATACACCAGCAAGGCAAAAAGACTACAAAATACACTAAATATATACATTCTAATAATGATGTTTTTGGATACCACAATATTTGTGTGTCATATCGTTCATATTTTTAGGTCTCCCCTCCATACGACACCACAGGGACTACAGCTCTTACTGCTGCCAACCTGTTGTTTGAAATGCTGTCTGTCTTACCTGGAGTAATTTACAAGTAACTGGTCACTTCAAAGATTGGGATACAAGTCCTGTAGGACTGACATTAATGTTTTTTAGTAACCAAGGATATTGCAATGCGTTTTGCTTAGCTAAGACTTGCCGCAATTCGACTCTTTAATGCGAGGACGAAATTGCGACACAAAACATAAAACCGACTTTAAGAAAGTCTTTAGATAGTAGATGTTATATTTTTGATAATTTTACAAGAAGAGTAGCAAGTCTGGAAATCGGACAGGATCGAACTTAAACAAAAAATCCAATGCTAAACGTGTAGAATGCCATGATCTCAATATGCTCTGCACGCTGTGCGATTTGACCTATTGTTAGCCTGCGTGGCCGGCGTTCAAAGGGGAAGGAGAAGGGGAGTTCGAGCTAACCTATTGCGGTATGTTCGTATGTAGTCTCTTTTCGTCCATTTAAAGGAGCAATGTCACGATATTTTAAGTCATTTTTCTGATTACTTTCAATTTGATGGAAACCTCAAGCTAATAATTTTCTAGCTTAGAGAAACAACAAAGGAGTAAAAAGATAACAAAATATAACCAAGGATGGTTTCAACTGACGATGATTAAGTCCGATTACGAACGACAAACTTGAAAAAACATGCCAATTTTTTCAAGATGCGTTGTACGTGACGGAGCTCCTTTAAACAAGTATCGTGTTCACTGCCCGAGGATGCCCCCCTCATCCTTCATATAACCTATATAGGTATGGGTCGCTCTAAACGGTATGGTTTTTGACCAGTTTTGGTTTGAAAACGGGTAAAATATTTTGTGCAATTTTGGTCTAAAATTGAGTTGCCGTTTTTAAGCAACCACGAGAACGCATTTGCGTAACTTGTCTGTTCTCATCGAGCCGCTTCACCATCAAATGTACTTTAGAGGAAAGTAACAAAACCGATTTTAATACGAACGATATGATAAAACGTTTAGCTCTTGAGATAAACAGGCGACCAGATCGAAAACCGGACCTGAATTTATCAGATTTATAGGGCCATGTCTGAAAACTGGTGTGGAAAATGACGTATTTAGGGCTGAAAGAGTTCGGGATTTGAAGAAACGGGCCGCAAACCCCCGGAAAAATTCCAAGAGTTTCAGAATGAGACTTTCTTTTTTTTATGAAGTTATAAAGTAAGTCCCAAGTGTCTTTAAGATTTTACTTCTGTTGTTTTAACTGAAGTAGCTTGCGACAAATGATAACAGTTTGTGTTAAAAGTGTTAAAACAAGTGTTTTTATGTTGAAGTGTTAAAACACGTGTCAAGCGTTTAACGCAAATTACCGTAACGTTCCAAAGTTGTTTTAAACTTGTTGGAATAAATGGAATTTATAAACAGAACAAATAATAAAAAAAGTTACCTACTGAAACCGCGAAAGAATTTTCTCATAAATATTTTAACAGTTCATTTATCGTGGACTGTTTACTGGACGCTAGCGCAAAAAGAGCGCAAAACGCTTTTTCAATTGCTTGCGGGCGAAAAAGCGTTTTGCGCAAGAGAGCGCAAAACGCTTTTTCGCTCGCAAGCAAGCGTTAAAGAGTTTTTAGGTACCTTCTGTTATAAGAACCCCACTCCCCAGGCACCTTTTCGAAAGACCTGATATTTGTACTGGGGGTGGTGAAGCGGAAATGATAGCTAAAATTCCTCGAACTCGCTAATTCATGCTAACATAAATTAGCGAGATCCAAGAATAAGCTAATGTCAATCAATCGGAAACAAAGACTTTTCATTTTCGCTCGCATACAAATCCTTTCGCAAAAATGGCTTGCGAAAACACAAATGATTATAATTACAAACTAGTCGATGGTGAATCTGGTCCTCATGGTGCTTTTCCTGAACTCAAATGAAAATTTCCAAATAAAACAACTGAACAGGAACCAACCAGTCTCAAAATAAAACTAACAAGTACGCTGATATGAATCGACTACGTGGTTATAGATTTTGTTCGGTGGATGTTTGTCAGCAAAGTAAAACTGCTTCTGCTTTGGGAAACAACCGTCATAAGCAGTAACATTACGCACCAAAATGAGATGACATCGATGAGTAATGAATGAAATCAATGACTAATCAATGCAATCATTGACTAATCGATGCAATCCGGCGATAACCAAAAATTTTGTGGCCGATTAGTCATCGATTATTCATTGATCATCGGTAATAATCAATGACTAATCAACTAATTACCTATCGATTACCTATTGATTACTCATTGTCATCGATAAGTTATGCCTGGAAATTAAAATTACCCAAAATCCCTAAAGGAAAACAAACTGGGCATGGCCCAAGCTTTTTTGATCCTGGAAAGATACCATTTTTCATGCTTGATCAGTCTGCGTTTTTTATCTTTACGTAAACCCTGAACGAGGCATGGACAGCTAAAACTTTTGGCTTTCTGCCTGGAACACCCAAAGTGAGTCCAAAATGCATAATTTACACCCCAAGCGAGGCGACGATCACCCTGTTCCTTGCATATACCGTATTTTCTCGATTAAACGCCCCCGGCGTTTATTTCAAACTTGGCCCGATAAAGCCGGTGTTTATTTGATTTCAGGAGTTTGTTCAAGCCCTATGTTTCTACGAAATTTTTATTCATTATTTTTGACAGCTATATACGTAGACATTATTTTTAAGGCATATTAAACCTTTAATAATTGTTTAAGGGGTTTATTTTCACATACAGCTTGGAGACCCGGTGTCACAGCCGATTTGGACCCCCCGCCGATTTGGACCTCCCGGTCCAAATCCGCTAGCCGATATGGACCCCCCGGTCCAAATCCACTAGCCGATATGGACCCCCCTTCGCCGATTTGGACCCCCTAAACAATTGTTATTTTAGCTTTGTCTCCTTCTTACTCAGTAAATTTTTCCATTTGCAAGCATTTTTTTCAACGTTCCCTCGAATGACAACACAAAATTTGTAATTAAGAGAATGAAAACAAATGGATATCTCGTTATAATTCTGTTTACACGCTTGCGCATGCAGTTACTGAATAGCTGACAAACTTGCTCTATCGGCACTGTTACAAAAAAAAAAACTTTTTAAAGAAGTCGGAACCTCTTTTAAAAAAAGTTGTGAAATGTAAACAAAACGGACAATGTAATTAGAGTCTTTGAGTGAGTTATTGTCCAGAAACTATTGATTTCTCCATAATGATAATTTGTTCTAAGTGGAGTAAACTAGACAAAAAACGCGGTGTTAGCAACTTTATTTAGGGCCTCTTCACATGAGCCCGGTTTACGGGCTGTCTCAGTTACCAGGACGGATTTTGACGTCTGTTCATATGGTAAATTTTAGCCCGGTTGACGGGGATAAAATTCAAGAAACAAAGCCAAAATGGCGACACATAAAGTTGCATCTTTCGCGACTATCGTAGCTTTATTGACCCTTGTAACTTTATTAATAAAGCTAATTCGCATATTTCTGAAGTGGAAATAGATACAAGGCAAAATTAAGCCATTTTGACCACCCAGTTACGAAAGGGAAGCTATTTTCTCAAAAAAAGTTGCGTCCCGGCGACCGGGCTGGAGTGTTCATATGGGAAAATATTCTTCCCGGTTGCCGAGATCTCGGTTGCAGAAACCGAGATATCGGTAACCGGGCTGGCCCACCTTCTCATATGAACACATCCAAATTTTTACAAAGAAAATAGGAGTGAGCCGAGATCTTGGTAACTGGGCCAGCCCGGTCAACCGGGATCATGTGAAGAGGCCCTTAACCTGTTTTGGGTGCCTTGGGTATTGTCAAAACGTTTCATTTCAAGCGAACGACAAACTATCAAGAACACAACAGTAAATGTGTTTTTACGCTTTCGGTATGATAATAATTATAATACCGTGAACAAGTACTTTAGTTTCACAACTAATTTACACAGAAGTAATAAAACTCGCGTTCGCGCTTTTTGTGAGAATCTTTCTATTTCAAGTTTACAACTTTTAACAAAGCTTATACCACAAAAAACACTTCTTACGCTGTAAAAGTCGAGAAAACTGCTCTTTGTTTTGTCGGCAAAGCGAAAAACTGTTTTAAAAGTCGGAAGCTATTTAGAAGAAATCTATTGTGTAAAGTAAAAACAAAAAGAAAACAATGTAATTAGAGTCCAGTAGTAATCTTATTGTCCTGTATCTTTTCAGGTTTTTGTAAATTCACTCAACCGAACATTTATTCTAATAAACTAACTTGACAGTAAGGGACTTATTAGCCGAACATGTCTTATTATAATTTCAGACTTATACAACAAACTAACAAAAAACGCAATTGTAAATTTGGTTCTGCACTTTAGGCTCGGGTCAACAAAAAGGACACTTGATTTTCATTTGGAAAACGTTGCTTCGGGACGTTGAGAATAACATAAATTTTACAATGCGCGTGCATGCTGTGTTTGGTAAACACCGGGGCGTACGTTGTCTATTTCCTCTTTTCAATGTCCATGAAATATTCGTATGGACATTTAATCATCTTTTCTTTTATTCGTTTACGACTGCAGGAGAACGAAAGTAAAGAATGATCACTTTTGATGGGGGGGTCCAAATTCCCGAAGGGGGGTCCAAATTCGCTAGCCAATATGGACTCCCGGGGGTCCATATCGGCTAGTGGATTTGGACCGGGGGGTCCATATCGGCTAGCAGATTTGGACCGGGGGGTCCAAATCCAGGGGGGTCAAAATCGGCTAGGACACCGGCGTTTATTCGGGGCCCGGCGTTTAATCGAGAAAATACAGTATGTAATTTCCTCCCCTCCAGGGCTACCTTAAGTCGCATTTTTCTGGAAATTATCTAACTCTTAATCCTTCTATTAACCTTTTGTTCTACATCTGTTTACGAAACCATAGCGAGTGTCAAGGGGTTACAAAAACACTCTGATTCCTTCTATTTTTAGCCACAATTCTAAGAACACCCCCTCCCCCACCCTCTCGGTGGTGGGAAGCGGAAGTGATAACTGAAATTCTTGGAACTTGTTTGAGCGCGTTCCAAGAATTGGAAACTGGGGTGCTTACCATTTGTAAGAAAAATCCGGTTGGTGCGACCGTTGCATAATGGTAAGCGATTTTCCGAATACACCGACCAACCGGATGAGATTTCGCTTACCATTATTCTACCAGGCATTCCTTCCCGCTCACTCTATCTAGCGCCAAATTCAGTGTTGTTTTCTGTCGATATAGCTGAATACTTCGAGGTAGAAAACAAACTTTTTGACGAAGAAGATGGGCTGATGCTGTTTACTGCCGTCAGCTGTTCCATGAGACGCGATTTAAACAGAATACAAGGTTATTTTGAGGTAACTGTTCCCTATACGCACCGAGTGAATTTCGCAGTCGAGTGAAAATTGGCACGTTCGAGCTAGATCCTGTCCCGAAAAAAAATATGAACACATGAACAATTCCAACGTGGAATACCAGAGGCAGGCAGCTTATTTCTCCTGTTAAAAAACTGCTGGCATTTCTATGGTCGAGGTGAACATACACGTTCTAAATTGCTATAAAGACGCCATATTGTAAACACGACTAAAACCGCGCGGAGGTGCTAAAAAGGGCCTGGAAACGGAAAATTCGTTCAAATGGTAAGGAAATTTCCGATGTTCCGTTCCGAACGGAAAAAGTGGAGTACTTCTAGAGGTAGTCCACAATTTCCGAATGGAATTTCCGGAAAATTACCTTACCATTTTACTTCAAACCGAAATTTCCGGATTTTTTGGCTAAATGGTAAGCACCCCTGGTGTCGCTCGCATACAGGTCCTTTTCAAAAATGGCTTGCGAAAACGCAGACGATTATAGTTACAAACTGGTAGAAGATGAACCTGGTCTTCAGGATGCTATCTCGGAGCTCAAACGGAAAATAGCAGAACGTAACACTCTAATAGCCGTTGATTGTGAAGGAGATTCCTTGAGCAGAAAGGGAGCGCTTACTATCATAACAGTAGCCACCGAGGAGAAATTAAAGGCTTCATATTTACACCCCTCTGTAACAGACCTGGTGAAACCCGACCTGGTGGGTTATTTTGCCCTCCCTGGTGGAAATTTGACCTCCCTGGTCCCTGGTGATTATCTGAAAAATCCCTGGTCAATTTTATTTCTCCCCAGTGAAGAATTTTGTTTACCTGGTCAGGAAAAAAATCAACCAAAATCTTTATAAACAGAAGAAAACGACGCGCGGCAAAAAGATAATTTAATAATTAACTATAACTTGATGTAAATATAGCAAAAAGTAATTGTTAACTTTTTTCTATTGTTTTTATCGCTTGTTCTGCTGTCATGAACGTCACTGAAGAGAAAAAACAGATCTGTTTCCTTTTATGTATGTAATACGAGCTTGTGATTGATTCAGAGCGATTTGAACAGCGCGCGTGGCCCAAAGCGATGTGTGGAAGTATTTTTGACCCGGCTTTCTACAGCGTTTTATCGAATAACTACGCAGAGGATAATCAGCTTGACCGACATAATTCTTGGTGAGTATTAAGCGGCTTTTTTTCCGTCGATTTAGTAGCCTTGAGCAGTTTGAGAGGCGTTTGATGTATAAAATATCGTGTTTAACTTTGCAGTCCGCCGGCACAAAGTGATGTAAAAAATACGCGTTATTCAAGTACATTCAAGATCATTTAAGTGGCGTATTACGGTAAATTTTAATTAAGCTGCCTCAAATTGTAAGTACTGTCTAAATATTACTTTGTGTAGCTTTCACCTGCATGAAACTATTGATGCCTTGCTGGAGGACTGCAGTCATTAAAACGTATTTTTCATTGCTCGCTTAATCCGAAAAAAGAGACAATTTATTCCACCTGTAAAAGATATAAGCAAACGGTTTTCCTATTTTGACGTCTTTATGCTTTGACCTTCTGAAAATGGATCAACGAATAAGGGCCGGCATTTTGAACATTTTGCAACTTTAACGGTAAACGGACCGTTTAAATTTAGGCGCGCCCGTACTAGACAACCTCTGGATCTGTCTCTTGGTGCTAGGCTCTTTTGATAATAAATATTTATGTCATTTACCTTCTGGAAAAGTAATTTTAATTACAAGTTTAAAAACTTGTATTCAGATTAATATTGTAATGCGCTTTTGCTCATTTATATGTTAAAAAGCGCAATATAAATTAATAAATTATTATTATTATTATTAGCAGGGCTTGAGAGACGTTCAAACTAGGGAGTCAAGAAAATGATCCCGCGAAACGTTCTCCCAATTTTTTTTAAACATATCGAATATCTGGCTGAATTAACGTTAACCTAGACTTTCTAAAAATCCTTCGACACGCCGTTTAGGAATTTAAAGTCGTAAATGTATGTTTAGGTGGTGTAATCCGTCAAGCGCAAGGTTGGTTGCCTGGTGAAGCGCGTTCCCCTTCCAAAAATAAGGAGCTTTGATTTTAACTGAAAAGGTCTAGAAATAATCGTGTTTTTTTAAGTTTACTTTAAGCTGCCTAGTTGCATATGAAACTCCCTTCAAAACGCACGAAATGTGATTTCGGCCTGTCTAATTTTCAAAATTTCCCCCAGGCATGCCCCCTGGACCCCCAGTAGCTTACATCTTCGGCGTTCACACGATTGCATTTTTCAGATCTTTGGCGCTCTGAAGAACCGTCGTTTTAAATCCTGCCTACAGGCCTGCTAAGAACTGGAAAAGTAACATGCATCTAAAGGAATCGTTTTAAGGCGATAACGTCAGTCCATCGCCTTATATCATAAGGCGGTCGGCGGAATTTGTTCTTCTGTTCGTCATCGCTTCTGCATGCATTGCGTGCCGTGTATGATACTCTGATGGACAAAAACGTGCGAGAACTTCAGAGGATTTCAGGAATATAACCCCGGCGACTGATTCAAGTCCAAGAGCAAACTGACAGTGTCAATAGTATGATTACTCATTGGCTCATTGTGACAATGATTTGCTAAATTTGACCCATTGCGGATCTAGTGACGGTAATGCACTGTTCGATACAAAGAACGCTAGGGGATCGCAAAACGGCCCGTTTGCCGTATAACGCGAAGGCCTAAAAGGACTTCTTATAAGAGAAATTAAGTCCGATGCCTTTATTCGATTCTGTTTCTCCTTTGCCACTTTTATCCGTGTAAGAGCAGGATACAAAGTGTACATTACTTCAGTTGTTTACGTACAATGCGAAAAAACGAAGGGGGCCTTCTACAGCCGTTAGGCGACATCGGTGCGGAAAATTGTGCACGATTACCCCGCTAAGTTTATTGCATACAAAAAGTAAGTAATCAACCTGGTGGATTTTTGACTGCCCTGGTCGATTTTTGTTGAAAACCTGGTGGAAAATCAGGTGTCACCAGGTCTGTTACAGAGGGGTGTATATTTGATGTCCTCAAATTAGGACAGCTCGTATTTAGCAGCGGACTTGGCGAAATCCTTGAAGATAAATCTCGAGAGAAGTTGATGTTTGATTGTCGTCAAGATTCAGACGCTCTCTGGCATCAGTTTAACATAAAACTGACGGGAGTCTTGGATCTTCAGCTGCTTGAAGTTATCTACCGCCGTGAAAACGCCCCAGCTGTCGCCGCAGCTAAGATCACTCCGCAGCTTTCCACGAAGAATAAACGTCGAAATCCGAGAAATCGCCGCAGCCAGAGAACAGATGAAGTAGAGAAGATATATGGTTTTCGTCGTTGCATCGAGTTGTACGTTCAGGATGAAAAGTTGATCAAAATCAAGGATAAAGGAAAAGAGATTTTGAAGATGGATGAAGAAGTGTGGAAGAAAAGACCTCTGACAGACGAGCTTATCAAGTACTGTATTGTAGATACAATGGGAATGTTTAAATTGTACAGCAAGATAAAGGATGTGAACGGGGGAGAGCAGGCCCGTTTACGAGTTGCATCTGAAAAGTATGCTGACGTGTATCGAGGCAAAACTGAACGGTCTTTCGACGACTACGAAACAAATGCGTTCCTTCCTCTTGACGTCATTCCTGATAAAGGAACTCTGGATTTTCCGCCCGCTAATACCAAATGTACGCGCTGTCATCGACGATTTCCACGAGAAGAATTCAGCGTAACGCAGCTGGGGAAGGGAGAACAGAAATGCAGGGTTTGTAAGGAGATAAAACGCCAGGATGATGTGCTGATAAACAGAGTAGATAATTGGGAAAGAGCAGCACGAGAAGAAGAAGATTATGTCTACTGTCCCGAAGGCATGTCTGATTACGCATTTGTTCATGGCCACGAGCCTTGGGAGAGTTCTTCTGACTCATACTGGTAAAGCCCTGTACCCTACATGACAACACTGAAAATCACGATTTGTTGTGTTGATCCACAAACTGACCCGTAATAGACTTTGCAGAAGTACCATAACTGACTTTGATCCTAGCTCTCCTCTGGGGGAATAGAGCCATAAGTACCATAACTACTAAAAGACAAAATATATGATTTCATAGTCCAGGCCTGGAAAGTCATGGAAAATGGCATTGATTGTACAAAATAAGTTAGGAAGTTTGTTGTTTTTAATGCTCTTCACGGAGTAATGCACAATGAAAATACAGTCGTTTGACTACTTGTCACAGATGTAACGATGATTGACAAATCTGTAATTTGTATGATGCGTGCACATTAAAGATTTTTTTTATTAATCTTTGATAGTTCATAAGGTTTTCAGAAATACATAGTTTCCTACAGCTGTAATCATTCCAAAAAGACCCTTCCCATCACCCCCCCCTCCACCCCCAACCCTCCACCCCCAACCCTCCACCCCCAACCCTCCACCCCCAACCCTCCACCCCCAACCCTCCACCCCCAACTCGTAGACTACGGAAAAGCGGAAGTGAACTGTGAAAATTCTTGGAACTCGTTAGTAGTATAGTACTTGGGGGTACGAGATCATTTTTATAAAAAATAATCTCATTCCCTCAAGTACATACTACTTTCCAGTGCTGGATACAAATATTAGAATCAAAACTGAAATTCAAACCCTGGAAATCAAAAATCAAATCAAATCTCAGAACCAGCCTCGGAGCCAAGCCTGAAAAACCAACCCCTAACTCAACCCTAGAAAACCAAGCCTGGAAAAAACAAATGCTCTTATAGTTTAATTTAAAATTTTGGATACAGTGCGTTTAAAATGGAAAGTTCTTATAATAAAAAACAAAACTGAAAATTCAAGCTGAGCTATTATACAAAAAATTCAAAATGAAAATTCAAGCTGAGCTATTATAGTAAAAACATCTGCTGAACCCATTGTTGCTATGGTTTCATAATATTTGCTTAATCACTCTGAAATACAATAGATGAATCCTTCTTGATGATTCTACCCAAGGTCAGCTAACAGTTGGATGATTTTTCACCAACCAATCATATTCAAACAAACTTTATTATAAATTTTTTTGATAAAATTTATTTTACTCAAAAAGTTTATTCTCAGTATTGAAATCTCGCGGGTTTATTTCGTTTTAGAGACAAAATTTTAAAAAAGCAATTTATTTATGAATGCTTTCATGGGTATTTTGTTTTTAAACCAATGTTTTTGTATAATATTAACCATTTTGGTAAACTTTGTTTCGTGGTCATTTAATGTCATTATATTACTATTATTACATATTTTTTAAACGCATTAATCATATAAGAATAAAATCTCTTTGTAATATATATGAGTTATTGCAAGAAATATGAGCATGTTGTTGATATATTCATGAATATTGATAAATATCAAATGTTTTTTACAGCAAATGATCAAAAATGGTATGTATATCCTATAAACCACAAATGGTGCTCGAATGACGCTGGTGATTTAATTTATTGCAATAGAGATGTTGAGAGCTCAATTATTAATAAAGATCAATTTAGATTCAATAATAAAATATGGTTTATTAACAAAAACCCTTTATATAGATTATTTGCTATTAATTCAGAAAACGAGATATTAATTCATTGTAATCATAAGATAATTAAATTAGGTAAGGATGCTGATATTATAAGATATTTAAATGGTGTTAATGATATCAAATACTGTAATGATTATCATAATGACAATTTGTGCTTGTTATTGAAACATGGTGATCTGTCGGAATCTGATCAAGAAATAGTTTTTCAAATGATGAGATGTAGAATGAAAAAAATTTTAAATTTAAAATGAAGATTATTGTTTGATATTAAAATGACCATAAGCATAACTTGTTATACCATCATCAAGTATATATCGTTTATCATCAAAACAGCTGAGTGATATTTTATTGATTTCAAAGCTTCCAAGTTGATGGTTTATACTTCGAATAGTTTTAATTTTATGATGCATTTGCTTGTTTTCAAATAGTGTCTGTTTATAGTTTTCATGCGTGATATTCTTTTTAATCACGTTCTTTTTGATGCCCTTAGCTGTTTTTCCTACTTTTTTGTCGTCCTTCATATAGCTATACATTTTAGATCGTAGGCCGACAAATTCACATATTGGAATAAAAGAAGCTTCGTCTTTAAATTTACCAATGACTTTTTTATTTGTCTTATCGAAATACGGGGAGCTTTCAGGATAATCACTGTTATCAAATTTCTCTTTATCATTCCAAAAGTCTTTGTATACATCCTCAGCTTCTATTTCATAGGTCAAGCTGTCTGTGTCTGTAAACAGTAGCTTAGCTTTGTCTACATACTTCTTTTTAATGTAGTTGTAATGAAAATCATACATCAGTGTTTTGCTTAGATCTAGGATGGACATGCCAATATATGCCGGTCTGTTTAAAGTAAGTGTTTCTTTGATTTTATGGACAGCTACGAGGTTTTCATTAAATATCTTACTGCTGACATAAGTTGGTTTAGAAGTCATCTTCAGCAGTTTCTTCTCATCAGTTACTAATCTGACATCAACTCGCTTCCTCAAATTTTCCATGGTTTTACCGAATACACTGTTATTCATAAGTTTGAAGAAGTCTTTTTCAAAAGCGTTTTTAGCATTTTTGCGTTTATCAGTATTAAAATCAATGTATTGCTTTAACCATGGGGATTGATTAAATTCTAACACTCGATGGACTTTGGTTAATTTTAAACCGAGATCAGTATATAATTGAAGATTCCGGTAATGTAGCACATATTTTTCCTTGTTGTTTAGAGTTGGTATTAGCTTATATACAAGACCGGTTGATATTTTGTATTTGGTTGCGATGTCTTTACAATAATCAGATAGCATGTCTTTAGTTACCTTTACTTTTTCCGGTCCAAGAGGGTAGTCGTTATGGAGATCATGTAACTCTTTAGGGTATTTAAGGTCAACTTCTAATATCAAGCCCTTTTTACTGTCTTCTTTATACTTGGCTAAGTTTATATCATCAATCTGTTTCTGTGTTAACCATTTGAATCCACCAGTCGGAAGATACTGACTCATAGCCCAACCGTATAAATTATTAGCATCAAGATACATGATATACTTTGAGGGCGCCTTCTCATCATATTCTTTCATGTATTTATTGTTTGCTTTACCGTATCGATTGGCTATATAACTAATGCCTCCTCTCATACCCTTTTCAATGAATTGATACATGTCAATGTCAGTCATCAACTCTAATTTAATGTCGGTCATCTTTAGCATAGCATCCCATGACAATCCAGGAGATGTGATATAACAACACGGATCTAGTTTGTAATACTGAAGACATGTTTTTCTGAAGTTTTCAAATACATCAGCAAGCAAAAGCACATCAGATTTCAGATACAAGTCATGATATTCACCCATTGATTTGAGTTTGAATGTATTCCAAACATTTTGTGCATGCATATAGTCCTCATCTGATATGTGTTTATTATTCAGAATGCTATAAAAGTCTTCTTTTGACGGTAGTTTTTCATTGAATTTATCAAAGCTGTCCATATAATCATACGGATAAATCCCCTTTTGAGCCATCAGATTAAGCTTCTTACCTTTAAACACTTCTGAAGTATAGTTGAATGCGTCGTCAGGTAGATTACAAACTAATTTTTCAAGACTAGAGCTCATGAATTGGAAGCTATCGAGGAAGGTTAAATGAGTACCAAGCATAAAAGCCATGTATTTTTCCATATTGTTCGGTATAGCGTTGATATTCATCTCTTTGATCTCTCCTTTTTTGTTTTTATATGTATGTTTCTTAACTATTGCTCCGATATTTTGCATAATAAAGTGACTGTCATATCCTCTTAAGTTATGGAATATAACAGGTATTTTAATTTTATCAGGCTCAATTCTTAATTTTAGATTGCACTCTTGATGAGCAGATCCACGAAATTTACCTGTGATATGGCAATGATCTCTCACTCGTATATCATCATCAGTATATGCTTTATCACAGATATGACATGCTTTTGCTTGTTGAAATTCTTCTTCATCATATTTGCTCATCTTTAACGGTTTGTTGAAATGTTTTTTCATCACTTTTTTACAATAATCAACTTCTCCCAACATCTTTTCCATGAATTTATATACGGCATTTTCACCTCTGTATATTTGAATAGGCTTGCTATATTGGTCATTGTAACAACAGACAACTTTATAACCATATCCGCAGTCTGTATGCTTTTGGTATGCCTCTGTATATGATTTATCGTTATTAGGCTGGCACCCAGATATCTTTTCAGTTATAGCTTCAAAATCGGCATATATGACGAATGGCGCTTTTTGCTCTTTATGGAAGTTGTTGAATTTTAGTATATTATTGTCTTTGTTAGGCATTTTAATAGCTTGTACTCCATTTACTTGTATGCAGTTTTCATTATGATCAATTAATACTCTTTCCGAACTAAAGCACTGTAGGCAATGCATACAGAAGTGCTTCCTTTCTTTGTGTTTTGTTTGATTATACATGAATTTGTTGAAATCCTTTATTAGAACATAATGTTTGTTTTCATTTTCAGTTATCAATAATAAATTCATCTCTTTGTCATATTTTTCTTTTGAAATGAAGATGGGATATGGCTGTTTGTTCTCATAACCAAATACATTGATATTGATATCATTCTGTGTCTCTATTTTGTTAAACTGCTTTATATTCACGGGAAAATTAATTCTATCATAATTTAACTTCTCAACATATGATTTATCCGATTTTTTAATCCTCTGAGGGTATTTATTTTGCGGGTTTAAATACCTGATGTGACACCAACGAAAGCATTCATTATCCTCATTTTTCATGTTAATCAATCCTTTCGAACTGTTTTTGAGCTCTTGAGGTAGTCTTATGTATGAAGATCCTTTTATTGGTTCATATTTCACTACATTAAGATGATGGCTATCGACAGATTGAATAGTCCAACCACTGCCTTCTGATATCCATTGAGCTATGAAATTCAATATATGCTGTTTGGATGCTTGTAGTGATTCTGGAATTTCTAAATTATTAATTATAGTCTTTGCTTTGCTGTTGAAATAAGCTGTTTTATATTTGGTAGCATCACCAGACATCTTTGTAAATGTGACCTTGAGGGTTTCAACAAATTTGAGTCCTTTCATAGACACAAGCATTTTTATGATGTGATACTCAATAGCTTTTCTTGTGTTCTCGAGCTGTAATAATGGGTCTTTGTTGTTTTTAATACTGATTTCGAAAGATTTTGTATAGCCTTTCATAGCTTTAGCAACTTCCTCTATCTTAGTCCTTGGTAATGGTACTGGGGCTGTTTTTATAGTCCTTGGCATGGGTATAGGCTTGTAATCATCCCTAAATTCAGGAGGTGGCTGAATGATATTTTCCTCATAATCTTTAATCATTTGTTTAACGTTTCTTCGTGGGGTTGCTTTTGGAGGCCGGGGTTTGTAAATATTAGGTTGGTTTGCTTTTAATGATAATATCATTTTTATAAGATCGGTTTTCGATAGCTTAGCTAGATCTGATTCGTTCATATTATTAGATGAGATATTTTTATTTTCCATTTTTTTTAATTTATAGTATAACCAATTCTTTAAGTGTCTTATAGTAAAATAATTTTTTTTGATTTCAGATTTTTAAATAACTAGATATATTTGTATATTTAGTCATTGTAAAAGTGCATGAAGTGTTAATTATATATATCATTCTTCATCGATTATTTCAAACCGATCATCCTCTCGTAGACCAGCTAATATACTATTTGTGATGTGTTTTTTAGTTTTCATATGCATACATTTAGATGCTAGATTGCTATCGTAATCGCAAACGTCGCATCTCCACTGTTTATTAAGCATGTATTTGGTTTTTGAATTTCGAATAGCTTTTATCCGATCATCGTCATTATCGTATTTGCATTTCCCAGCCATTTTCTCTTTATTTTATATTATAAAATATTTCTTTATATCAGTTTATAGTAATTCTTATTTTTAAATAACCAGATATAATTATATATTTGGTTACCGATAGTACAAGTAACAATAACAGCTATTAATATGCTGTGCAATCAGCCTCTCAAAGGCCTTCCTCAATATAAGTTACATAATTATTCTTTATATCAATAATAGTTCTAAATTCAGTCTATTTTCATCAAAACAGCTGCGATATGATTATTATTCTAAAATATGAAAATCAAGTATGGTATCCCACAGTTAGTGACATGATTAATATTTAAAAATGCATGAATTCTTGCCCATAATTAAACCATTTGGTTGAAAAGTTGGTTCGTTTTTTGGTTTTGGTTGAAAAGTTGGTTCGTTTTTTGGTTTTGGTTGAAAAGTTGGTTCGTTTTTTGGTTTTGGCTTAAGTTGACATATGCAAATCAGGGGTGGAACCCCAACGGTTTTGAAATGATTAATATTTAAAATGCTTCTTCATATGATTTTTTTAACCAATCAAAAACTTCACATTTTGCTACACAATTGTGAAATATTTTGTAAAAACATTACTCATTTTGTGAAATATTTTTGTGAAGATGTCTTACTCTGCCAAGCAACTATAGGGGATTTCCCAGGAAAATGAGTCATCATTACTTTCCAAGGTCATGAGTAAGAATTTTTTTTATTATAAACTTTTTGAGTAAAATTTACTCAAAAAGTTTATTCGATGCCGAAGTCTGCGATGGTTGTGAGCGAAAACGACCTAAACAAAGTGTTGATAAAATTGGTTATTGTATCGTGAATTTAGCTGGGATTTTCCGAAAAAGGACGAAATATATGCGTTGCGTATTCAATTACGAGTGTTTCCATAATTGCATTTTAGACGATATAACTTAATTCTATTGCCTTGAACCATCTTTATATAAATATATTTATATATGAGATGTTTTGTGATACACAGATACATAGCGATTTAAAAATAATGGGTGAGGGTTCTTGTATTTTTTGCAATGAGTTATTATATGCAGGAGATAATTTTGTTGAGCATTGCTGTGATAACCAGGATATTTTAGAAGATGCCTATTCAACAGTATGTCGAAATTGCGGGGCTCAGAATTATGAATATGTTAGCGAGTATTTTGATTTTTACGAGAACAGACACAAGATATGGCGTAAAAGCATCTATCATCGTAAATACCACATTGAGAATGTTTTAAACGATTTATGTATTAAAAATGGAGTTCAATTGTCTCATAATCAGCGCGATAAGATTTACAAAGTGTTTCATGAGATCGATACTATTCTTCCATCTATAAATAAAAGAAGAAAGAGGATGATCTCAACGAAATATATTATAAGACAGCTGTTTAAAATGCTCGGTATCCCATACAATTTCATCTGTGTTACTAAATCAAAAAAAACGCGAGCTTTTAATGATCGGTATTGGGGTGAGATTTTAGCATTAAAATCGGCCCAGATCGCACGGATTATTTGGTAAATTTATCATCATACTTGAGCAGATACCGATCGATTATTGGACCGGTATCGCATATGTAGTCGTCAATGCTTTTCATTGTATTTAGGATGCTAGACGGATTATAATCGCCACTTCTCATAGCGCCTTTAATAGAGTTCAAAAGGTGTTGATAGCTTTGGTAAGCATATATGGAGTTATGAATTTTTAACTCGAGATTTTTGTGAATCATCCAACCCTGAATCAATAATGAAATTGTTGATATTGTGATCAAAGCAATGCCACCAGTCGCTATAGAGGAGGCGAATCCGCTTGATGCAAATATGATAGACAATGAATTCCCTAATAATTTCCATTTTTTGAAACGTTTAACAGCCTGCTTGTAAGCCCAACATTTTCGATGATATGTTTGATAATAAGCTTTCAATTCTATAATTTGGTCTTCAGTAAGTTCGCTTGATATATGGTTCCATTCGAATATATTTTTGTGTTGTTTCGGCATATATATTATATACTTAGACTATGTTTTATTTCTATTTTTCATTCTGTTATACAATTTCCTTATATTTTGGATCAATCGTTCAATAGTTTTCAGTATCTCATGTATTAAATCTGGAGTTTTCATATAATAGTGAGTTAGATAAATTTATTCAAAGAAAATTCCTTCAGCTTTGTCTATAAACATGACTTTGTGATACTCTTTACTATTCACTGACATTGCTGTGTTACTAAAACCGATTCTTTGTACAAAGTAATCTGAAGAAATTTTAATGGTAGATGTATTGATATTAAACCCAGAAAATGTTTGATCAATACTCATAACATTATTGCAAACAGCGATTCTAAATTGATTCCCTATTTTAGTATACCAGAGGTTTAAAAATTTAGTTATATAAACATCTCTGATTTGCTCTGTATATGAATCTAAATCATATTCAAGTGCTAACTTATTATTCTCTACTTTTATCCATGGGAAATGAAAGCTACCCTCGTTGCCTAATTCTATTTTAATTCTTTTATTATCACCGGGCTTATAGTCATATTTAAATGTCATATATATTGTCCAGTCATCGGATCCAGTGACATTTTCATTTAAATTAATTTCGAAACCACTCATAAACCCCTTTTTTGGATCAAAATCTGCTAACAATTTTGTGGGATTAAAGTCAAGATTACCATTTAATCCAGATACTACAGCACCGTTGCTATCTGACATGATGAAATTTGATGGATCTAATAAATCGAAAAAGTAATCAAACACTTGATTATAATAACTTTTCGGTTGTAAGGTTAACACAACCATATTTAAATCAGCTGTTATTTTCTCTTTCATTTGTTTAAAATTCACAGCATCACCATCATATTCAGCATCTCCAAGATTAACTATTTTCAGATTTTTCATGTCCATGTTTCCAAACAATGAAACGTCAAAAAGATTATCATACACTGTTGAATAAACATCTGGATGCCTTCCCTGTATTCCATAAATGATAAAATAAACGCTTAATTTGTCAGAATATACACTGCCGGCTTTCTTCTTGATTACAATATCTTCAAATAAATAATTGTTTCCAATGTTTTGAGATTTTGTGAAATCACAAATTAATCTGGCATATTGTTCAGAGTCATAAATTCTTGGTTTTTGATTATGAATAGTTTCAATGGAAGATGTTGCATTAAGGTCAATGCTTGAAGTATCAATATCAGCGTCTTCCAAAATAATCTCAATACAAACGGTGTAAGAATTATTGGAAAGTGGGTATAAATTTATACCTATTCTTGAACTATAAAATCCTTTAGATTTATCAAGTAAAAGATTAGCTTTTACACACTTTTTATTAATACTATGAGGACTATTTTGGTAATCAACTGAATCACCTATCTCAATATCATTTTCTTCTGAAAGATTTGAATCAGAATTTTCCATGACATATTTGAATTCGTTTTTTCTATTTGAAGCTTTATGCCCATCATTGATGAATTTTTCCATAAATTCTTTATTAACAGCGTCTGTATCATTGGTTGGGTTTTTCAGATGGGTTATATTATACCCACCCATATGGAGATTTGCCTGCATCATGTTACTACCGTGAATATTGAGCCTATTTTGTATGCTCTGAGCTAAGCCATTACCAACGGATTTAGTTAGAAAAGTACTGTCTACATATACCTTCGAAGCCCTACTCTGAATACTGCTGGATAAAATAGCACCTGTTTTCTTCGTTAAATATGTATCATCAGCGTACGATTTGTCTACTTTAAGCGCGTCTCTGGAGTCAATATATTCTTTATTCATTACGTTAGACATATTGCTATAGCCTTGATCGAAATTCGGGACATTTATTATGCTGTTAAACGTTTGTTCGTTATTGGTACTAAGATCGGCTTTATCAGTGAGTTTGTTGTTTAGTTCTGTTTTGACTTTATTGTCTTCTAATTTTACATATTCAACATTCGGTATTGATAAGTCGTTATACAACCCATCATAGTAAGCTTCAGTGTTCTGAAGTGAAAGTCCAACACAATCAAAAGTAGTTTCATCTCTATTTTTTTTTAAACAAAATTGATTAAGATATCTCTTATTAATAGCACTACCCAAGTCTTTTGCATATGAATCATAATCAGCATCCACTGCAACGTCATCTTGTGTCTTTAACCCGAATATTTTCTTTTTGTCCATATAATAGTTACCATGGCTAGTCAATTTAAAACCAATTGCAGGTTTTGCACTTTGAGAATATTTAGTTGATATAAAATCATTTTCGTCATTAATGTAACCCATCTATGTTAATATATTAGATTATAATATAGATTCGTCGAAATTCTTTTTTACGGTATTTTTTTGTTTGTCAAGAAATAAAAACTCATATTTTTTGAGTTTATCAAACAAATTCGGTGATATCAGATTTTCTCTAGCAATCATCTGGAGGTTATTTTTTGTCGTGGGTGGATATAGAATCATATGAGAGCAATTTAACCGAATTTTTTGCGGAACATCATAGTAGCTTTGACTCAGATATATAGGGCTAATCTTATGATGTCGACCATCAGTAAAATGGTTAGCTATTTTATCTTGAATTTTATTGTTTGAATTCATCATATCGTCAAAAATAACAACTTTTCTGTTATCATCTTGATACTCATTTGTATTTTTATATCATCTTCACCACCAACTTCGAGCACATCATAACCTACAAAACCAGATATTTCCTGCATCAACTTTATAAGATCTTGAATTTTATCTTGATGCTGATTAGGGGTATAAATATATATTTTATCATAAAAGACAAGCGGTTTTCTCAACATGAACATCATTAGGTTTGATTTACCGCAATTGCTACTGCCCGCTACGAGCATTCTATAATCTTCGCTTATAAAATCGCATAACTTTCTCTCAGGCTTATGTGATGATTTTCTGTCTAAATTTGGTATCTTCATTTATATTATTTAATTATATAATATGAAAGACTTCTGGAAGACTAATGAAAGGCTGATGAAAGACTTCTGGAAGACTGATGAAAGACTGATGAAAGACTTCTGGAAGACTGATAATAATCTACACTAATATATATATAAAATGAGTCTATTAGCTTGGCAAAAAATTGCTGACCAAAAAGAAGAAGTTGAAAATCAAATCAAAAATATTAATAATCAAATAATGTCTTCAAAATTGGCAGATGAATTAGGACAAATCAAATTCATAAAAATGTTTAAACCAGTAACATCTCGTCTCGACACACAAATTGAAGCAACTAAAAAGTTGGAGAATAAAGGGGTAAAAGAGCGTGACCCTCTTCCAGAATATCCAAGTGAACCAGAAGATGAGGATGAGGATGAAATGCCCGATTTTGAACCACCGCCACCAATTGATGCAGAGGAAATGCCCGAGTATGAACCCCCGATACCAATTGATGAAGATGAAATGCCCGATTATGAACCACCACCAACAACACGGAAGAGAAAAGAATGGGATTCCACTTCGATTAATAAGACTGACCAACAGGAATTAAACAATCTACGTAAAAATCTTGCGGAAGATAGAAGGCAGATCAATGTTTTGCTTGGGAAATTAAATAAGAGTGAAAAAAATTATGTTAAAACGGGAAAGTATCGTGGGCTATCATATGATGATCTATTAAAACAATCAGATAATTTTACAAAACAAATTAACAATATTGAAAACCAGTTGTTTTTAACTAAGCAAAAAATACAACGTATGGAGTACAAACGGGTTCCTTTCTCAGCTTCGGATTTACAGGAAAAATCAAAAAAATTAAAAAAGACCCCCCGTAAAACTAAATATAAGAAAAAACCAGCTATAGAGAAATCATTATTTGATAAGATAGAGGGTAGAAGGAGAGATATAGAATATGATTCTGAGAGAGAAGAAAGAGAATCAGATGAGTGGGAAGGTAGTGGACTAAATCAAAATTATAAAGCGATATATTACAATAATCCTGAGAAGCTTATTGAAAAACTGAATGTAATTTGTGGAAGCATTAACGCTGGAAATACAAGCTATGGAGCAAGAAATCAAGGGGTTGCAATACTGGATGAACTATTAAAACTGAAGAGAATTACAAAGCGTCTATATGAAAAAATTTATAACAACTATTTTATCTAAATTAAATATATAATGGAAAAGCATTTGATACTTAGTTCATTCAGGGCGAAAAGACAAGCCAATAATCATAATCAGAAACCAAATGATTTTACAATTTATCTAGACCAGCCTTTATTCCTAGATCCAAATAAAAATTATGAAATGGCACTAGACGAAATAATCAGTATGACGTATAGCTGGTATAATATTTCGGCTTCATTCACCAATAATAAGATTAGATATCGAAAAACAACAGGTAGTGATACAAGTTTTAAAAATGTTGAATTTCCTAATGGAATGTATTCATATACAGACATTGATACTTTTTTAAAAAATACAACTGGTAAAGATGGTGATGATTATCCATTTTCAGTTACGTTTGATTTATCATTATTTAGAACAATAATAACCATACAGCCAAATTATGAGCTGGATCTATCTGTATCAGACTTCAATATGATTCTGGGTTTTGATAAGAAAAATTTAACTTCTGGAAGTAATATCAGTGACCATATACCCGATTTGACGAGGAGCGTTGATATGATATGTATTCATACTGATTTAACCAGTAGATCCTTAACAGATGAATCAAGAGATGTATTATTTTGTTTTAGTATAATAGCACAAGGAATCCGTAGATCATTCCCTTTCACCCTTCAACCGAGAAGATTGAAATTTTCACCAATAAATAAAAATAGTATTGATTCAATTAGACTATACATAACCGATTCGTATAATCGTCCCATTGATTTAAATGAAATCGATACGGCGTTTCATATCGTTATCAAAGAGGTGAATTAATCTAAACTAATAATATAAAATGAATCGAGTATACGAATGGTCAAAATTTTATAACCCTAAAAAAGGTTTATATCAATATCGTCATAAAGGATCAGGTTTAATAACTAATGATTTATCAAATATCGGACAATATTCTAAAAAAATGGTAAAAGATATCAATAAAACTGTAAAAAATATCAATAAATCACCTATCATCAAAGCACAAAAGAAAGGCTTAAAATCAGTGTTGAATAAAAGTGAAAAAGCAGGTGATCTTATTTTGAAACGATTAGCACAGTTGAAGTAAATTATCTAAACTAATAATATATAATGAGTTTTAGAAGCATAGACAATGTTGCAAAAACAGATTATCTAAGGTTCAATTTATCTACGCCTATTATTCAGCCGGCAAATGGACTATATCAGGAAAAAACAGGCTATATATTCAATATGACTGATCGTTCTTCCTGGTTTGATTGGTATAATGGATACATTATCGTGAAATATAAACTTCAGAAAAAGGCAGATGGAGCTAATATTGTAGCCAATAATTTACAAACCCCAGTATTAACGTCTACGATCAATGATAGTACCAGTATGATCAATCACGTAATGATAACCAGTGGAGGTAAAAAAGTGTACGATGGTAATGACCTACATAAAATTTCTTTCATAAAAGGATTGCTTGAATTTTCGCAGGACTATGCTAACACCATTGGTACTAATTTCAATTGGTATCTCGACGATAGAGTATTAGCAGGTGATATGAGAGAAGCCCCAAAAGTAGGAGCAATTAAAAGAGCTGAATTGTGTTCACAATCAAAAGACGTATACGCAAGCATTCCGTTAAATCGTTTTTCATTTTTTCAAGAACTCCGCGACAAAATGCTTCCCCCTATGCAAATCGAGCTAAATATAACATTAAATGATGACAGAGAGTTCATTTATCGTGTTGCGGGTGATGAAACTCGATATGTGGTTCTAGATTTTCAGTTATGGCTACCACGTTTGAACTTTACATCAGCTGGACAAAAATTAGTTAATAATAGTTTTTTAACATCCTCGAAATGGACATATTTAAGAGAGTTTATTAAACATTCATCACCAACAACAGCTATTTCTGGGATATATCAAATAACACCAGCTATTAAAAATGCAAAGCATGTTTTTGTATACTTGCAAAGAAACAAGAGTAATAATGAACTAGAAAACCCCTTCATTTTTGATACTTTTAAAGTAAATTCGGGCGATGATGCATGTAAATTATCTACTTGTCGTTTACAACTTGGAAATTCGTATTTTATGCCAGAATTAGAATATGATTGTGATTTTAAACCAAGATTATATAATGACATTCAAGAATATGCATTCAGAACCAACGATTACAATAGTGGCACGCAGTTGACTTTGCAAAATTATTCTGAATTATTTCCTGTTATCTATTTCGATTTAAGAAATCATAAGGAATCTGTTACTGATGATCCAAAACAGTTATTGTTTCATTATCGATTGAATGTACAAGCTACTGACCAATATATGATTTACGCTGTAGTTCTTTATGAGGAAAGAATCGTAATTGATAAAATTGGGAATGAACTTATTGTTATGTAATATTTAATCTAACACTATTATATATAGAACAAGACTATGAGCACAAAATATATTTCAACATATATTCCTCTTTCAGAAGGTCAAATAAAAAAGCTAGCCAGAGCAATCAAAAATTCAAGTGAAATCAGTTTATTAATTAACAAGAATCAGATCAAAAAGAAGGGTAATACTGAGTTATACCTTACAGAAAGACAAATAACACGTCATAATAAAGTAAAAAGTGAGGGGAAAGGCATTACATTGAGTTTATCTAAAGCCCAAATAAGTAAAATGCGAAGGGATATGATTGGAAAAGGAATTCGAGTCACACCCCCTCAAGGAGGAACAGGTATGCAAATAGAATACCCTTATTATCCATCACCAATCATTAAACAAAGATCAAAAAAAGGTGGCAAAATAAAACTACCAAGTAAGAAAGATGTATTATCTTACAGGCCACCACCATTCATTGGTTCTTGGGATCAATACAATAAATTTCTCAAAACTGGAGGATTGGTGCTTCCAAAAAAAAAATCTTAAAACCGAAAAGAAAGTAAGAAAGCCTGCATTTGTCAAAAAGCCTCTGAGTAATATTGATCTTATGAGATGGTGTAAGTATTTAAAAATCAATATTAAAGGAATATATAGCAGAGATGAACACATGCCTAAAACACATAGCCCGTGTATAATCAATTTAGACAGCTATAAAGGTGTCGGGACTCATTGGACTTGTTGCGTCCCTGCTCATAAGAAAGAAACATTGTGGTACTTCGATAGTTTTGGGATGCCTTACCCCAATGAATTTAAACAACGGGCTGAACAAGATGGCATTAAACAGATATTTTATAATACAACGCAATATCAACATATTCAGAGCGTATTATGCGGGTATTATGCATTGTATTTCTTGCATCAAGCATTGGTGTATGATAAAGGCTTTTATGATATAATGAAACCCTTATCAATGAGTGACACATTGTACAATGAACGTTTTATAAGTAATTATTTCAAAAATATGTAATCATATTATATATGAAATCGTATTGTGTAAAACAGAAAAAACAGACTCTGTGTAAAGAAGGATCTGAGAGATACGTCAAAACAAAAAATGGGCGACTTATGATGAAATGTACTTGTTCGGAATGTGGTATAACTAAAACTCGTTTTGTGAAAAATAAACAAACTGGTCGTGGTGTTGGTGAAACGATCAACAAAAAAATCGGTGATAAGATACCTGGGTTTCAACAGGCTCAAGATATTGCATCGGCTATCATGGGTGCTACCGGAGGCGATAAAGATTTGCTTAAACGTTACTGGTCGGGCAATATCGCTAAAGGGGCTTTTAATAAGAAGAATGGTTTATTCTCAAAGAAATTCTGGACATCTCCAAGTGAACACCAAGATCCTTCATGCTCTGCTACTATTTGGGATAAGAAATCTAAAAAATGGCGAAACACATACTGCGATTAATATCTAACATATATATAATGGTTAAAACATATTGTGTAAAACAAAGAAAACAGACCGACTGCCTTCCCAATAGTGAAAAAATTGTTGTATCAAAAAATGGTAAAGCTATGATGAAGTGCGTTTGTGATGAATGCGGTATCACTAAAACCCGTTTTGTTAGTGATAAAAATCAAACAGCAGGAAGAGGTATTGATATTCAAAAACACTTATCAAAACTTGGAGAATTACACATGAGAACACCTACAGGTAAAAAGTACAATTATTGTGGTCCTGGTACCAAATTAAAAGAACGATTAGCTTCTAACGATCCTAAATATAGAGATCCAATAAACAATCTTGATAGCATATGTCAACAGCACGATATTGATTACAGTAATTCAAAATCACTAGCTGATAAACATAAGGCAGATGATCTTATGCTTAAGAGAATATCAAAAATACCATTCAAAGATCGTCCATGGGGTACAACAGGTGTACAAGCTTTAATCGCTAGTAAAAGAAAAATCGGATTGGGTGTTAAAAAGTCAAAAAAAAAACACCATCAGAAAACTGGCAAGAAAAATTAGCAGATGAGTTACATAAACCAATCAGAAGAAAATTTAAAACTAGAAGAGTAATATCAAATGGAATTGACGAGATATGGTCTGCTGATTTAGTTTTTATGGATAAACTTTCAAAATGGAATAAAGGTTATAAATATCTATTGACTATAATTGACGTATTCAGTAAATTCGCTTGGGCTATACATTTGAAAGATAAGAAAGGTACATCAATAACTAACGCATTCAACAATATTGTCATTAATGACAAACGTAAACCTGAATTTCTCTGGGTCGATCAGGGATCTGAATTTTATAACAAAACATTCAAGGAATGGCTAAAGCAAAATGATATTAAGATGTATTCCACTTTTAATGAAGGTAAAGCTGTTGTTATTGAGAGATTTAATAAAACTTTGAAAAATAAAATGTATAAACAGTTCACTGTTCAAGGTAACACACAGTATTTAGATATGCTACCCAAACTGATTAAAGAATACAATAATACAAAACATAGTTCAATAAAGATGTCACCAACAGAAGCAAGCAAAAAGAAAAATGAAGGGATTGTTTACTTTAATCTGTATGGTGATATGGAGCAAGTATCATCTAAACCGAAATTCAAAGTCGGCGACAGAGTCAGAATATCTAAGTATAAACGAATTGTTTTCGATAAGGGTTATACACCGAATTGGAGTGAAGAAATATTTAAAATAAATAAAATACAATACACTAATCCCATCACTTACAAACTGAAAGATCTCAGAGATGAAGAAATACAAGGTAGCTTTTATGAACCTGAATTATTAAAAGCAAAACAGGATGTATTCAGAATTGATAAAGTGATCCGTAGAGACTACAAAAAGAAACAGGCTCTTGTCAAATGGAAGGGATACAGTGATGACTTTAACAGTTGGATTCCATTCAAGGATTTACAACAAATTTAAACGCACTATATAAAATCACATAAGAAAATAAAAATATATAAAGTATTTGTATAAATGGTTAGATTCCAAAGATATTTTTGTGAAAAAGATAGACAGGATGCTATTAGGAGAAGCAAGACTCGTTACATGCGGTATAAATCATGGGTATGTGATATATGTGATGGATATAACTACAGATTGGCAGGTAAATGGAGACATCTTTTAACACAAAAACATATCAACAATAGCATTATCCATGACATGGATACTGACAATAGATCATAGGTATTAGGATCAGCGCTGTTATTTTCCAATGATATAATTGTACCATGACGGTCTAGCGCGGGGTATAGTTGTATCCTAGGTTATGATCCTAGGTTTTGATCCAAAGTATTTTTCGATTTCCATTTTTTTTTATTTTCATTATGTCAAAGAGGTTTGTTTTAAACGCACTAAGATGCAAGATTTTTAAAAAAGAGTATAAGAAGTTTTTTTTTTTATTTTGAACATAGGGTTGTGTTAGGGTTGGTTTTTCAGGCTTGGTTTTACAGGCTTTGATTCCATTTTTTTGAGTAAATTTTACTTTGATTTTATAAAAAAGTTTCACAATTGTGTAGCAAAAAATGAAGCTTTTGATTGGCTAAGAAAATCATACGATCAACCATTTTAAATAATTAATCATGTAACTATCAGCAGGTTACCAGACCTGATTTCCATATTTTGATTCCAAGATTATAAACCAGACCAATGACCATGGATTTATCGATTTTTCCATTTTGAATCTAAGGCATGAATCTAGGTATTGATTTCCATATTTTGAATTTTTAGTATAAGAGATTTTTTTGGTTTTCGAGATTTGATTTCAGTTTGAATTTTTTGGATGACCTTGGACTGTTAGCCATAGAACATTCAAGAAGCATTTTAAATATTAATCATGTTACTAACAGCAGGATAGAGACGAACGAATTTCCATATTTTATTTTTTAACTATAAAAAGTTTTGTTTTGATCCAAGATTTGGTTCAAGGTATTGATTCCATTTTTTTAAACACACTAAAATTTCCAAATTTTATTTTTAACTATAAGAGGTTTTATTTTTGGTTTTCCAGTTTGGATTTCAGTTTGGATTTCAGTTTTGATTTCAGTTTGGATTTCAGATTTGGCTTTATGGGCTTGCTCCAGATTTTGTTCTGAGATTTGGTTCAGTTTTGGAATCGATTTTTAAATTCCATTTTTTGGATCCAGCCCTGGAAAGTAGTATGTACTTGGGGAGATGAGATTATTTTTTATAAAAAATGATCTCGTACCCCCAAGTACTATACTACTCTCGTTAATTAAATGCCACCCATAGTGTTTCATTGCCACTTGTGTCCTTCGATAGGAACAAATCGTGTTTATCCCTGAAATGGCTTGCAAAAACGCAGATGACTACAATTACAAACTAGTCGAAGATGAATCTGGTCTTCAGGAAGCTATCTCTGAGCTCAAACGTAAAATAACAGAACGTAACACTCTAATAGCCGTTGATTGTGAAGGAGATTCCTTGAGCAGAAAGGGAGCCCTAACCATCGTTACGGTCGCAACGGAGGAGCAAGTCCACATATTTGATGTCCTCAACTTAGGAAAACTTGTATTCAGCAGCGGACTTGGCGAAATTCTTCAAGACAAATCTCGAGAGAAGTTGATGTTTGATTGCCGTCAAGATTCGGACGCACTTTGGCATCAGTTTAACGTAAAACTGACTGGAGTCTTAGATCTTCAGTTGCTTGAAGTTATCTACCGCCGCGAAAACGCCCCAGCTAAGACTCCGGAGTTTTCAACGAGGAATCCACGTCAAAATCGTCGCAGCCAGAGAACAGATGAAGTAGAGAGCATATATGGTTTTCGTCGTTGCATCGAGTTGTATGTCCAGGATGAAAAGTTGATCAAAATGAAGGATAAAGGAAGCGAATTGTTGAAGAAGGACAAAGAAGTTTGGAAGAAACGACCCCTGACAGACGAGCTTATCCAGTACTGCATTGTAGATACAATGGGGATGTTCAAATTGTACAACAAGATGAAGGATGTAAACGGGGGAGAGCAGGCTCGTTTACGAGTTGCATCTGAAAAGTATGCTGATCTATATCGAGGCAAAACGACAAGGTCCTTCGATGACTACGAAAAAAATGCGTGCCTTCCTCTCGACATCATTCCCGATAAAGGAACTCTGTATTTTCCGCCCGCTAATACCGAATGTACGCAGTGTCATCGACGATTTCCACGAGAGGAATTCAGCGCAACACAGCTGAAAAAGAGAGAACAGAAATGCAGGGTGTGTAAGGAGATAAAGCGCCGTACAGATGTACGAGCAAACAAAGAAGCTTTCGCTCAATGGCGACGCCATGAAGACGAAGATGAATGCTATTGGGATGATCCCTGGGACGATTTCTTCTGACTGGCAAAGCCCCGTACCCTATCTAGCTACATGACATGATCTGCAAACTGACCCTAGTGAAGGACGAATACCATTCAAAATAAGGGCGACTGTTTGGTAGGTTGGTTTGGTTGTAGGGGTAGTGAAAAATCACTTATTAGTAACGCGTATATCATTCGACTAGACTCAACTAAGGTCTATACAACTGGTAAAGCTGTCTCTAGGGACGTCTTTGCAGGAAATACAGAAGTACACATCATTCGAACGGGATATATGTGTTACAAAAGTACACGTCCTTCGAACAGGATATATAAGCTTAAGTCTTAATCAACCCTCAACGCTCCCGACAGTCTAAAAGCTCGAAATGACACAACTGTAACAGTTAATTTGGATTTTTAGATTGCTTTTACTGGTTGTTCGAGGCAGTCTTCTTTTGATCACGTTTACTTTAAACATGGAGCGAGCCTAAAAATAGGCCCCATCTAACACTTTATTGGCTTCCATTTACTGTAAAAAGTCGTGTGAAGCGCTCCGCAAATTGTGCTTTTTAGATGCGAACCATGTTCATTTATGTCGAATAAACAGCCTCAAATACACTACATGATATCAATAATGCTTTCCATACAAGGTTTAAAAAAAATAAAACCAAAACTTGTACATAAATTCCGAAAATTCAAAATCCGTGTGCACCACGCACATATACTGTTACAAAATGAATGCTCAAACAAATAATGCTAACACATCAACCGTTTTAGTATTTTGTTTTCGTGGACTAAGAATGTAAACAAGACTAAGAATAACGACGTTTGAGAAGCAATCTTTATCTGGAAAATTGAAGGCGAACCAGGAGAGTATGCTCTTTTTAAACGTAGCATGTGATTATATTATCGTAAAACGGCAACTTGAAGCGAAAACTTCAAAGGTCTTCAAAACTAAAAGTTGCCTTCTTAACTTTATTATATATGTGGTATATGGTTGACTTAAACGTTTTTCTTCAGCAATACTGATGTGAGTGACTGACTCTAGAAAACGAATTTATTCCTTAGATAAGAAAGCCCACAACATTTTATTATTTAATTTGTTTACTTGCTCGCATTTTTCCAATACTCCGGTTACCGGCGCTAAACTCGGGCACTTGCGAGTAGGAAATTCGCTGTTTTCGTGTATCTCTTACTATGTCTAAGCTTGTTTTCGATTGTTTGAACCCTTCACAACAAAACGGCGAATTTTACCAATAGAAGACCATAGAATCTAGTAGATAAAGTACTTCTTGTGCCGATTTAATTTTCTTTTAAGTTTTGAGAACGAGACAAGTTTGGATCACAATTCACCAAAAGCCAGTTGATTTGAGTTCTCCACCAATGAAATCGTCTCATTGGGATTTGTTATTGGCAAGCTGAACAGTTCAGCCTTCTACATCGCTCCGTGTTTGAGTACCTTTTTAAAAGAGCATATTAGGCCATCCCAATAAAATGTTTCGTTTCCCATCGCCCCGTCTCTTGTGATGGTGGGTCGGTCGGTCGGGCAAAAAAAAAAAAAAAGAAAAAACACTTGAAGGGTTCTGGGTTCCAGAAAAGGCCGGGCTGCTAAGTAAGAAAGCCTGATTACAAAGTCAACTCGAAAACGTGGTCTTTTCGTTCGTTATTCCTTTAAATAACGTAGTATCGATGTTTATTAAAGACAAAGACATCACATCACACCAATTTTTGTTAATAAAACAAGATCGTGTGCTTGTAAATCGAAGAACTTGCTTCTTTGACTAGTCAATCTGGAATTTTTTTTTTTTTTTTTACTTTTCGAAAAAAATGGGTCGGTCGGGCGATGGGAAACGAAACATTTTATTGGGATGGCCTAACACATGAACGTGCTTTATGTACCTGCAACAAACAACGTACAAACTTTATGGTGCGAGCCAGGGAACTAGGTTACATATAAGTCTTGTGTACGTTAAGACCAAGTTTACTTTCGTTTAGCAGTAATCAATCTATTTTTAAATAACATTAATGTGTAAAAAATATTCTTTAGCTGGCCAAAATGGTAGATTGGTTTTTCTGAATACTGAATTTGTGAAATAATTTCACAACCACAAAGGAATCTTTTGTTGTTTACATTTGATTTTTGCTTGGTTTGCCCTCATACTAATTATTCAAAACAATTTCAGGAATGGAATTGCTGAACTACTTTATAAAACTTGAAAAACTACATATTTGGATAAGCGAGAAACGTGGCAAAGGCCAGATGTAGTTAAGTTGAAACTTAGAACGGAGAAATATATAGCTATGAAAAATAATAATACAGAAAGAAAGATTCAGGCTAGACAGTAACCGCATATATAAACTGTAGATTAGAAACTATTTATTCATTTCAATATTAAACAGACGCATGAAATGAACTTAATAAGGTTGAAATAAAAGTTTAATTAAAAAAGAATTTCCATTCAACACTATGCAATAATGCTGTCCTATGTGCCACACCAGAATGATGGACAGTTAGTAAGTAAGTACTATGCAAAAATGTTTTATGGGAATTTAAAAAGCAATGAAAATCTAGTAGAGTTTAAAGCTTCCTAGGTAGATTAGGTAGTATGGTTTAGTTGCAAGTAGTACAAGTATTGTATTTTTTAAAGTAATATTATGAGTGTTTATAGAAGTTATTGTCAGTATATATTATTATATTGAAAGTAGTCTTTTTGTTAGTTGCAGTGTATTCTGTAATCATGGACTTTTTCCAGTGAAATGTAAATTTATCTGTAATTATGAATAAAGTATGAAAACATCACTCACCCTCCTTCAAAGTGAAGAAAGTTAGATCGAGGAACGATTCGATCACTCTGCTTCTGCCTGCTTCCACATACAGGGAACCTCCATGAACATACTCCACCAGAAGCATATATGCTTCTGACTCCACTCATAAGCAGACACCTTGTCAATCCCAAACACATTCAAACACCGCATTTTAAACCTCCCATAAGCAGATGCCTCCTATAGCTTAGTGGACACTTATGGGTGGTGGGACTGTACTATGTAAACAGACAAACTAAGCAAACAAATTGTAAGCAGTTAATGAATGTATTTGTGTGGTTGCCACTGATTCATTCAACTGTACAAGAACTTTCTTGTCTAATTTCTCAGTAGTAGCATTTGCAATGTCACAATGTACACAATGTTACTATGCAATTATGTTATACCTAAGGGACAGTTCATTATTATTTATGGGGAGACCAGGCCAGTACGAGTGACTGGGTATGTATTAGCATATTGCATTGTTTTGTACGACTGAGTTTTTTTTGCCAAAAATGACTGGGTATTATATACATGTACAATTATTTGCATAAAAAAGTAAGTCTGTACACATTTTTGAGAAGTTTATAGAAAAAGATAAAAATTGTAACTGCATGTTAAACATTTAACAACTTATTAATTTGGCTGCAAACATTACATAAAAAATTTTATGTCAAGTTTATTATTTTCGATGAACAGTTTTTAAGAAAAAAATGGATGATTTCTAGCATGATCATAACAAAGGTTTAAGGAGAAAAAGAAAAGAAAAGTGCTATTTATTCTTTCCTGACCTTGTCTTCCCTGTAAGTAATGAACCATTCCTAAAACCTACAATGTTAGCTAGTGTTTAACTTGTCTTTAATAATTATTATTTATAAGAAAAAATTCAAGATTTTAACATGCACCTTTATAATCATAAAAAATACAGTGTGTTAAATAACCATTATATTGTCTTTTGCTTCTTTCAAAGGTTGCAGGTAATGTTACGTAGCAAATTCCAGATAAAATAGAAAAAATATAATACTGCATGCTATTCTTCAGAATGTTTGTCCAGTACAGTAGGCAATAATTAAAAATAGTTCATACAAAAAAGGTAACTGCCATGCAAAAATTACTTTGTCAAGATTATTGTAAAGCTACAATAAAAAATGAAAATAAAAGAAACAAATGAAATTGAATGACTGGATAATACAAAGCTGACTGTGTAATAATTTATAAGACTACTTTATCATTTTCTAAAAAACAGATATATATTAACATTTTTAATATTATAAAACGGATAACCCTGGAAACTTGCTTTCCAAATTGTTACTTCAGAAAGCTGCATAATGTGTGCATTATGTTGACACATCAACATTTGGTAAATATTCTAACATGTTATGCTTACTGTGCCATTCAAAAACACAGCAACTCTGAAGTTTAAAACCCAACTAGTTGCACTTGCATTTTTTACTGCGGCATCAATACCTTATGACTGGCTATCTACAGTCAAACTCTTGAAAAAATTCTTAAAAACTGCATCTTAATTGTTTGCATATTGTTTCAATTAAATTACTTCAAAATTTGTTTTATGTTGGCATTTTGATGCACAGTGCTTAACAACTAGCAGTGGAATCCCAATACGTCATTTCTAAGTTGTCTTCTACCTCTGTTTCAAAACAAGTCTTGGTGTGCACAAAGTTTCATATGGAAATGAGTTTGATTTGCAAGACAATTAAAGAACATGCAGGTCAAACTCTTTACATATGAAAGGTTGTGCAACAGAAGAGGACTTTTTTGAAGCAGAGGAAAAGGCATCTCGGAAATGGCCTATTTTTAAAACCTCCATGGGAAACAAGAATTAGTTTGGGGAGTTTCAGAGAAATGAGTGGTTAAAGGGACCGTGTCATGGATTTTAACCAAACTTTAAGGCATAGGAAATGTCCATCAAATTCGTTTAAATATATAAAATAACCTATTAAAACAATGAAGGAATATTTAAATAAAACACCAAATACAAAAGAAGGTATGGATGGCCAAAAGTGTCGAAGATTGAAACGGATTGCAATTTGGTTTTTTTGGAAATATGGTCCGGTGGAACAGTTTTGAAAGTTAAACTTGTCTGCTTGTAACTTTAAATTATAAAGTCTGGGAGACACATTTGGCTGCAACGAAGCTATGGTTTTGTCATTTAGATTCGTAGAATTAATTTCTTCGCAAACATTTACCGGTAGTTTCATAGCGAATATTGGACAAAATTTATTAACATTAAATTAACTTGGCTGTGACACAGTCCCTTTAAATTACAGTGTTTGAATGAGGTAAAGGAAACGACCGTTGGTAAGAGTTATTAGGAGGTTAAAAAAATCAAGGGTTTGAGAAATCCGGATTCCACTCTCGGCTGTACTAATTGCTTGAATGGACTCCGCTCTCTGAGAATTTACAGTTCCTACTGTTTCTGCAAAGTTGTTGCTTGGCAACATGTGATGTTTCTAGATGGCGACAAGCTTGCGTAAGAATAGGATTGCTTGACATGCTATTTATGGCTGATATTAATAGTTTAAAACTAGGAGTACTTTTACCAGGATTTGACAAAAATGTCAATATTATTATTATTATTATTGTTCTCCTAGCTGTATTACAAATATTAAATGTTACAATTCTGTTTTGTACACATTTCCACCTGAATGCAGGTCTATAGTAGTTTTTGGTTCGTACTCATTGTTCTCAAGGCTCTGTAGCGATGAACGTCTTGACAGGGTAGCCAAGGAAGACTCCTCAGAGAAAATACTCTCGTCTATTTTCCATAATCTTTGGTCTGGAGGTAACTTGAGCGGAGAATTCTAGAAAAAAGGAAAATTAAAAACTGACTGGCTTATATCAATAAAAAAATGAATAAAACCTTTGGTTAGGTAGCATACAAACATCCAGAAATTTTAAAAGTGAAATTATCTTGTTGAATAATTTTAGCCTATTCCAATCACTTAGCACAGTTTTACTAAATGCCCTCTATAACTTTACCAAATTTTCATGTTAAGCAGCAGGTTAGATGCTATGAAATTTGGAAAATCACAAACAAACAGCACATAAAAATCTTGCAGTGTTGCAGACAAAAAGTGTTGAGCCCTTGGAGCTTTTCTCCAACAGAAGTAAAGAAAAATGAGTAAGTGTATAAACATAAAAGGTACACTTACCCTTTCAGCTAATAGATAGCAGCTGTTGACGACTCTTGCAACAATTTTTATAATGTTCTTAGTTAGATGCATCACTCCCCATACCTGCAGAAAGAAAAATATGTATTAAATGTATCCATGCTTGTTTAACACATATATTTTAGAAAATTAAAAAATAATGCTGAAATTTGGAAAAGATTTTATGATTTACACTTGTCTAGCAAAGCCCACCTTTCTACAACAAGCAGATTGTCCAACTGCTAATGATCTACTTGTGAACATTAGTTGATGACAATATGCTGGGATTTTATCCACGCATCTCAACAACTCTTTCTTCATGGGGTTTTCTTCTGCCTGCCAACAGAAGAAAATACTCCTTTATTTCTACCGTATTACACTATAGATTAATAATTTGAGGAATTGATATTGGGTCAAAATAATATATACTGCAATAAAATCAATTTTTACCTTTGAGGCATATTTCCTTGCGACTCTATAAAGTGCCTTGCCTGCCTCTGCAAAATTCTGCAAGATAAGATAAATTTATTAAATATTTTAAATATATTCCTAATAATTTTATAAGGTATTAGTTAAATTATCCCAAGTCTTGATAACTTCATGTTTTTTTTGCTGTGAACTATCATAAAGTAGCTACCCAAAAGAAAAAAGCGATAAAATGTTTACAGTTGTTATCCCAAAAGTAGGAAAAATAGATGAGAATTTCATAAAATTTTCCTCACTTGTGATGCTTCAAATAAATCCTCTGTGGTTTGAAGAGATCCTTCTCCCCTGTGAGTTAAAATTAAAAAAACCATTATCATAAAAATACAGTATACAGTATAAACTTTCTCAATGCTGAACCCCCTTGCAACCAGAAACAACTGTCTGTCTTAGAGATGTGTCTGTCTTAGAGAGGTGTCTGCCTCTGAGAGGTGTCTGCCTAAGAAAGGTGTCTGTCTGAGAGGTGTCTGCCTTAGAGAAGTGTCTGGCTTAAAAGGGGTGTCTGTCTTAGAGAGGTGTCTGCCTTAGAGAGGTGTCTGCCTTAGAGAGAGTCAATATAAATAAAAACTAAAATTAAGTCATAATTTATTACAAATTTCTGAATGCAGAAAATAGAACATAACATGACAATGAAAAACATCATAGAAAATAAACCAGTGTAACAAAGCACATACCTCGTAAAAAGGTACATTTCACTGACCATCTCGGACATTTCTCTTGCTCTAATTACAATATCATTATCTGTGTCTTCAAAGTAATGAAGCTCAAGCTGTGATGTCATCAGGTTTACATTTGTGATTAACTTGCCAAGCTTTTCTTGTTCCTGTGTCAAAAAACCCAATTATGTAAAAACTTTATTGTTTTTCATCTGGGGAATACCTGTAGTTACTTACTATCAATAGAAAAGTCTATGTAAAGTGTCGAGGACACAAATTTAATATTATGATGGCAAAGGGCATCGTGCCATGTGATTCTTACTGACTCATTACACCTTGCATTAACTACTAAGATGTTAGCTTAGCATACTGAAATGTAGTTGATTCTCACCTTCCGTCTTACGGCATTCATATAAAATAAGAATTAACTTCCTTATAGCATGATTAGTATTACCTTGCAATGTGTGCAGAGAGCTATGTAGCTGTAGCCCTTTGCACACATTGCAGGCCTATCACACTAGCACTATAGGCATGCAGTGTGTGCAGAGAGCTATACTATAGTCCTTCCTTTGCACACATTGCAGGCCTATCATACTGGCCTTATTGGCACCCAATGAGTGCAGAGAGCAATGTAGCTGTTGCCCTTTGTACACATTGCATGCCTATCATACTAGCATTATAGGCATGCAATGTGTGCAGAGAGCTATGTAGCTGTAGCCCTTTACACACATTTCAGGCCAATCATAGTTGCATTATAGGCATGCAATGTGTGCAGAGAGCTATGTAGCTGTAGCCATTTACACACATTGCAGGCCTATCATACTAGCATTATAGGCATGCAATGTGCGCAGAGAGTTATGTAGCTGTAGCCCTTTACACACATTGCAGGCCTATCATACTAGTATTATAGGCATGCAATGTGTGCAGAGAGCTATGTAACTGTAGACCTTTACACACATTGCAGGCCTATCATACTAGCATTATAGGCATGCAATGTGTGCAGAGTGATATCTAGTCCCAGCTCTTTGCGTGCATTGTAAAGTGCATACTACCAGGCAACAACTGCTGCCACACAACCAGAAATAATCTAAAAAATCTCAACTCTGAATCAAAATGAAATCCATACACAAAAATAAATTTTGCACATTCAACATAACGATTTTCCTTTCTTGTTGTAACAGTCTTTTCTGAACCTTGAGTCACATTGGATACTTTACCTGAGAGTCGACTGCAGCTTTTTCAGGCTCATCATTGTCTTCTGAAGAAGCACAACTACTTCGTCTACTGGATGATTTTTGCTGACATTTCAAAAGCAGAGCATATATTAATTAAGATAGAAGAAGAAATCTTAGACCTGGTTAAACCTGTATCCCGGCATGAAACATTGGATTTAACCCATACCCTTGACCTAGGGTAAAGGCCGTCTTTGCCAAACCTTTAAGATACCTTTGATTGTGACAAAGGCCATCTGTGATTTTGATCAAAGGTAATACGCTTTTGACACTTATCAAAGCTGTGACAAAGGAAAAGTGAAATGTTACTTTGACTAGGGTCAGAGATACCTTTGTCTTGCGTAAAATCTATTGCTAACTTTGATGCGTGTCAAATCCCTGTCAAAAACCATATCAAAGGACTTGCTTACTTTTAACATGTGTCAAAGATAATCATCCATATTTGTCTCATCTTTGATGTTAGTCAAAAGTGAGCAAAGCCAACTTTTCGTGTCATGTATTGCAGACAAACCCAACTGCCAGTATTTAACCTAAGTAAAAACTTACCAACATTTGTTCAACACGGGATTCACTTGTTTTTCTCTGTGGTTCTTCTTCTTCTGGTACAATACCTGAAGTGGACACAACTCTCTTCATAAGAGCACAATAAAAAGTGAAGCAACTACATTGTAACTTCTCAAGTCCCAAACTCAAAATTTAGAATTTGGTGGTACATACATAACGTAGTGTGCAGTAGATTGGTAACGTAATATTTAAGCAACATATCATAAGGTGACGTAAGTAATGAATCCATACTAAAGTGATGTATTTGTGTAAAAGATGCGCTATAAGTAAGTTCTTTGTCAAACAAAGATGAATTAAAAAAATATTGTAATCATGAATTAAAGTAAAATTTTCTAGTTGGTTATTGCTTGGGTTGGTTATTTTTTTGCTTGGGTTGTAACAAAGTGCAAGACAGCGAGGCATGCAATCCATTCCAGTTAGCCTTACTAGCACTTTGGTTAGCCTAAATGGCACTGTGGTTAACCTACTTAGCACTCTGGTTAACCTACAAATAGCTTTATAGGTAGCATGCGGTTAGCCTTTTTATTTGGAGTAGGAATTTCTGCCTCGCCTAACATGCCTCACTGCCTTGCCTCACAAACCTTGCTGCCTCGCACATTTGTAAGACTGTTTTTTGCTACCTTGACATTGTTATTATATTGAAAAGAGAATAAGGTTTTGATGACTTGGACATGAACAGGTCAAGAGTTCATGTTTGCATAAACCCACCAAGTACCATCCAAATAATTATTACAAACAAACCTCCAATAGCTATTTATTTTCTAAAACCCTAAGTTCACCAATAAATTTCAACATATTAAACCAACCCTGATGAAATAATAATTTACCTTATGAAGCAATAATTACCCCGTGGCTTTTAACAAATCATGACCAATGTGTTGATCGCAGTAAAATAGAGCAGTTTTCAATTAAGTGTTGAATGCATTACTCTGAGCTTTGTGAATGGTTTAAAAAAACTTGCACCACCCTCAACCAGAGGTTTAACTAAAACCAATTGTGACTCATGCACGTTTTCCCATGCTTTGTGCAAGCTTCATGCATTTGTTTTGAATTTTGATTGGTGCACTGAATTATCTGTGTCCATTATGATTGGTTAGAGTGCTTACTATGATTTTGGTTTTATGACACTCAGTTGAAAACTGCTCTGTTTACTGTAATACACATAAGACAGTACATCAGGTGAACACTGAAA
The DNA here is from genome assembly GCF_052425735.1 of Oculina patagonica. Classification (NCBI taxonomy): domain Eukaryota; kingdom Metazoa; phylum Cnidaria; class Anthozoa; order Scleractinia; family Oculinidae; genus Oculina; species Oculina patagonica. The sequence goes on from NC_135768.1 coordinate 20,394,528, forward strand.
CATTAAAAACATTGAAATTTAAATAAAGACCTATTCAGTAGAAAGAGAACAAACAATATGCAACAAATTCTGGTTTAAAATTCTGACATTTATTTTCTAAAAAAATAATTATAATTCTGATAGCATCTTTTACAAAAAGATCTACTAAAATTATTGTAAGCCGACCTAAAAAATATTAATAATTAGTATTGCTGCCCCTATATTAGTGAGCTTATTCATGATGATCAGAAACTATATAGAATTCCAGACAATTAAATTATTCAATTGAAACAATAAAAAATTATCTAATTCATTAAAAATTCATGTAGGAAAAACAAAGGAAGTTATTCCAATCAGACACAAATTTGTGGGGTGGTATCAGAAGAAAAAGGGCTCCACACCCTCATTCAAACAAGGAGAAGAGTTTCGTGACAAATTTGAATAAAATATTCCTATGAAATTAAGACACTAGAGAATCACAGACTTTTCATTATTATTGTCAATAAAATTACTGTTTGCAAATTCTTGAAATATTAAAATTATTAAAGCTTGTCATTTATATTATCCAGCCCTATTCCCCACTGGGGGAGAGGAAAATATGTAAAAAAAATTCATTACATTATGTAATTAGCACTAATTCAACTTATAAGTTATAAAAGCACTTGGTTTCCAAGTTTTGTGTTTGCTAATTTTTAAAGCTGTCTCAAAAATGAGAATTTCTGACCTTCTGTTTTTACTCCAAACTGGATGCAAAATGACAACTGGATTGATTGAAATGCAAAATTGCCAAAGTTCTTTATGTAATCCTTGAAAAACAATCAGTAGTTTTACACTATCAAGCTAACATTTTTTATTTTTGCTAGTTACGGTATTTGATTTGAACAAAAGTACAACATGGACAGTACTCATAAAAAACAATTTCAGATTGAAGAAACAAAGTTGTTTTTCAACTTGCCAACCCAGAAAATACTATTCTAAGTTATAAAAGTTAAACCAAGCAAATTATTTTTACTGTAAAATTACTGTCACTAAAAATTTCCAGCCTAACCTTAAAATATCCATCATTTAATAAAACTAAAACTTTCTTAACCATTCTATGCCATTTTGAATTCTTAACCATTCTATGCCATTTTGAATTGCCTCAAAAGTTTATTTCAAAAAAGAATATCCCCTACAAGGCACTTTTTTTGCTCATTCAAACAATATTGTTAAAATTAAAAATACTCCTGACCATTTTCTTCCCACCCCACCCACCCACAGTGTTAATTCCTTTAAATGACTGTCATACAATTCTTTCAAAATTAGTTCTAAGATTTTCATGAAAAATCAAGACAATATAATATTGTAGTTGCATATCATTTTTTTCATCTCAGACAAGCTTCTTTGCAAAATTAAATCTTTTATCCAGCTCAATAAAGAAATGCTTTTTAAAAATGCACAAAAAAAATAATAGTTATATATTATCAACTACTAACAATATTTAACAAAATAAGTATTTTCCTCTTTCACATTAGTACAACTGATTTCCAGTGTACACAGAATTACAACAGTCGACGCCTATTAGTAAGATATAATTGATAAGCACAGCACAGGCCGCCCACTTGTGCAGCTGTCAAAGAGTTGCATATACAGCATTGTAAGCACTCCTTTTGTGGCGACTTCCAGGACTTCCTGCAAACAAAACAACAACAATTAATATACACTACACCTCCCAGATTGAACAATAATAGCAATAACAACTTTTTCCCTTCATTTTTGAAGAAAACAAATAAAAATTTGGACTTTTAACCTCCAGTAACCATTATGAAAGATCTACATTTGGAGGGAACATCCAAACTTAATCCAGTTAATTTGGAATAAGATTATTGCAAATTTAGCCATTTCAGTGATTTGCTTTGAACACCAGTCTCCCCCACCCCACTGCTCAATCTCGAGATTTGACCCAAGTGTATTGGTTTTCTGCTGTTCACATTAGAGTCTTACAAATGTGCGAGGCAGCGAGGGGTGCGAGGCAAGACAGCGAGGCATATGAGGCAGAAATCCCTACTCCAAATAAAAAGGCTAGCCACAAGCTACATAAGCTAACAGTAGGCTAACCGGAATGCTATTTAGGCTAACAGGATTGCCATTTAGGCTAGCCAAAGTGCTATTTAGGCTAACCGGAATGGATTGCACGCCTCGCTGCCTCGCACTTTATGACTACCCTTTCTGTTAACCCATTCAGCAGAGAGATCCGTAGCCAAATATTGTTGATATAAATTAAGTGCAAGGAAAATGATGTGGTTAGAAGTTTATTTGTTAAGTAGTTAGTTTAACACATAGATATATCAAGTTATGAGGAAAAGGTCAGGAAGTGAAAGACTCTTGTTAATTTGTTTACAGTTTTAGTTTCAGTGCGATACACAGGATTTATGAAAAATTATAAGAAATTGAACACTTTAAAAAAAGTATTACAAGATTTTTAGATAGAAATTAAAGAGTTAAAGGTTATGTTGCACATTAAGATACTAAGGTCACTTTAATATCACAAGTGCAGCAATGATAATATTCTTTCTTTTTCAACTGTGATTCTCAACTCCCCAAACTAGTAATCTAATAAAAGCATCTATAATAAGAGTAATCAAACTTGTTAATGATTCATTATTGGTCCATGGACCACCCCTGTGCACAGATTGTATGGACCACCTCAGTGGACCTGGTCCATGGACCACCCCTGTGGACCTAGTCTATGGACCACCTCTGTGGACCTGGTCCATGGACCACCCCTGTGGACCTAGTCTATGGACCACCTCTGTGATCCAAGTCTATGGACCACCCCTGTGGACCTGGTCCATGGACCCCCCTGTGGACCTAGTTCATGGACCAACCCTGTGAACCTAGTCCATGAACCACCTGATGGACCCCCCCCCCCTGGGTATGATTTTCATTATACACATTCTTAAACTTTATATCGGTAAGGTGGGCTTGCTTTTTAGAGGGCTAGGTGCCAAGGTTATTTTTACAATTCTGTGATTGGCCTGTATACTCAGTGAAGCAATTATTGCCAAAAAGTAGCACAAATTTTTTTGGTCTCACAATTAATTTTGTAAAATACAAAATTTAGTTTTGTGACTTCATGAGAAGACCCTCCCCCTTGCACCACCCCCCCCACCCATTTTTCAGGCATAAAAGTATCTAGATCTACTGCTGACAAGTATCAGAGACATCAACCTGCCCTCTCTAATGCAACATCACCAGTATAGAATTTTCCACTCTTATCTTGAACATCATTCTTGAAAGTAAAGCAAGTGAGGTTCCCAAAAAGAAATGTATGCCGTAACAAGTAGTTGTTTCCCCAATTAAAAAAATGTCAAAACAAAGAAAGGCATAATAACTCACCGTAATTCCTTGTGCAAGCACCCACCTCTAGTAAGCGCCCTTCCTCTATGGCGCACCATCCTGGCCATAGACTGACCAAGAGGCCAAAAACTTGAAGAACAAAATTTCTCAAGGGTAATTCCAAATTGGTCCAATTTTTAACTTATTAATTTGCGGACATGTTAGGTTACCCTTATTGTATTTGGCAGTGTTTTTTTTTTCTTTGGCTGTCACTTAGAAACATAACTATCTTGCATCAATCAGTCTGCCTAGAGGGGGGCGCTTACTGAAGGATTTACGGTGACGTTGAAGAATCTCTTGGTTGCTGCTCCATATTGTCGTAAAATGATGACTTCACTGGAAGATTACAACTTGAGAAATGACATTGCACCATTGTGGAAAAGAATCTGTACACGAAAAATATTCTCCTAACCAGGCAAACCGGACAAAAAAATTTAAATTGACATCATAATGAAGAATTTCTAGATGTCACAAATATTTTTCCAAAGAGTACAACTGGTTTATAAGTATGTAATTTGTTTAAGAAACCGTGGAGACAGAAAGAAACCAGCTGGGATGGCATTCGTGGGGGGCTGCGGTCGCATCGGCAGCAGACCGGGATGGATGGCGCAATTTTCTGGCCGGCCTCAAGAGTCCTCATGGGCTCCATGAGAATAAGTAAGTAAGTAATTTGTTTAAGAAGTGTTTATGATAAGTGAAAAATTTCAGGACCAATATTTTTAGCCCTCAAGTTCTTGTTTATGGTTGCATGTGAAGAAATTAAAAAAGTACCATGATGATGTAAATCATCAACTTGAGGATATTGTCTTGATAAACCAACAAATTCTCAAAGTTAACATTAAAAGAAATGTATGGGAAATAGTAAGGAGAATTTAATTAATGTTTTTAGTTTGGGAATGAAACAGTTTTAGTGTTAAACACAACAAAAGGCAACTTTTATGATAAGTTTAGAATTTATTTTTTTAAAAGTCTCATTAAATTATTAATTAACTAACTACTTTAAACTAATGTAAACTGTGACAGCATTTGATCACAAATTTACATTTCAAGAAACTACAATTTCAAAGTTGTGCACAAATAATATTTATTTAAATAGGTTTTATGGCTTCACTTTTGTAGTAGTCTGGTCTCACTATAGATGTTTTGAAAATAAGTATCAAAAATGTTCCTCAGAGTGACTCTTCAAAAATACCACCAAACTGTTTATTCTGAGCTTAGCCAAGAAAGTACAAAAGGTATAATTAATAATTAATTTTAAGATTAGATCAGAATTTCAAACATTAATTTAAACATTTACAGAGCACATTTCTGTCCAAGCCAAAAAATTCTTAAACTTATTTAGAGTGAGTGCTGAAGTTTAAAACACTTACATCGCAAATGTAGTATCTTTAAATCTTAAGCCTTTGTTGCTCATGACCCTTCTCAATTTTCAGAAATCTAAACCATTCTTCATTTTCAGTTATTGCTACTTATTTGATGTTTTCTAATCTAGTAAACTACCATTGTAGTTTCCTTCAATTAAAATAATTTTGAACATCACAAAACTTAGAACACCATGATCACTAAGTGTATTTTGTTAATTATGTACACGTATTTAATAACTTATTTTGTGATCAATATTAAAGTAATTATTATGGAAAGGCCTAATCAAAGGGGGAAGTGAAATCTTAAAATCAAAGTCTTGCTTAAATTAATTAATACTGCAGACTCGTGTGTTACAATTTATACTTAAGAGACACTTCACAAATTAGGCTAAATATAGATTATCTGAGAGTTTATAAAAGTGTAAAACTTTTTAAAGACACAGTTGAATCCCAATAACTTGAACCCTCAATTACTTAATTTGAACCTCCCGCTAACTCGAGCCTTTTTCGACTCTCCTTCAGGTCATTTTCTTACTAATTTTGCCCTTGATAACTCGAACTCCTGATAACTCAAACCTTTTACGATTTCCCTTAAAGGTTCGAGTTATTGGGATTCAACTGTTATGTTTTTCCAGGCAGTATAAATTACGAAATGGGGTAAAAGCTACCTAATATGACTAGGAAAGATTGAATTGCTTTACAAACTGCACTTCTAGTGTATTTACCATTTTGTGTAATTTAAATCTTCTACAAAATTTATGCAGTTTAGAAAGTGTGACTACAAAAATTTTTATCATTAATTTTCAAAAATTAGCTTTTTATATATTATGTTTATTTGCTTTACACATAATTATTTTCCTAATGATGAAGTTTAGACAGAGGTTTCCATTCGAAAAGACCACCCTGTTAGTTAATAAAATAAAAAAATAAATTATTAGTAAAAATTATTTTACGAGGTCAAGATTTCTATGGAGTGATAGTTCATGAGGCCATCGGCAGAATCGATAACACTCCATAGAAATCAAGATAGAATATTCTAATAATTTTAGTTGAATTCTAACTAAATGGCCTTCAAAAAGTGATTTCCGATAATTTTTCTACATTCTCAATTGTGAACCTCACAATTTAGCAAATTCGCATGGAGACTGAATTATCACTTGAAACTTGAAGCTGCATACACATGCTTTTCAGTCCATTCAATATTTTTTAGTTTTCAAAGACTGTCACACAATGCAGTTATCCAAATTTTTCTTAATCTTCCTCCAATTGATACTTCTAAAAAAAAGAAAATGTCACCACTTTGTAGACAAACTCCAGTCACACACTAATGGGTGATGGTATATGATTGCTTAGTTCATAGTTCATAGTAATTTTTCTTGGACAATTCTGTCCAAGGGGGAAAGGCGCAATGAGGTTAACCCTATGTGAAGCACCAACCCGTGAAACAAGGCCAGACCACGACACCGGGAACTCCGTGCCCTACTCTTTGCGATAAGTGTGTGGGTTCTTTAACGTCCCCTGTTGAACATATAACACTGAAGATACAGGAGACGGGACCTACGGTTTATCGTCCTTATCCGAGAAGACTAGAACATCTAACCATTTGCAGATGTCATATTGCAAAGGCAGCACGTTCTCCTCAGTTATTTTAAGACCCTGAGTGTTGGTCCGGTCTGGGAGTTGAACCCGAGACCTCCCGCACGGCAGTCCGGCGCTCTACCAACTGAGCTAACTGGTCGGCGCTTAGCCAATCAGATTGCAGTATTTGCATAAGAACAATAGTAGAACTCTACTTAAAGCTTTTAGCATCTAATTAGTTTTAATTTATAACAATTATAAAATAAGAAAGAAGTAAAACACTTATTTAGCAAAGTTTAATTTAAATTGCCTCTTATTTATATTAACTTTTGATAGTGGTTGAATTACTTTTAATTTATTTATTGTAAATGTTGTAGTCAAAAATGATATTCAGGTCAAATTGATTATGTCCAGACTAGTTTGATTTTGTTTTTTCCTTTGTTTAAGGATAATGCTAATAAATCTGGAACAAAGGAAAATACAAATCAAACTAGCTTGAAACCATTTTAAACTGAAATTCATTTTAAACTACAACATGCATTAAAAACCATTCATTGATGATTTTCACACAATTTTTATATTTTTTTTATAGACGTCTTTTAATAAGGTTTCAATGTAAGGTGACTGCGGAGTTCAAACAGCGAATAATCAACTGTTTTAAATTAATGCAATTTATTATGACTGCAATTGAATAAACCCTGACACCATTGATCATCAAACAATTCAAGACTAATCAATTTACTTTTTGCAGTACACTTACTTTTACTTGGGTCTCCTCCAGCAGTGATAAGTCTCAAAACTTTTCCAAGTTCTTCCACCTGAGCTTCCCAAACATCCACAAACACTTCCATATTTTCTTGTGCAATTTTACTAACAGGATGAGCTGCCAAGGTTCTAGCAGCATGGATTACCTGTGGGGGAAAAGGTAAGGATTATGAGCTGTAGCCCTTTGCACATATTGCAGGCCTATCACTCTATCATTATAGGCATGCAATGTGTGCAGAAAGCTATGTAGCTGTAGTAGTCCTTTTCACACATTGCAGGCCTATCATACTAGCATTAAAGACAAGCAATGTGTGAAAAGAGCTTTGTAGCTGTAGCCCTTTGCACACATTGCAGGCCTATCATACTAGTATTATAGGCATGTAATGTGTGCAGAGAGCTATGTAGCTGTAGCTCTTTGCACACATTACAGGCCTATCATACTAGTATTATAGGCATGTAATGTGTGCAGAGAGCTATGTAGCTGTAGCTCTTTGCACACATTGCAGGCCTATCATACTAGTATTATAGGCATGTAATGTGTGCAGAGAGCTTTGTAGCTGTAGCCCTTTGCACACATTACAGGCCTATTATACTAGCATAATGGGCATCAATGTGTGCAAAGAGCTATGTAGCTATAGCCCTCATGCTAGTATGATAGGTCTGCAATGTGTGCAGAGAGCATTACCTTCATAGGTCTTTGCACACGCTGCATGCCTAAAATGATAAATGCCTGGATGGAGAGGGATACTGTGTTGTGCCAGTGAACACAACAAAAATTTCCTAGCAAGGCTTGAACTCAGGTATCTTGATCCAGAACCCAACAGATACCAGCCACCAAGTAACTGTGTCTCCTGTTACTACTCCAAACAAATTAGGGGTGCTTTCCACTAATGCAAAATTGTTGAAAATTTCAGTCAGAAGTGAAATGGAAAGGTCTGTTTTGATTCAGTCTGACTAGAATACTTGGGAACACCTCTGGAGATAATGGAGCCCTGATATAAACTGTGTTTAGTGAAAAAAAAAAACTAACCTGTGGATAAAGTGTGTCAATATTTTCTTCGACTTTTTTCGCAGTAATAGCAACTGGTTTATTGGATGCCATGTTTCTTGTTACTCTAGATACCTGTAAACAGAAGAATCATTCACTCAGTATTCAGTTCATCAAAAATATAAGTTGAAACAACAGGGAAATAGAGAAAGAGAACCTCGTAGCATTTTTTTTTATAGACATATCAATTACCGTGTAATACATGTAGCTACAACACATATGCTGAAAATTATACATCTGAAAGAAAGGTGTTTAGAGACTCAGAGGTGTCTTCCTTAGAGAGGTGTTTGCCTTAGAGAAGTGTCCAACTTAGAGAAGTGTCTACCTTAGAGAAGTGTCCACCTTAGAGAAGTGTCCACCTTAGAGAGGTGTCTGCCTTAAAAAAATGTCTGCTTTAGAGAGGAATCTGGCTTAGAGAGGTGTCTGGCTTTGAGAGGTGTCTGCCTTAGACAGGTGTCTGTCTTAGAGGAGTCTACCACAGAGTGGTGTCTGGATTAGAGAGATGTGTGCCTTAGAGAGGTGTCTACCACAGAGTGGTGTCTGGCTTTGAGAAGTGTATGCCTTAGAGAGGTGTCTGCCTAAGAGAGGTGTATGTCTTAGTGAGCTGTTGATATGTAAAAGTGTTTAACTGTTTGTTCATGTGACCATTGTTTACTTACTTCTTGTAGTCGCTTGGCATCTTGCGAGAATACGTTTGCTAAACTCTCAAGCTGCCCTGAACTTCCTGAGGCTGCTGCATTTCTCAAGGCAGGTAAAGATTTTTTGTGACCTAAATGTGAAAATGTCTCAAACACTTGATCTGTTGCTACTTGATGGACCTGATTGAAAAAAAAACACACAATTGATTTAGTTAAAAAAAACCATTCATGTTCGAGCTTAGTGGCCCGTCAGGTTAGCGCTCAAGTTTTCATAGCACGAAGTGAGTAGTGGTATTTCTGCTCCCCCCAAGATGGGAAGCTAGGCCGTTGCAGGGTTAGCCATGGCATTTGATTCGCTGCTATCCATTTATAACCTGGGTGGAGAGAGGCAGGGTGAGAGTAAAGTGTCTTGCTCAAGAACACAACATATTGACCCTAACCAGAGCTCAAACCCAGACCACTCAATTCAGAGTACTGCGCACTAACCATTAGGCAACTGTGTCCTCCATAAGGTGGTTTAGAAAATAATTATTTGGAGGTACATTGGATAAGCACAAGTACCCTAGAGCATCTTAAATTTGTGTAAGTCTAAATACAGTCGAACCCCTATTAAGCGGCCACCCATTAAGCGGCCAACCCCTATTAAGCGGCCAGTTACTAAAGTCCCGAAAATATTGTCAGTAAAATACTGTAAATATATTAACCCCTTTTAAGCGGCCACCCCTATTAAGCGGCCGCGGCCACCTTTCTGCCGTCCCGATGAGCGTTCTTCTATTGTTTTTACCTCTATTTAGCGGCCAATAAGAATGTAATATACGATATTTAAATTAATTTCCAACAAGCTCAGACCGTGACGGCCGATAAAATCATTCAAACACAGGTTTATTGTCGTCTTGCTGTGATTCCGTTATTCCTTTTCACCTTATTTTGTATTGAAATAATGTAACCTTTTAAAAAGACATTATGCTAATTTCTGACAAACCCCTATTAAGCGGCCAACCTCTATTAAGCAGCCAGTTGCCATTTCCCCGAGGGTGGCCGCTTAATAGGGGTTCAACTGTATTGCAAGTAAGTTGCAGGGTCCGAAATTGCGCCTTCCTGGTCGCCAATGCGACTAAATATTTAGAGCTGGCGACCAGAATTTCACAACTGATCGCCCGCTGGCGACTAAGATGCTTTGTAAGAGTATTCAGAGAAATTGATTAACGATAAAATTCGGAGCCGTTTTTTAACAATTTATTGACTCACTTTTTATCTTGGCGATGTCCTTGAAATAACAGTGAAGTAAATTTCTACCTACATAATGTATAAACTCCTCAACAGCTCAGCCAACAGCTGCGATCAACACGATTCGAACATTGCGAGCCGCCATGTTGTTTATCTCAGCGGTTTTCCCTACGACGTTATTGCGGGCGCGCCGAGCAATGTGCTTTCGCTACGACGTTCCACGAACGCAACATGTTCTTGTTGTCACTGTGTTGAATGAAAAACTACCTGTCGAAATATGTCAGAAAGTTGGTGGAAATGATGTTTTTTCCCGGTGTTTTTTATATTTAAGAGCGGAATGTTTGAGTAAGACTGTAAAGTATTTTCCATTTAAATGTTAGAGAGTTAACATTCGATAAAGAAGACTTCTTAAGACTCTACTTTAATATAGGCAAGTACAGCATTTCTTTGAGTGGTTACGGTCTGTAGAACTGGCTTTCATATCGTCGTTGTTTTGTGGTTTAATTAAGCTGTTTTTGAGTATATTAATGGCCAAAAATACACTGTAGAAGAACAAGTGTTTCATCTTTAAGTGTAAAAGGAAAGTCAATCGAAAAAATTGGCGACCAGAAATTGCCATGTGGCGACTAAAACTTTCGGTCCGGTCGCCAGCTGGCGCCGATGTAAAAAAGTTAATTTCGGACCCTGAGTTGCACAATGTAATGGCAGAAATATACCTCATGTCTGAGATCTTTTGAAGTTTTACAAATCCTCTGCAAAGCCATATCTAATGTGTCAATACTTGTTGCATCTTCATTCTGTAACAGAAAATATTTTTAAAATCATCAGTCAGGCACCGACATAGAAGTCCAGACTTCCTGTTCATAAACCCATTGAGTGTAAATTCAATACAATTTCAGAGAAAAATAGTTTGATAAATGAGTGTTATTGTGTTGAATCATCAACACCAACTAGTGCTCAGATAGCGTGAAACTTCGGCAACATTTGAAAGTCATCAGAACATCTATGGTGCTCTTCGGCAATGCTCAAGGTCATTGGAACATCTTTGGAAATCAGACTTCGGCAAAGTTCAGAAATAGTTAGAACATTTCATCTTAAGAAATCTAGGAAATGTGGAGACAACAATCTTGCACATTTGACTTAAGAAAATTTGGCAGATATGTGTTTACACAGTCTGGTACAAACACTCAAGATTTTGCATCAGCAAAGCTGTGCTCTTAGAATAATAATTATTGCAGGGTACCTGAAGGCTCTTATGTCAGAAATCTTGGGTGCCCAGCTCTTAAAAGATTTCATGAGAGGAAAGTTACACAAGTCACCCAAAGACAAAAGCAAGTCGCCTGTGACACTCGGGCTCTGCTAGAGCACAGCTCTGATCAGAGTCTGTTTCTTGCACCAACAGATGAGAGGATTGAACAAAAATAAAGGAGTTACCTTGTTATTTTTATGCTTTTCTAAAATGTCTTTCATAATGTCCTGAGCATTTTCACACAGTGCTACTATTTTCTCTCTTTTTTCTTTTCTCGTGTGAGGAGAGTCGATCACTGATTGTACGTCATCCAGGATGCTCGTGAATGCTTTTTGAAATTTAATTTTGGCTTCACTGTCATCTGGAGAGCTTTGTTTGTATGCCTCCAAAGTGGCCTGCAAAGAAACAACCAAAAGTTAAAGTCTATGTCTATTTATTAAGGTCTGATAGCTCAAAAGTGCTGGTGCTTATCTCTGAATTCTCAACCCTCCAAGTTAAGACCATTTTAGTCACCATGGCAACTAAAATTTTGGAGCTAGCGACTTAATTGGAACTGAGGTCGCCAGCCTGGCGACTATAATTGAGAAGAAAGATTGAAAGCGTGAGCTTAATTTAGCAACTAAAATTTTTCACTGGCGACCAAACTTTGTCAGCTGGTGGCCAAATGGCCACTAAGGAAAAAATAAACTTGGAGGGTTGATTCTGTGGTGTGAAGCAATTAGAAGACTTGCCACCTCCCCCCCCCCCCCCCCCATGGACGGGATGCTAGTAACTTCAATAAATGTAACCCTGGCAAGGGTATTTTTAGTTTGCGCCCATACTTTTATGGTACTGATTTATACACCTAGGTGGAAAGAGGCATTGTAAGAGAAAAGTATTTCGTTGCAAGAACAGAGACATGCCAGACTCTGAAAGGTAGGAGCGTTAAGTATACATTCAAGCCTAGTGGCCCATTAGGTGAGATCTTACCAACAGCTCCATAGCATGAGGCAACTATTTCTACTCCCCCCTGGATGGGATGCTAGTCCATTGCAGGGTTACCCCCAGCATTTAATTCAGAAGTACCCATTAATACACCTGGGTGGAGAGAGGTACTGTGCGAGTAAAGTGTCTTGCCCAAGAACACAACACAATGAACCTGGCCAGGGCTTGAACCTGCAGTGCTCAATTCAGTGTCCGGGGCACTAATCAGAAAAGTCAGACCCTAAAAACTCACTTCAAATTGTCCAAGATCCATTGCTAAGCATCCCTTTTCTGGCGCCTCTTCTTTGTGTTCATCTTGGACAACAGATGTAATTGTCGCCATAGCTTCCCTCATTTTCTTGAAAACACCCTCTCTGTTGCCTTTGGCAGATCTTGAGTCTGGGTGCCTCAGACATGTCTAGAACAATGAAGTGGTTGTTATAAGAAGTATTTCTATTAATTAAAAAGCCTTAAAGCAAATCACAGTCTCAAAACTTATTAACATAGCAATTCACTTTATATTAAGTACATACATTTCTTATTAAGATATTGATAACTCTAAGGGCTGAAAGGGTGTATTTTAATCATATCAGGAGATAATTGACTGAGTTAAATCATAGTGGGCAGAAAAATGTTTGGCTTCAGTTCATGGCATCTGGACTGAGTGCAGTGAGGTCTAAACAAAGTGACCTCAAACCAAATATTTCCCCATCTGTCCCAACTTAACTCATTCAATAAGCATTTTATCATCATCATCTTTTCCTCTTCCCCAGCTGGGAAATAGAGCCTTGCAATCTCTCGCCACATTTCTCGGTCTTTTGCACAAACCCAGCGTTGCACCAGCCTTTAAAACCAAACTCTGCTCTTTCCCTCTTTACCAGGACCATATGTACACTGGTATGATAAGTGTATGTTTTCCTTCCACTCATACATGTCTGATGCTTTTATGGGGAATTTACAGTGCAATCTTACATTACCTTTGATGTCGTCAACAGCATCATGGTGGACTTTTCCAAGATTGACCTGGCTGCTCCCATTTCAGCTTTTAAAATATCATCTTTTAAGTCCTAGAAGTTGAAAAAAAAACAAAACAGAAATTGACTTGTTATAATAAATGAATAACTTAAAGGGAATTTTATAACCTTGGTCAAGTCTGCATAAGCCACCCCAATGTGGCCCATACCAATGGAGCTTATCCTGGTTTTTGTAGCATTAAGTGACTTGGAGTATTTCTGCTCCCCCCTGGATGGGATGCTAGTCCATAACAGGGTTACCCCCAGCATTAAATTCACTGGTACCCATATTATACACCTAGTGGGTGGAATAAGGCACTGTTTTTGAGTCTTACAAATATGCGAGGCAGCAAGGCGTGTGAAGCATGCATGGCGAGGCAGCGAGGCAGAAATCTCTACTCCCAATAAAAAGGCTTACCACATGCTACCTAAGCTAACTGTAAGCTAACTGGAGTGCTATTTGATTAACTTGAGTACCATTTAGACTAACTGAAGTGCTATTAATATTTTAGGCTACCCGGAATGGCTCACACACCTCGTTGCCTTGCAATTTGTGACGACCCCTGTTTTTGAGCGAAGTGTCTTGCCCAAGAACACAACACAATCACCCCAGCCAGGGCTTAAACCAGACTGCTTGATCCAGAGTCCAGCACAATAACCATTATGCCACTGCATCTCCCAGTTTTATAACTTCTTTAAATCCAAGTGATCCATGAACCTAATCAAACCCTTTCTATGAGGTATTAATTAAGTGAAGATGCTTTTATCTGGTTGTTAAAGAAGTACAACACTTACATTTTGTCTATCTCCAGATAAGTGTGCCAGTTCTACCATATCTGATCCAAACTGGCTAAATGCTTGCACAAAATCAGTAAATGTGTTCACATTTTCAAGCTCTTTTAGCCTGTCGTCAACCTGTGTTTTAAAAGAAAATAAACAAACATGTAAAAACAGTCTATTAGCTCACTATAAATAAGTGAGCCAGACCCCTCTTTTTTCTTTCTAAGCCTTAACTTTTGTACAAATTCTTGAATTGGATAAGCAGCATCTCCATGAACATGAATTTTTTTGGGGTGGGGTGGGGGGGCTTGGTCTTGCCACAATTTCTTTGGTCCCTTCTTTCTGAATTTTCTTAACCCCCCACCCCTGGCCCCAAAGTCTGCAGATTGATTTGTTGCACATGTCTGAGTACAGATGAAAATGGGAAATGCCGACGGAGCTGGGAGTGTACTCCGGACGCGAGAAAAATGGCGGCCGTAAGTCTGTTTTTGCTTCTTCACTGTTTTTTGGGGGAAGGGTGCGCAGCAAGGGAAGGAAGCAGGGATCCAAGAAAAAAGCTTAGAAAGACTGTAAGGCAAGCATGAGAAGAGAGGCCTGAAAAAGGAGAAATGACGTGAGAGAACACCAGGAGAGAAGCGAGAGGGAGCAAGCCTAAGAGGGAACCGCAGCAATGGAAGGGCGGCAAGGAGGAAAAAAAAGGGAGGAGGTGACAAATCACATATGTATCCGAGAAAGAAAGAAAGACAGAAGAACCGTCAAGAAAGCCAGATGGGCGGCGCGGGCCCCCCGAGAAGAGAACACAACCCCCAGCCACATTGTCAGTGCGCCCGCAGACATGATGACAGCCCTAGGGAGTGAAAGGGGAAGAAGGAAAACAGGCAGTCGGAGAGGCGAGATAAGAATTTTTTGAGATATGTGAGTGCACTGCTCAGTTCAGTTTGAGTTTTTTATGAGGCAAAATTCTAGAAGTGATAATGATGTGTAAGGAGAAGGTTTAAAAAGAGAGTTAGAAAGGAGAATGTTGTGAATGCAGTCCTCCCTGCCACCCTTTTCTTATAACAGCACATGACTATAAGAAGTGAGGTTTTAGGTTGTTAATAAACAGAGTATTTAGAGAGATAAAAAGAATGTAAAGAAGATCCCCAGATCTAGTATAGATATAAATTGATGAAGAGAAGTGGGAGACAGATATTTTAGTGTTAAAGATAGAAGGTAAAGAGGAGAGCAGTATGATAAGAACGGGAGATATGTTAAGTTGGTAAAGGAGGGGAAGAGTATATTTTAGTGATGATATGAAGGTGTGGCGGACCTGTTAGGGTGGAAGAGAGAGGGCACCGGAATGAGAAGGAAGGGCAGCAATTAGTGTGAGAGGAGATGGACAGCAAAACCAAGTCTCTCCATCAGGACCAACTGTTTATAAAAGCTATAGAAGTTAAATTTTTACTTTTTTTATTTTAATACCCCAATCCCAGAGGTCTTATTCTTCCGTATAATTCAAAAGCTGTAACCTTCCAAAGTGGTAAAATCAATTTTGTTAATTTGCAGCCCTTGAGCTTGAAAGAAATAACTAAGGAGAAAAGAGTTTTTGAGAGTCGACTAAGCATAAATCATAAAATACTTTTCAAGTATATGCAAGTTGCAGTCTTGCATAAATTAAAAATTATGTTAATGATTTTGGTATCAACTACATGTACATCAAAATTGTTAAAAACTCAACTTGAATTCAGATTTCATGCCTGTATATATTAAACATGATCAAAGATGGTAGGATTGGATTTAAACAAGGTGGATTGAATTCATAAACAAAATCCCACGCCATTTGTCTCACACAGGGGTGTGCACATTGAAATGCATTGAAATTTACATCAACACAAGAAGCCCATTTGTTAAGGTCACTCGAGAATCAGTGTTATGCGGTTCTCAAGACACAAGAACATAAACCACACATTTGGTGACCTCTGTTATTTTGACAGCCCTTGTAAAAATTCAAAAAATAATCTTGTTTTAGTCGTGAGTTAGAAGTTGAAATGGGGTTACTTTGCAGATTTAGGGTTACAAATCGCCTAAAGTAAACAAACTTGTGTTTTTCAAAGGCTATTCTTCAAATGTTTGCAAACAGTTGCGGGGAGCTAGGATTTAAAAGGAAAACGATATGCTTCTTAAATAAAATGTTTTGGAATTACGATAACTTTAATCCAATAATGAGACTTAAGATATTCGTCGAAAAGTGCAGTTGAAGTTTTTGTTTGAAAAGAAACATTTTTAAGCGTTGTATTTAGTCTCGAGAGAGGCTCAAATAATGTTTATAGGTGTGAAATTGCAAATCTTCGAATGGTTTAGCAATCAATAGTTTCGCAATCGATCTTCGAATACTTTTCAACCGCCAAACGTTCCAATCATTCATTTCAATGCATACCACACATGCAACTTCGAGTTCTCGATTTCCACAAGACTCGCTCTCAGACAATCCTTGTGCACATAACATACGTTATTAATTTATAAACAGGCTTAGTTCGCTTCCACTTTTCTCCTCCACTTAGGCAAAACGGACTTAATTCAATTTATAAAAGACTAGTGACCTTTGCGGCGAAAGAGAGTTCTGCAATCGATCAAAAATGCGCGTAATCGAATCAGGAAAGTCGCTCAACAAAAATAATGAACAACATAATTTGCGGTGGCAAGATTCTTAAGAGTTGAGAGTTAAACTACCGCAGCTCGTCAATTGACTTACTAGCGACAAAAAAAGCTTTCAAGTTCACGTCTAATGAGAGTAATAAACTTTTCTTTCGTTGAAATTTCTTGTTTGCATACTTCAGAAAGAAGAACTAACGAACAGAATAAACAACTTCGAACAAATGATCTTGAGTTAATCGGCGCGACCTTCCTGTCAAATTCCAGACAAAACTCCCAAAAAGCTGACTATTCAAACACAGATCTAACACTCTCTTTACCTTTTTAACTGCTGCTAGGAGTCTCTTCACAACGACGGAATCTGCAATAATTAAAACCCGCGTAACGGCTGATAACAGAGATCTTGCTGCTCGGACCATTCCGCTTTTATCGGCGGCGTTCGGAACGCCATCATCGACGGCAGCAGAACTTGTAAGATTAAAAATTGTTTCTCCTGACTTTTTCGCTTCTTCGCATGCTTCACGCATTTCGTCTGCCACGTCTTCATTTTCCGCTGCAATCTGTTCGCCCACACTCACAAAGCGTTCGACAGCGAACGCCACAACTTTTCCAATTTCATGAATAGCTTTCACGGCTCTTTCAGAGCGGCGGCCTCCTTCTTTGTGATTAACCAGCGTGGTTATCTGCGAATTTACAAGATAAGCAAAACATGGTTAGAGACAACTCGAAAGTGAAAGCTAGAGAAGCTCTCTCGTGGTAAAATCTGGAAAATCCTGGGCACGGATCTAACACAAATAGGTTTTTTCGTTTACAAAGAGGATTCTAAGCTTCCCGCTAAACACTGTCTCGCCGTCGATTTGTGCTCGCCGTCGTCATGGGTCACAAATCGACGGAAAATGATTTACCTGCGTTACTAGCGGTACCAGTGTTTGCTCCACAGATTTGCTTCGGATTTCGAGGTTTTTAGACTCAAATGTAGCCATGTTGTGTGGAAATAAGCGCCGTTAAAAGCCCGGGAAGGCTCTTTCCAAGTTTGAACCAACTCAACTCGCGGCCATATCGACTTCCGATCGCACAGTGATCAAACTGGGTTCTCGCACAACCAACGTGTCAATCAATTATTCATGCATGACTGCCCTTAAACTCCCACTTATCAATGGATTACGGGAGCCTTGCATATTTTTGGCGCCAACTTCCCCAAAATAAAATAACAATACAGTAACATTTTAATTTTTTTATCGCAATATTTAATTGAAAGCAACTGAAGAACAAAGAGTGAAAATTAGCTCCGTGTTGTCACGTACAAAGTTTTTAATTCCTTTAAAAATATTTCCGCTGCTTTTGCCGCAATCCCACTCGTTTCAGCATTGCAAAGCAGGAAAGAGCATTTGAAAATATTTTTGCTTATTTCAATTCATAATTATCCTCCAGGGC
Source organism: Oculina patagonica (assembly GCF_052425735.1). Taxonomy (NCBI): domain Eukaryota; kingdom Metazoa; phylum Cnidaria; class Anthozoa; order Scleractinia; family Oculinidae; genus Oculina; species Oculina patagonica. The sequence continues at coordinate 20,412,575 of NC_135768.1, forward strand.
AAGTTAAGCTTTTCAAAATAATTTTGGGTTTTTTTTTTTCAGTTTTGCTGAGTTTTGAGGAAGGTACTGGTATTCTCTGTGTCGAAACCTAACTTTTTCTACTGAATATTAGGCCTACAAAAATTCAACTAATATTGTTCAGTCAAAGGCGTGAATTTAATATCAAGTACTTTTAATTTTTTGGCCACAGATGTCACCAATATTAAAAGAATCAAAACAAATTTTTAAGACGTTTGATATTGTCAATTTCATATTATAAATGACTCAATTGTAGCAGTTTGTTATAACGATGTAATCTGAATATTGTCATATTGTTTCAGGAAGGCCCACTGAAAGTTAGTGGTTTTTTGAAGGCGTAAAAGAATAGGCAAGGACTAAAACAGGATTTGGGATCACTAAACGATAAGTGAAGTGCATTATATTGTTCGCCCTAAAATTTAAATAAACTTCTAATATATGAAGGAAAATGCCTTTCCGGTTCTATTAATATTTACGGCTAAACCACACATGTCTTGCAAAAAGGCACTTTGTTAACTTTTGCCGGAAGAGGATTTGCATTTCAAAGTGTATCAAACTTTAAGACATAAAATTGGCATTTTTGGAGTTCTAAAAGTTCAAAAGTACCAAGGATATTTTACGTAGGTCATTTAACTGGCTATGATTCTTGCGTGATCGACGGCCAGGGCGGTTTCTAAAGGAAAAAGGCGGCCCGTTTACAAAAAAAATTATCAGTGCAGTGGATTTATTTTTATGAGTCACGCCGATTTTCGTAATACAACACGTTTTTCAGTTTTGTAATGAACTGGTAAAGACTGTTTAAAAAAAAAATTATTGTGTTTAAAAGTTGTTTCATTTTCATGCAGAATTTACTGTGTCAGTTTCCTTTTCGCTCAAAGCTGCTTAAAGAAGCTTTAATTTGTCTAATTTGGGCGATTTGATCCGGATTAGGTATCATGATAAATTTGGGCGGCTGGTTGAGCCAAAATTCTTGAACATTTCCCACACTTAAAATTGGCTACATTCCATTTTCTTATTTGTTATTCAATAACATAATTATCTTGTCATCGTGTTATTCCAGATCCGGTCTTCTTTAGCAAAAATGTCGAAAATATTCAATTAACCTTCCGTAATATAACCCGTTTTCCACAAACCGTTTACAATCAGCCTCAGAGAGGCTAGACACTCAGGCTTCGTTTTGATGGTGATGACGTCACGGCCGCAAACGGACATTTAATATTTTCCCGCCAAAAGATTATGACGTCATAAAGGAGGGACTATCCTTCCTCGCAAAAATTAAATGCTCATTTTTTTTTCTTCACTTCATACCACGCTTAGGAAAGAGACTGGAATAATTGCTGCTTATCTAGGCCACAGTGATTCATCCGTTGGATATAGACTGTTCACAGCCGTCTATTTTCTCTTTTTTTTCTTTGATCGTTGATCGTTGGATGGCGCGTTATCCAATCCTTTGAAACGTACAACTCAGGCCTGGATATGATCACGTCCTCACTATGTCACGCAAGGTTGTCAAACGTTGTGTGACGGAGTGACTCATGCTAGGGCGTGGATTGGGATGATTTTTAGGCTCGATTTCCGCCGTATCTAAAAGCGGCTGGAAATCGAGCCTAAATGATTTATGACCGTTCAGATTTCAGAAAGGAAAGGAATGCTAAGTCAGAAAGGAATGATAATCTTTGCCTAAAAATGCTATATTCTTAGATCTATTATCGGTTTCAGTTTGTGGTCACTTTTAAATCACTATAAATTGATTAAATTCTTTGAAAATCAACCTGGGTGGTCTGTCCATTTTGTATCCAGCTGATAAACTGGATAAAGAATATGCAAAGTAAAAAGATTAAAAAGCGCACTCTCTGAGATACAATATTAGAGTTTTTGTGACTGGTAATTTTGTGATTGGTTTACACACTGTGTATTGTAAGCCTTCAGTCGGGAGAATAAGTGCCGGTTTTGGCAAATCTTCGTTGAAGCACTCGAAGAGCTTCCGAATCATTTTATCCAATCAAAAACTAGCGCGAGCGCTCACGAGTACTCCGAAAGCCGTCATGGGTACAAATTCGTCATGTTGCTTAGCAACCCGCGGGCTCAGTCACTTCTCGGAGAAGTGATGTCGCCATCAACTGGCACTTGTTCCCTCGACTGGATAACAGGCGGAACGCAGAGCGAACCCGATCATGGGACAAATTCGTCATGTTGTAGCAACCCGCGGGCTCAGTCACTCCTCGGAGAATAGAAGTGATGTCGCCATCAACTGGCACTTGTTCCCTCGACTGGCATAACAGGCTGTGAACGCAGAGCGAACCTCGATCCCAGGCTCTTTCTTCTTTTCCTCTCTGGTTGCGGCCGGTCACGTGTCTTACCATGACAAAAACGTTTCCATCAGGGTAGGGTCAGTGAATAATTTTTGTAGATCGAAAGAAACGCGATCGCTAGCCAGCCGTAACCAGGGTCCCTCTCCTCAACGACAAGGGAGGAAAAGTCGAGAGAGAGACAACTGTTCTTCAAAAATCAGAACTTTATCTTTCCAATCGGTTCCGCTTGGTAGGACAGATTTTTCGCAAAATAGGAAAATGTGACATTTTGCTTATTTAAATGTAGCTCAAAATCTATTTTACAGATTTTTATTTTTTATGAACGTTTAATCAATGTTTATAATGTGTAATTTAGTAATAATGTTTAATTTCTGAAATTGTTAGGTGACGTCATACGTGAAGATTTTCATTCCTTTCGTCAACTACCTCGTCAACCTCGTCCCCAGGGCGCTTTTCCCTTCAGAAGGGAAAAGCGCCCTGGGGACGAGGTTGTCCTTTCGTTTCTCTTAACCGTTTGGGCCTTGGCACGAGAAAACGAACGTCCGAGAAATTTCTTATTTCAGCGCATTAACAACAAAATTTTTTTTGTTCATTTTGGCTGTTTATTCCCATTTTTATTGTTGAAATGACGCATTTGATGGTGGTACGCTGTAACAAACAGTGATCATGTGTACTGATCATGAGTGGCCTTCCCGCTGCAATAAAATTGCATTAGAATGGTTCGAATTTGATATTTTACTTTGGCAATTTAGTATATTTTTATTTGAGACCAAATGACATCCCGTATTAGAAATTCCAGTTATACGCCCAAATGCCCTCCCGCTTATAACCCCCCCCCCCCCCCCCCCCGGTTATAGGCCCATCTACTTGGAAACAAGAAAAAATACATCCGGTAAAAAGCCCCCCAGGATATAAGCCCTTTCCCCCCTCTGCTGGGTGACAGTACTTAAGAACAGGGCAAAATATTGCTTTATTATGACTTTTTAACTTAAAAGTGTATTGCGATCAACACTGCCGTGGCTCGTTTCGAAACGTTCTATTAAAACCCCACCGGGTATAAGCCCCTCCGTTTATAAGCCCACCGAAACCCCTTACAAAGTTGTATCAGCTGTAAGCCCGGGGCTTATATCCGGAATTTACGGTACAAGAGTAACTTTTCGACAAATGCCGAGCAACTTGTGGATGGGCCATATGGGAGACCGGAGGGGTGGGGGTGGGGCAGAACTAAGTTACAGAGAAAAAATATACAGATACTGGGTAGCGCTTGATATACAATGGACGAAAAAAGAAATGATTGTCCACAGCATGTCGTTTCAGAATTACTCCCTTGATTAATGGTGCCTGATTAAATATGTATAATGATTCATTTGCAAATTATTTTATTTCACACCTGAGTGAAGACGGGCCCTAAAGATTCTAGTCTCGAATCGTCTGGGGTGTTCATTTCTTTATTCCGGTACCAAATATTATTCTCCTTTTATAAGTAAAACTACTTTTATAAATCGACCGCCGTGTGGAATTTTCTTAGCAAACTACGTGGGCACTTTCACGCTATTTCCAGCTGTTACCCCAAAATAAGGTTATTGCTGCACAATAGAAATAATGACTTTTTAAAATATCTCGTCATGGACTTTTTGGCTTTTGGTCACGGATTGTTACCTATGATGTCAGGCCGTAATTTTACTGTTTTTGTTGTCGGTAATCGAAAACACTAGATAAAGCAAGCAAGGTTAATCATGTCTAAATATGGCGCCATTTCTGTAATTAGACTGTCGTGGCGGTAGACAGTTTGATATTGCATCTAGACATCGTAAATTTTCGGTATCAACCCTTTAAATTTACGTTTAATTTGGTAGAGCCCTTTAGCGGTCATGGCTGTTTTTACTTAGGGACGAGGGGTAGGGGGCAAATTTATTCACGGCGCTATTTTCTCACGCCCACACAGCGTCGATCGATACGCAAAGTCCCGGATATAAGACGGACTTGGCCAGTTTTGCAGCTAATAGAGTCACAAAAGTCTCAAGTTCGGACCTGATCTGTTTACTTGTGTCGAAAAGCTTATCTGGAAGGTGAGACCGCTAACTAGCAGATAGTTTATAAACCACAGCAGCGCTGTATTGCTTTTTTAATATTTTATTCGCGAAACGTTGTTGTTTTGGACGGTTTGTGGAGCTCAACCGTTTGGAACGAATGTCAACAGTTCGAGTTGACACCCTTTTTCGCTCGCGCGAATCACTCTAGCAATGTTTACTCTAGTTTTCAGCGTATTTGTTTTGCAGGATGTACGCTTCTTAGTACGTTACTGTTGTGGAATTGTTGTATTTTTGCGACGTGCATATGTTCAAATGATCTTTAGGGACGCGGGCCTCGCTGATGAATTAATTTAAACAACCACGGTGCAATTTAGGGCTCATTAGAAATTTCATATTCGCGAATTGACATCGCGATTACTTTCCATTTATAGTACAAAAACTATGTTTGTAATTCATAAAATAGCCCATGTCAGGTTATTCAAAAATTGACGGTTTCAGTACTCTATTGGGGTTATTTATGGCTAATGGCGTCTATAAACTGCATGCAAACTATATTCTTTCCGTAACCAAGGTCCCTGGTCCCTGCGGTTTTCGTTTCCTCCCTCGGGCTACTAAATATAATTTCTAGAAATTACCAAAACTTGTCATGCTTCAACAGATTAAGCCGTACGATCCTGAATCCTTTTTATTCCAAAAAATGTACAAGATTTTGCATGACTATAAGCTACGATTCCAAACAGTAGATTCAGAAAATTTATCGATCTGTTGATTTTCCGCTTTTTGAGAGTCACTTGTCGCCCATTTTTTGCGGATTTTTTTTTCGCTCACATCCCTGCAAGCTTTGATATGAATGAAACCCTTGTAGTTATCTAGGTAAAAAGTTATTTATGCTACAGAACACCTTTTATATCAAAGGCAGGGATTATTTTCTTTTACCTCTCAAGGGAAAACAAAAATTTAATTAAGTTATATTTGTGTGTTAAAGTACATAAATTACAACTATATTTTGACCGTATATGGATTCCTAATTGGAGTTTGACCACTTGACAGCAGATCCCGTTGATGTAAACAAGTGTCAAGGAGTCATACTGAGATTAGGCGACAATTTCATCGCTGAATTTCTTTCTTTTTGCAAAATATTTGTATATAAACGCTCAAAAGAATACCTCTTGTATGACTGCTTTTGTCACTAGTGAGGTTTTAAAATTTGAAATTTCTGTAGAAACTTGTTGAAATTTTAGGATTATTTGCTCTCCTACCATATTTTAAGGTTGTTGAGAGAACACAGCATGAACAATATGGGTCTGTGTGTTGTAAAACAGGGCAATGTTTTTTAATAGAATATTAGAACAGTTATGCAAATGTTGTTAATTTTCCCCTTGGTTCAATTTCAATTGGTATTTTCCTTTATTCAGGTTTATGGTGATCTTTGATAGTTAATACAAAACAAAGAAAAATGCGAAATTGTACAAAGGGTCAAATTGTACAACAACAAACTTACCAAACTTTGAGCAAAACAAGACCTAATAAGGCACTTAGGAGGTTGTTGTCTTAGCCTCTTCAATAATTAAAAATATTATTGCAGTTCACAACAGTCTGTCTAAACAGCTGGTCCCTTTGTGTAGGCACCCCAGTGGTGGCTATTTGTAATACTGGTAAAAAAGGTTAAGTCTGTATCGAGCCTAGTGGCCCCTCTTGCTGGAGCGTTTATATCCCAGTTTCTGTAGGATGACGCAACAAGGAGTATTTCTACTCCCCCCTGAATGGGATGCTAGTCCATTGCAGGATTATCCCCAAGCATTAGTTCTCTGGTACTCATTTATGGACCATTGTGTCGAGAGAGGCACTATGAGAGTAATTAAAATTGTTTTGCCCAAGAACACAACACAATGATCTAGCCAATCACTGGGCTCGGAACCTGGACCGCTTGATCTGGAGTCCAGCGTGCTAACCATTAGGCCACCGTGCATCAAATCTGGTAATAATAATTATAATCATATTCAATAATTATAACAGTTATAATATTAATTTTGTTTTTGATCAACAGACATCACCAGTTAAAAAGTTAAAATGCCAGTTGCAGAAAGTGGACAAAAAGCATTTCCTGGAGCAGGAACTAAACCAGGAGTAGAGATTTGGAGAATCGAGGTATGCAAGTTTGATAAAATTTATGTAATGTTTAATAAATGAGCAGCAGTGTTTTATCAAGTTTAAAACACGAGGCGCAGCCAAGTGTTTTAAACTTGATAGAACACGAACTGCGAATTTATTGAACGGCTTAAAAATCTTCTGATGTAGATCAACTCATTCTTGCACTAATATTTAGATTTGGGGTTATTTTGGCCTAGAAAATTGGACGTAAAGTTTAGCCGTGTCTTTGTCAGATATAAAGACACTCATTAAACATTAATTTCTTAAATTGTACTTTCTTTATGAATTATTAATGAGTTTTTTTTTAAATAAATAAGAGGGTGCGTAGTCGTTGAGAGTTCATTCTGAACTTGTTTTTACCCTCACCCAACCAACAAGAAGTAATATAGTTGTGAGCTGGCCGGAAAGTAAAGTCACTCAAGTTTTAGATTAGTGAAAATATACAGCTAGTTCCAAGGAATGCTTGTTACCCAGCAGGTCCGGTGTTATACATAGCACCCTAACCGGATCCTGTATAATCATACAGGATCTTTACTAAGATCTTACACAGGATCCTGTACATTGTGCATGCCAATAGGATTATAGGATCCTAGGTAAAAATTCTATTCCTATTAAGGATCCCAAGAGATCTAATAGTATAAGATCAATCCTACAGGAGCATACATACTGTAATCCTAAAGGATTCTATGTAGGATTTCAACTAGCTATAGGGCACTGACCTGTCTTTTCTTGAGGTTGTTTAGCCTAAATTACTACTCTTCAAAAAGCCACATAAGTGTATTAATTTTTACAAATGCATTTCGGTTCATTCTTTGGTCTCCAGTGTCTACCAGGTAGTTTACTGTCTGCTCCACAAAGAAAGCTAAAACTTTTGTATAATAATTATACAAAATTTTTTCGGTGCAAAAAGGGCGGTAGTGATTTTTGGCTGAAAAATCCACATCACCAAAACTACTCCAAATTTCACACAAAGGTTTGTTTACGTCCACAAAACATTGTCCTGTTTTTACTTCCGCTGGGTTTTGCTTCATTTTTCGACAAATAACCAATGTAAAAAACTGGTTTGTCGAGTCAGCGTCTTTTGGAGTTCCTTTGTTACAATTAAACAAAGGAATTCCTAAAGACGCCGACTGGAAAAACCAAGTAATTTGCATACGTCATTTCTCGGAAAGGAAACAGAAACCAGCGAAAATAAATATACCGGTGGTCACATGATTAACACACATCAACAAACCTGCACGAAAAATTTGGAGTTTCCTTCGCAATGTTCATTCTTTGCCGGAATCACTAACGCCCTTCACTGAACCCTTCATTATTGTATTTAATAATATTTCTTTTTTTTATAGCTAATGTTCACCAGAGTATGTTCTGCAAACCATCTTACTGGCATCTAAATAAATTGAGTTTATTTTTAAAAATTATTTTGCAGTTTTTCAAACCTGTTAAAGTTGACCCCAAGACACATGGAAAATTTTACAAGGGTGATTCTTACATTATACTTGAGGTAAAGTGTATATGTTAAAATAGAAGTATTAGTCAACTCACCTATTCCTCATTGACTGTTCACTCATAGAAAACTCAGGCTCATAGTCTAATTAACAATTAGACAGCAAGCCTGAGGTTTCTTTTGGCTGATGGTTGGCGAGGGGCAAAAGCGAAAGCGAGCTGCCTTCTTGTTTTGGCATAACCTAGTGGCTGATCTATTAAACACAGAAAATTGCTGGAATTGACTTATTGACTTGGTTTAAAAATTGATAGTTAAAAACAAAGTGAAAAACTGACCATCATATCAGTGTTGCACAGTGATTGTATTAAGTAAGTTTTTCTTTTCCACTTTTTTTCTCAGACAATAGTTGCTGGAAAGAGGGCAAACATATACTTTTGGCTGGGGCCAGAAACCTCTACGGTGAGATGCAAAATCCATTTTTTATCATTTGCAGTGATTAGATGATTAGATCTTCAACTCAAACACAGCATGGAATAGTACTTCTGTGTAATTTTACCCCCGATTTCTCAATCCTTCCAATCACTCGAAGCATTTTTTGTTTCCCCTAGAGGCCAACCGGTTAGCTTAGTTGGTAGAGCGCTGGACTGCCATGCGGGAGGTCTCGGGTTCTACCAGAGCAACACTCAGGGTCTTAAAATATTTGAGGAGAATTTGCTGCCTTTGCAAATGGTTAGATGTTCTAGTCTTCTCGGAAAAGGACCGTAAACCGTAGGCCCCGTCTTCTGCTTCTTCAGTGTTATAATCAGCAAGGGACGTTAAAGAACTCACACACTCATCGTAAAGAGTAGGGCATGAAGTTCCCGGTGTTGTGGTCTGTTCTATCTAATCTATGGGTTGGGTGGTGGGGACAGAGATCAAACACATGGACCGATAGCGGCTGCCAAAGGCGCCTGATATGCTGATGTCCGGTCTCACCCCATAATTCTAATTGTGAAGCGCATTAAGCTTTGTAAACGCGCTATATTAGCACCTATATCATTCATTCATTCATGATTCTATTGTAATTTGCTTTCTAATTTATATTTTGTCATATAGGATGAACAAGGAGCTGCTGCTCAGCTATCTGTGACACTTGATGATGAACTGGGTGGTTACCCTGTGCAGCATCGTGTGGTTGGTATATTCAATATGAAATTTCCGACTTTTATTCACTATTGAATTTCACACTTGTTGCAGTACTAGTGAGAGGGTAAATATTCAAGTCGACACACCAGAGGAGACTAGACCCTACACCGAGTTGCACAAACACACATATATTTAAGGTCGGCGCACACGAGGGGACTTTATGTTGCAGGGACCTAGTCCTTGAGAACACAGAGTACACACAGAAGGGACCAGTCATGCCATTTAGCTTGCGAAAATAGTCAGTGTTAACACGAAGGGACTAGTCACAGTTACTGACCCCTTTGGCTTTTGATTGGTTGATTTTTTTCTATTTTGGTCGACTAGTCACACTAGTTCACATGAGGAGACAAGCAAAATTTCTTGCAACTAGCTCCACAATTTCAAACCAGTTTGAATTTGTGGTAATAGTTGCAGGCACTTATATTTGGTTACCATGACTACATTTTTTTTTAAAGAAAATGGGTAGTTCATACACAGGGAATTGGTTCTCAGGACTAGTCATAGGGACTAGTCCCCTCATGTGTGCCGAAATTTACGTAATTTCTGTCCTTTTTTTCATTACAGGTTGGAGGTCACGAAGATGCTCAATTCATGAACCTATTCAAAAAGGGGTACAAATTGTTTTTATTAAATTATATTTTGTCTATTATTGCGTCTGTTATAAATTATGTCGCATTTTTCACGCTGGATAATTTCTTAATATGCCACAGTGAGGCATGGTAGACTAGTGGTTTAGTGGCCCAGGTTTGAGCATAGGCTAGGGTCATTGTGCTGTTTGACTGGGTAAAAGCATCCTATTCAGGGGTAGTAACAGTACAGTTGTACCCCTATCCAGCCACCATCCCCTATTGAACGACTAGTTGTCAAAGTCCCAAAAGTATTGTCAATATAATACTGTCAATAACCCTTATTTAGGGGTCGCCTCTATTAAACACTGCAGCCACCTTTCGGCTGTCCCAATGAGGATTCTCCTATCGTTTTTATCGCTATGAAGCTGCCATTAAGAACTTGTTAAGCTTTCAACAAGCTAGCTGAATGACTGATAAAGAGTCCGAAATAGGAAGTGACGATTGATAAAAACGTTCATATCTCGACAAACACATACCTTTTATAAGACATCTTGACATGATGCTGTTGTCAATAAGCTAAGTAATGATCTTTTGAATTCCTGGCAATAAAGTGATGTTTCTACCACGCCTTATGCTAACGAACCCTCATTAAGCGGCCTGCAACCTCAATTAAGCGGCCACTTACCATTTCCCCAAAGCTGGCCACTTAATAGGGGTTCAACTGTACTCCTAGTTGCTTCATACTACAGGCCAAAAAGAGTCAGCTTCCGCACAAGAAATAAAGTTGACAATGACATCCTTATAAAATTATTTTTTCATTTGCAGCTTGCGATTGCTAGATGGTGGCCATGCATCAGGGTTCAGGGAAGGGAAGAAAAAGTTTGAAAAGGCATTGATTCGAGTGAAAGGAAAACGCAAAGTTTATGCTGCACAGGTAAGTTGCAATTGGTTTGTAAAGTAATCAACCTCTACACACATTGCAGACCTATGATGCAGCAATACTTTAAATACACTGACACTAAATAAATTAACTAGTCACGTTTGTTTTTCTTTCAGGTGCCACTCAGTGTTGATTCTCTTAACAATGGAGATTGTTTTGTTCTTGACACTGGAAGAACAATTTTTGTATGGCTCGGAAAGGATTCCAATGGCAAGGAGAGGTTTAATGTAAGTTTTTGATAATCAGCGTATGGTATTATATTGAGATTGAACATGCATGAATGATGCAGTGGTGAGAGCACTCACCTCCCACCAATGTGGCCCAGATTCAATTCCCAGACCTGGCATCATAATTATGTGGGTTGGTTTTGTTTTTAGTTCTCGTCTTTCTTTTTCTCCGGGTTCCTGGTTTTCCTTCCTATACGAAAACCAACACTTCTTAATATCAATTCCTTTGGGAATCCAAGGGCCACAGGTTTGCAAGTCGCAAGACTATCAAGTGCAACCCTTGTAAAATAAAGTCAATAGACTCATAAAATAAAGTCAATAGACAGAAAATTTGCTGTGTAAAAGAGCGTCAAGGTTCCAGCACAAAATTGTCTTCATGGCTTTTGGATGCAGCTAGTTAATAAGCAAATCCGAAAAGCTTGAACACTTCTAACTGTAACATGCTAGTGCATTAATCATTGATCAAACTACAGTTTTGGGATTATAGTACGTCATTGGACTGAGTGGAGTACAATTCAGTGAGTGCTGTTTAAACACTCACAGTTGAGTGACGTAATGTTTAATAAATGAGCAGCAGTGTTTTATCAAGTTTAAAACACCAGGCACAGCCGAGTGTTTTAGACTTGATAAAACACGAACTGCGAATTTATTGAACGGCTTAAAAATCTTCTGATGTAGATCAACTCATTTTTGCACTAATATTTTCATTTGGGGTTATTTTGGCCTAGATAATTGGACGTAAAGTTTAGCCGTGACTTTATCAGATATAAAGACACTCATTAAACATTAATTTCTTTTGTATTTTCTTTATGAATTATTAATGAGATTTTTAAACCATGAATAAAGCTAGTCAACTTTATAGTTGAGTTGCTCAATTCTAAATTTTAATTTTTATTTATTATCTCACCTGCCAACTGATTGTTGTATAGGTAAATATATATGTTTTTATGACAGGCTATAAAGTATGGACGGGAGTTCCGAGATGAGGAGAGGGCTGGTCTAGCTTCTGTGATTCTTGTCGGTAAGTGTCTTGTATGCTTTTCATCATTTGTTCATCAGTCAATTCACTATACAGTCAACTCTCTCTAAAACAGACACCCTCAGGACCGGCTCCAACTGCCGTCTTAAAGAGGTGTCCGTCTTATAGGGAGTTTAGTTTTAGTAAAATGAATTAAAAATGGCAGGGACAGGACCAACACCACAGGGCTCAAAATTGCGATCAATGTGGTCACCAATGCGACTAACATTTCATATCTATATACATTGACACTGATTTTAATTTTCAGATCTAGATGCCCAGTCAGTTTTAAGGGTAGGGTTTTAGGGTCACGGCAACATGACCCATCAAATATGGCATTGATTTGAAACTTTTGAAGGACTCTTCAATAAAACAAAGTTGTGCAAAAATCTTGTCTATAGGAGGTTGGGTGTCCAAAACTTGATGGTCAGAAAGTCTTCTTAGCAACAAAATGGTGGTTAAGAAGGATCCCCCATAAGTTGTTAGTGAATACCAAGCTACAAATTAATTCGACTAGGAAGTTGTGCCTTGCATCTCAAAAGAACATATTTTAGTTGTAATTGGTACTCCCATCATACTAATGTGCATCAATTGAAATGCAGATACCCCAGAAGAGCAAGAAGAATTCTTTTACCAATTGACTGGAAACAGACGAATTGTACCCATTACTAAAGAAGGAGAAAGTGACGAATCACATGATAAAACCATAAGTCCCAATTTATACAGGTATGTGGACACCTTTAAAGGAACTATGTCACAGATTATAACAGATTTTTGAACAGCCCAAATTTATATTTGTGTCGTAGGAAACCTAAAAATAATGGTCCAATTTTATTAACAAATGCTATTTTAGAGCACTAAAACTGTTTTAAGGCGTGTTTGGCTGCGGATGGCTCGGATGGAAATGGATTGCAATTTGAAAACGTGAAAACGCTAGCCAACGTTTTCAAGTTGTTTCCACGCACCTAAAAAAAAATCGATATTTATAGCTGAAGTTTGATTTCTATCCCCAAATAAGGGTTATATCATCCGTTAGGTTTTTAATGGGTAAAGTTACCTACCACTTTTCAGAACAGTTAAGACCAAAAAACTGCGAAATTGCTGTGACGTAGTCCCTTTAATGAAGATCGCCTTATGTCATGAGACAGTTGGCGGAATCTGTACCACTTTCTATTACAATTGACTGATCAGTAGAACTGAATGGGACTTAACAAGAAAGCGCTGCGAAAAACACGAAACAAAATACTCATGACTGGAGAGTAAGAAAGGACTGATACAAAGTCTTAAACAAAAGAGACAAATTATGTATTTGATGAGTTCTATTGAAATCAGTGGATATATGAATCATATCTCTACATTTTTATAATACAATGGACCTGCCTGGTCGGTCCTACTGCACACATGAATTATGTGTGCAGTAAGGATGTGCAAAACCAATTAGCACAGATGTCCTTTAAGTCAAAATATGGTACCATACAACCACTAAAGAACTGTGGTTATATATTTTGATTTTAGGGTCAAAGAGGATTCCAGTGGAAATATCACAATGAAAGAAACAGGAACCACACCTTTAAAGCGAGAAGATTTAGACTCGGATGTAAGTCATTTATGTAGAAAGTTTTGTTTGATTTTAAGGTTAAAATTGTGTCCCAATACTTGGTTGCAGGAGGCGTGGTGGCCTCGCGGTTTGTGTCCTGGACTCCGGATTGAGTAGTCCAAGTTTGAGTCCTGGCCAGGGCCAGAGTGGGCATTAATTAGATAATTTACGGTTCTTAATTCCCTTTAAAATACTAGCTAAGAAGCGCACAAGTTATAAGAGGCTTTTATTAGTAAGAGCATAACTAAATGGGTATCCTACACAGGGCTGCAAAAAAATTTTTTCACTTGAAAGGACATATGTCCTACTAAGACACCATCTTGGTTGGACAAAACAAAATTCTCGTCGGACAAATTTTTATTCATCGTTGCCATAAAATGATTTACGATCAAAAAATTGTTCGTACATTATGTCCGACTACACTTGGGATTTAGTCGGACATGAGCAAATTTTGGTTGGCCAATGTCTGATGACCGACTGTTATTTGCAGCCCTGCTACAGGAGCCAGAGTTTAAACTAAACTGTTTGTATCTGTTGCAGGATGCTTTTATACTTGAGACAGGACAAAGTGTTTATGTATGGCTAGGAAAGAAGGCAACTCGGGGTGAAAAATCTCAAGCTTTCAAGGATGCCCAAGTGAGTGAAAATATTCACTTTAAAGGCCCGGTCAAACGGAAGAAACATCTCAATGCAACATATTGCAACATTGTTGTACGCACGCACAACATGTTGCACATGTTTGCATGGCCACCCTGATGCAACAATTGTTGCAACCCAATGGATGATGTTGGATCAAGTTTGAAAATGGTCAAATTTTTCTCCCAACATTTCTGGATGTTGCATGATGTTGTACTCGTTTGGCCACGTTCACCAAACATTGTCGCACCAGGGCATGCACACTAGTTCGATTTGCTATTGCAAAGCACCATCCATCGTGTTGCAACATATTGCGGCAGGGTAACCAAACGTGTGCAACATGTTTTGCATAGCAGTGCTGTGCTATGTTGCATTGGACAGTCGCATCTGTTTGGCCGGCTCCTTCACAATATCTCACAACATGACCCAACAATGTTGCAATTTGTTGCGTTGAAATGTTGCTTTCGTTTGGCCAGCTCCTTCACAACATGATCCAACAATGTTGGGATATGTTGCATTAAAATGTTGCAACTGTTCGGCTGGGGCCTATTATATTGGTATATTCACAAATATGTGGTAAGACTTGCAGCTTCCGTGTAAAATCCCAGGTCCCTTATTAATACATGTATTTGGCTTTTGTTTTAAGGGGTTTCTATCTGCCAGACAACTGAATCCTAACACATCCATTAAAATCATTAAAGAAGAACTTGAGCCATCAGAGTTTAAACAATATTTTGGTGTTTGGGATGCCACAACAGGACATACATACCAGGCTGGTAGAGGCATTGCCACTAGAGGTGCGTGGTGTATGGTGCAACCATTTTACTCAAGCTTGCTTGCTTTGTTTTCCATTTAAGTTTTTCCTCTCTCCTTATTCCTTGTGGGAAGCATGGTGGCCTAATCTCGTCCCAGATCTCGTGGGCGAAGCCGAAGGCGAGATCTGGTCAAATCCGATTTGCACCACGTGATTGCCTGTCAGGAATGTGGCAGGCCAGTCAATTGCGCATGCCCTAGACAATTCTAAGAAAATGGCAATCAAATGAATATCCAATCCTCAACCAAATGAATAACGAATGCTTTACCATTCTTGTCTTTCCTGGAATAATATCTAGCAGAGTATTTTACTAAAGAATTAAGCAGAAGGCAATCATGAAAGCTTTAGGTCAGGTAAAAATATTTATTTGATTTAAAAAAATTGTTCATTTGGCGGTTACATGCAATGACTGAGACATGTCTAGATTTTATGCAAATTTGAACCGGTCACGTAATCAAACGTAAATATTCTTACGGCAGATTCTCTGTTTTTAAACATCGTTATTCGTCAGAAATAGCTTTATAGTGCTACAAACAACTAAAACGAAATCTTCTTGTCTTTTGAGGCCGACTGTAAACAACGAAACGTCTCAAAAATGAATATATTGTGATTGCGTGCATGATCTATAATTTGCATAAAAAACAGACATTGAATTCCCTTGGGGCCGCATCACACGTTCAAATTTTAGCGCTGTGACAGCCATGCTTTGAAACAGCCAATCAAAAAAATTGAATTTTCTTACTTGGCCAGATCTCGCCTTCCGGCTTGTCTACCTGCGAGATGTGGGAACAAGATTAATGGTGGCCTTATGGTTAGGGTGCGGGGTTTGGAATCGAGCGGTCTGGGTTTAAGCCCTGGTCGGGATCATATTGTTGACTGTTCTTGCCCATACATTTAACTCACACAATGCCAGGTATAAAAATGGGTACCAGCGAACTTACTGCTGGGGGTAACCCTGCGATGGACTAGCATCCCATCCAGGGGGGAGTAGAAATACTTCTAGCTGCTTGATGTTTTTATTTTACTTCTAGTTGCTTCATGCTATGGTTAAGCTCCGGCCTGATGGGCCATAAGGTTCAAACACAGTGATATCATTTATAGGCAACTATGCAAAAAATTGACAGTTCTTTTCAAGAATATGCAATCTTTTGGCACTTCTCCAATTCTTCACTGAGCAGGTCGTTTGTACTCCAGTTTCTATCTTGAATAGACCTTTCCCGCATTGCGTTTCGATACCTGCAACAATGGCTTATTTGTAGTCTTGCTTCTCTTTCCAATGTCACTTATTTGTTGCATTTTAACTTATTTAAATTGATTGTAATTTAATTCATGATGAATTCATGAATACTAATATAATTATTATAATTTATTTTAAATTTATAATTGACAATGATTTTAATTTATTTTCATTTACTTAATTTTCATAGAACAACTTGACCAAAGACCAAAGTTTGAAGTGAAATCCATGCACGAGAGGAGAGCTTCCATGACCAGCACTCTCCCTGATGATGGGACGGGCACTGTGCAAGTTTACAGAGTAAAAGGCTTTGAGTTAGAACAAGTTCCAGCTAAATCTCAAGGAGTGTTCTATTCTGGCGACTGCTACGTCATTCTGTACACTTATCTCAAGAACAATCGGGAACGTCATATCATCTACTTTTGGCTGGTGAGTCATTTGAGTACCACAAAATAAATAAACTAGTTGGTAGTTCAGAAATCAAGCAGGACACAACTTGCTTTGCAAGCCAAATATGCTGAAAAGCCTTGTTTTCACCAGCAATGCAAGTACAAGTGCAAGCATAACAGCCCTTCTTTCACCGTAAAAACGGCCTTGATGTAAGCACAAGCACACCACCACATCCAGGATTTCATTAAGTTTTGAAGTAGGCAGGCACCAAAAGGAGAGTAGATGGGCAGAAAAGAACATAGTGAAACAAATGTCTGTACGTTAGATTTAAAAGTAGCCAGGAAGTGACTTTTGTGTAGCTGGTACTGGTATCCGGGTCCTGCCTTCTAATGAGAACCGTGACATCCTGTTCCAAAAATGTAACTGTCATAACTTGTCAAGTGATTTTTTTATTGAAATTAAGGTAAAGAGAAATGTGATTTGATTTCTCACATTACTTTCTGTTTTGTCAGGGAAATGATAGCACAGCAGATGAACAAGGAGCAGCCGC
Source organism: Oculina patagonica (assembly GCF_052425735.1). NCBI lineage: Eukaryota > Metazoa > Cnidaria > Anthozoa > Scleractinia > Oculinidae > Oculina > Oculina patagonica. The sequence continues at coordinate 20,429,699 of NC_135768.1, forward strand.
AGCTGGTGCTATTGCCTTAGATGACAAGTTTAGTGGAGAACCCTACCAAGTAAGTACTTTGTTTTGTTTCATTGTCCTCGTCATTGTCATTATCGTTGTCATCATCATTATTGTCCTCCTCGTTATCATTATCATTGCCATCATCATCATCATCATCCTTGTCATTATCGTCATCATCATCATCATTATTGTCCTCATCGTCATCATTATCATCATCACTATCCTCAGTTTTATCATCATCATCTGCATCATCATCATTATCATTATTCTTGTCCTTCCTCTCCTCATCATTGACATCAAGATAATCACCACCGCCGCCAACACATCATCACCACCTATATCGTCATCACATCATCATTATTGTTCTTATCGTCATCATCATCATCATTGTCCTCATCGTCATCATTATCACTATCCTCAGTTTCAACATCATCATAATCACTATCCTCAGTTTCATCATTATCATCACCATCATCCTCATTATTCTTTTCCTTCTTCTCATCATCCTTGACATCAACATAATCACCACCACCATCATCATCACCGTCAACATCGTCGTCGTCGTCATCATGACTCTTTGTGCCAATACACACTTACCAATACAACATTCCGTCTGGATGCTAAAATAACCCTCATGCTTCCACTGTTATCTTTTGGTCTGAAGAAATACAATACAATACAACTTTAATGTCCATACGTGGGACAAGGTCTCCCTCAATGTCCGAGCCAGAGGCTCATGTGTAAAACGTAGCGCACATTGGTTCCAACTTGCTCCAAGGGCAAGCTGGAAAATTCATTTTCTTTGCACCCTGCTTAAAAGATGAATTTTAACAGATAGGAAAATATTTGGGTCCCCCTTAGGATTGAGAAGCTTTCCATAACAATGAACAGAAATGTCTATGTTATATTAAACAGGTGCCCATAGAGGATTTAAACTTCTCAAGAGTTTGTTTAGTTTTGATTTGGGAATAAGATCAAAAACTCTGTAAGTGATTCTGTGAACATTCTACAAAACAGTGGTCTTTCCTTCCCAGATCATGCGTATATTAATCTTGACTGATCAGCTGGTGATCTTTTTGCTTGTTGAATATTTTGCAGGTTCGGGTTTGTGAAGGAAAGGAGCCTGAACATTTCTTCATGATTTTCAATCGCCGGCTGCTTATCTATCAGGTGAGTATTACTAACTGTTTCAATAAGAATACTGTATTTCCTTGAAGAATAGCTGTCCCATGATCAGTTTGCTCCTCTCAAATAATAGCCCCTTTTGTGAAAATATTTAAAATAACCACCTCCCTTATTTTGTTTCACCAAAGAATGTAACATAGTGACCCCACAGAAGAAGCTCTTTGAGAGATTTAACCTGCTGAACTTCTCAAGTTTGCTCATTTTGCAGCCCATCTCAATCTTTCGTAATCTTAACTATCCTTGTTCATTTTTGGTTTATTTTAACATCTTTGGCATTTTTCTATCTTAGTAAACTATTATTTTAAGGTTTTTTTCGATTTGAAGGTAATTCTGATATTTCTCCGTCAAGTGTAAAGGAACTGTGCCATGAATTTTAGCCAAATTTTGACTTAAGACAATGTCCACCAAATCGAGTGAAATACAAAAATAACCATTTAAAAACCGTGAAGGAACATCTCGCTTAAACAGCATATACAAAAGAAGGTACAGATTGACAAAAACTGGAGAAGATTTATACAGATTGTGATATGGGTTTTTGAAAAACTGTTAGGCTGAACAGTTTTTAAAGATTACCTTGTTTGTTTGTAACTGTTAATTATGACGTCTGGGAGACATATAGTTTTCTTTTTGATGAAGCTTAGGTTTTGTCATCCATAAAGAACTAATTTATTCGCAAAAATTAATTGTAATTTTGTAGGGTGGACATGCTAGTGGTTTTAGGAACTTGAAAAGTGAAGGAACTGCCTCAGAAACCCGTCTTCTTCAGGTTCGCGTCACTGGACAAAATTCTAGGATTGTTGAGGTAACCTACTAGTATGATGAAATTAGTTTACTGCAAGTTGCGTTATAAACAATTGGTATTAACTTAAAGTGATTTTCACTTAAGTGTTGAAAGTAATTTAATTGTTTGCTTTGGTTTTGCATAACTATGCTAAGAAATTAAGTAGGTAAAGCAGCCCTCCAAGTTTATGTTTCCTAAGTGGCTATTTGGCCACCGTCTGCTCAAGTTTGGTTGCCAGTGAAAAATTTTAGTCGCTAAATTAAGCTCACCTTTTCAATCCTTCTTCTCAATTTTAGTTGCGAAGCTGGCAACTTCGGTTCCAATTTAGTCGCCAGCTCCAAATTTTATTCGGCATGGCGAATAACATGGTCTTACCTTGGAGGGTTGTAAAGTCTACATTGGAGCCTAATGGCCCATCGTTCCAGAGCTTATCCTGGTTTCTGTAGCACAAAGCGACTAGGAGTGTATCTACTCCCCCCTGGATGTAATGCTTTTAGTCCATCACAAGTTTATCCCCCCCAACCCGACGTTAAATTCGCTGGTACCCATTTATACCCTTGGGTGAAAAGAGGCACTATGAGAGTAAAGTGTCTTGCCCAAAAACAAAATGCAGTGCACTGGCTAGGGCTCAAACCTGGACTGCTAAATCTGGTCCTGCGTACAAACCATTAGGCCAGGGTCTGGAGGGGGGGGGGGGGGTCCTGATCCCGCATTCCCGCTCCATTTTTACGAAAATCCCGAATCCCGCACTTTTTTAATCGCTATCCCGAATCCCGTTTTTTTTTTCTCCAAAAGCTAATAAATGTAAGGTGTAGATTTGCCCTTTCGATTGAAATAGCTTTTCATACCTCAGTATGATGAAAGAGCACGATATGACAGCGTGTAAGACTGGCGTGATGGGTCATCCTATAACAACCTCGTCTGTAGGGCGCTGTTCCCTTCAGAGCGGGAGGAAAAACACCCTGGGGAAGAAGTTCGTCCTGTTAGCGTACGCACTGTCCTTGATAGAAAGTTTACAGGAACAACCTCAACCGCGTCTTATCTATAGTTTGGTTAAAGCGAGACACCACTTAGCGCTCGCCTGGTTGATTCGCTTTCGCAGCTAGAACGTCTATTTGGGTCGTGTCGATTTCCCGAATTCCCGACAGACAGGCCAAACATCCCGCATCCCGTGTCCAAATTTTGGTGAATCCCACTTCCCGGAGAGAAGTCAAATCTCGAATCCCGTCAAAATATTTTGCGTTTTCCCGAATCCCGCACCGTACTTTCGACAAATCCCGGATCCCAAAAATACCCTTCCTGACCCTGTTAGGCCACCACGCCTTCAGTTCCACAAGTGTGTACTAATAAGATTTATTATATAAACATCAGTGAAATACCAGGAAATCTTTCGCGCGAAAAAATCATATCTTCACACGTGAAAATAACATGTTATTTTCACATGTGAAGATATCGATTTCGAAACATTTTCTGACAAGTTTGCCCTGTTTCAATGCTGAATGAGCCAAAGTAAATCGATATTAAGTCGAAACATCTTCGGATCTTCCTCGGCAATCTTCGGCAATCTTCGGATATCTTCGGCAATTTTCGGAAAAGTTCGGAAAATGTTCGGAAACATTCGTACGACCTTCGGACAACATTTTGCAAATCTTCGGAAATCTTCGGAAAATGGTCGGCAATCTTCGGAAAATCGTCAAAAACATCGTAATTAGTAGGTTTATATAATAAACAGAATATTACATGGTTGCTTGGAGATATGAAATTTATCTTCTCGTGTTCAAATCGATATCCCACTCGTTCGCTGCGCTCACTCGTGAGATATCGATTTGAACACTCGAAGATAAATTTCATATCTCCGCGCGACCATGTAATATCCTCTATGTATTTATATCATTAAACAGGTAATGCCTGTAGCCCAATCCCTGAACAGTAGTGACGTGTTCGTGCTGCACAGCCCTACTCTTTGCTTTATCTGGGTTGGAAAAGGCAGTATTGGTGACGAGAGAGAGGTTGCTAGAGAGGTGGTACGGCTTATTTGGAAATCAGATGATGCAGATCTTTTGATGGAAGGAAAGGAACCAGTTAACTTCTGGAATATGTTGGGTGGGCAAGCTGACTACGGATCAGCCAAGCAGATCTGGGTATGTGTTTAAGACGAATGTAATTTCATCATCCTCTGATATCCTTAATAAGTTTTAGCGGAATCGATGTTGAAAATTCAGTGAATTAAAGCTTTACAAGATAACACCCCCTCAAAAAAGTTTGGCTAATGAATTTATTAATGAGCAAGGGTCCTGCGCGGCCTTTACGGCAGTTTTAAAAGCGTCAAGTGTCTTTCAGTTATATCTTTCTTCTGGTGTTTAAAAATTTGACCGGCGTGTACATTGGACTCAATAAATGAACGTGAGGTTTCTTCAGTTTGAACTCAACTTACAATAAAGGCATTAGATATCGTTCTGTTGCTTTAAAATTGCATGTTTTAGTCTTGTATTGTATTGAAAAACACGAGTCTGTGCCATTTATTTTAAGAGCCCACTTAATACAGGCACCCTGGTAAAACGGAAACTTTTTCATGCCTCTTTGTGTTTGTATTAACTGGGTCCCTCTGTACTTACTATCATGTTTTTGTTTTTCAGGCAGAAGAAGAATTTTCCGAACATGCCGCCAGACTGTTTCACTGCTCTAACGCGTCAGGCAGGTTCAAAGTTGAGGAGGTTCTTGACTTCACCCAAGAGGATCTTGAGGAAGATGACGTCATGATCCTTGATGCCTGGACTCAGTTGTTTGTGTGGGTGGGTGCGACTGCACGCAGAGAGGAGAAGCAGGAGGCCATAAAGACTGCTTTGGTAATGTTATCTATGACGATATTTTGTGTTTCTTACAGGAAGTGTGTTAGACCATGCATATAGCCCGGATGTAAGCGTGCTTGGCTGATTTCATGAAAACCTACCGCTGCGCGAGTTTTGTGTTCGTTTCATATAGCAAGTTTCTTGTCTTGTTTCGCTGTCAGCGTTTGTAGTTTTTCCAGCCGCATATAAAGTTACGTTTGAAGGGTGACAGTCTAGGTTGTCAAACATCACACCCGCTTTCAGTGTTCATCTTTCGATGTGCTAAACAAACAAGACGGATCGAAATCCGCCAATCACAGCCCACTAGCATAAATTTCTTAACTTGTGGGCTCATTTGCATGAAACCAACACCTGTATGCATCGGTTTTGATTGGCTCATTTCAAACAGCATGTCGAAAGACGATGTCGAAAGATGGACGTAGAAAGATAGCTATGCACGTAACACTGAAAGCGGGTGTAAGTGGCCAAAGTTGAAGAGATGATTTTTATCATTTACTTGGTCATAAATAGCTATTAGGTAGAAGGGAAACCTATGTTAGCTTTTTTTTCTCGTAAACCTTTCTTTGCTTTACAAACGCAGTTTAGTTTACGAACGCTAAGAGAGTTTATTTCAGTCTTCCCATTTGCAATTTGAGTGTCCAAACAGCGGGATAAAAAAACACAATTACAATTAGTTATTCTCTAAATAAAAGAGCTTCTGGCCAAAACAAATTATATCTGCTTTCTCTTCTACCGTATAACTGTATATGAGCAAAACTTCTGCGTGAAATCAAGATTTTGCTCCATATCTCTTCTGTTAATATCTTAGTGAAAGAAATTTCTTGTCAGTGTAGAAATTCTCGTCAAACATGAAAACATGAGCTATGGGTTTTCAATTTTGTTCAAGTTTTAACCATTGTATTGTATTGTATTGTATTGTATTGTATTGTATTGTATATTGTAACCAAGTTTTAACCCATTTGTACCTCAACCATTGTATTGTATTGTATTGTATTGTATTGTATTGTATTGTATTGTATTACATTACATTGCATTGTATTGTAACCATCGTTGCAGTACAGTCGAACCTCTCCTTAAGAACACGTGCTTATTACAGACAGTTTACTTGGTCCGAGAGATTCCAAAATTCATATACAGTCAACTCTCGTTATAGCGGACACGATCGGGACGTCGTTTAGTGTCTGTTATAGCGAGAGTCTGTTATAGCGGAAGTCATTTCCAGTCAAACCTCTTTAGCCGGGGATCTGGATTTTCTCCGTTATAGCGAGTGTCCGCAATAGCGGGGTGTCCGCTAGACTGTCCACAGCCCTCTATTTTTTCGTGTTTTTTCAAACGATGAGCGCGCGGTGAGAACGGCGAGAGAACTGGACGCCAGCGCAAAACGGAAAAAGCAAGGGGATGGTGGTGGGGGGGGGAATCTTCCCGCCCCCCTCCCCCCGCGCTCGCGCTTCGCACTCGCTTCGTTTGCTTTTTTGCGTTGAAAAATCGAGAGGCTGTGGACAGTCTAGGTGTGCGCAAGGCGAGAGTTTACTGTAAACTCTACCTATACGATACGGACACCTCCATAAAACGGGCACTCCTTATTGGCCCATTGGTGTCGTATTAAACAGGTTCGACTGTACTACAGTTCTAAACAAAAATTCTATCACTTTTTTTTTAGGAATACGTGAAGACAGATCCACGCCAGCGATCTCCTAACATGACCATGTCAGTGATCAAACAGGGGGCAGAGCCCGTGGCGTTCAAATCTTACTTTGTGGCCTGGGAACCACAGATGTGGAACAAGAAGATGAGCTATGAAGATCAGTTGAACGCCATTAAACAAGACAATGCTAAAGTGAATCCGGACGCATGGAACATGGTAAGGAAACCTGTGTCATGGCTGAAGTTTTGCTAAATAAGACTAACGCTCAGAAAGAAATTCACAGCTATTTTTTTGTTTTCAAGCTTGCGTAATATTGCGTGGAACAACACTGCACTGAAATTAAAACAATGTTGCGCAGCGCAGTGCTTTGCCCGTGTAGCCACCGTCCTTGTCAAGGCGCCGCGACGCGTCCAAATGTTGGTGCGAAAAAATCAACTTGTGGTGACCTTTTGCTGTATATAGAGCTTGCGAATCACCACCAGAGTCCCAAAGCGGTTTAGGGCCTCAGGTCTCTAGGGCTCTTGGCTCTGGGCTCTGTGAAAAACTTTCTTAAGGGCTTCAGGGGCCCTGTCTCACGAAACGCCAAATCGGTGACAAGTGGCTGTATTCGCAAGCTGATAGAGCTCTGAACGTAAAACGAAGTCGTGTTGATTTACTTTACAGACCGAGTGGGAAGAGAAACTCAAGCCAAAGAGTTTTCCTCTGGAGGTCCTACAAAGGAAAGGAGAGGACTTACCCGAGGATGTGGACCCCACTAAGAAAGAGGTATGTTCAACTGTCAAATTCTCCTTACTTATTCCCATACATTTCTTTTAATGTTAGTTCTAAGAATTTGGTGATACTGATTTCTTTCACCTGTGGCAAAATGACAAAATAAACCAATGAGAATTTGAAGCAATCACCCGTAACCGGTGCCAAGCGCGGGAAAACGTGTATGACCAAGTCACGTGGTTTGGTTTTGCATGATCTGATTGGCTGGCTATGTACGTTATACTGTACTGCACGTGGCGCGAGGTTCTTCAACCAATCACGTAGCGTAGTAAGGAAAGACCTGGGCCGGGATGTTCAAAGCATGATTAAGTGCATCCAGGATTAGCATGAATTTTGATTTCAGTTTTTGAACTTTTCAGTAAAGATTTTTGTTTACACAGTTTTCAGTCGTCCAGTTTTGACGTCGAATTTTCTCAAACTCCACAAAACATAAGCAATAAAAACACTTTTACACAAGAGAAGTAAAACCCTCAGTCACCATTTAATCCTAGGTTAGTGTCAATCGGCTTTCGAACAACAAGGCCCAGAACAATGACGGATTGTTTACTTTCGACACTCAGTTGAAAAGCGCTCCACCTGTGATCTTATTTCTAGAATACTTGCAACACCATTAATAAGGAAGGCACGGTGGCCTAACGGTTAGCACGCTGGACTCCGTATTGAGTTGTCCGGGTTCGAGCCCTGGCCGGGGTCACTGATTTTATTGTGTTGTAAAAATGTAAATGTTGTTTATGGTGGTCATGCACTTAGCTTCGAGATAGCTAGTTTACAGGCATGCCACTAAAACAGAGGAAACAAATATTTTAAATGAACATAACATGGTTAAAAATTCCAACTGGCAGGAGGCAGACCAGTTGGCTAGACCAGTTGGGCAAGACACTTTACTCTCATAGTGCCATTCTACACCCAAATGTAGAAATGGGTACGGGCAAAATAATGCTGGGTGTAACCCTGTGATGGACTAGAAACTTATCCAGGGGGAGTAGAAATACTCCTGGGATGGGAGTGCTATGGGCCACTTGCCTTGATGTAGACTTACCTTTTTATCGTAATCGCAACGCTATTTTTTCGTTTATTTTAGTTGCATCTGGAGGACGACGAATTTCAACGTGTTTTCCAAATGTCCAAGAAAGAATGGGAGGGTGTTCCACAGTGGAAGAAAAACCAGGCCAAGAAAACCCTTGATTTGTTCTAAAAGAACAAAACAACCACTGCCACTAATTTAGCTAATATAATACATTGTTCTTATCCGTACTTAATCCAACCTTAGAGCTGTAGGTAATTTTGAAAGTTCCCGTTTTTTCTAATATTGCGATTAGTAATGTAGTGTTTTAATAGTTTTTTGGCGCTGGCGAGTCTTTGCCCCCGTCCACACTGACCCGGGTGAATTTGAAAACGGAGGAATTCGAAAACGCCGCGTAAAATGTTTTCCGTCCACATTAACCCGGGTAAATTTGAAAACGGTACCCACTTTGGAGAGCGTTTTTGAAAAGTACCGTTTTCGGTGTCCAAAAACGCCGTTTCAGTGTGGACGGTTGGACTATCCGGGTAAAAAAAAGATGCGTTTTCAAATTTACCCGGGTCAGTGTGGACGGGACCTTAAATTCGAAGGCTCTAGCAGTAACTTATAAAAAATCTAACGGTGTATTAAACTAGGTAGGTTTAAATAAGAAAAAATGTGGAATTTATTTCCGCAGCCTATCCTTAATCATCCTCGGAGACCCAGGGGCAGTTAGTGGGGGCGGGGAAAAGTCTATACGGGCGAAAAAAAAATCGGCTAAGAAAAGTCAAGAACGAAAATAATATTATTTTCGTTCTTGACTTTTCTTAGCCGATTTTTTTTTTCGCCCGTATAGACTTTTCCCCGCCCCCACTAACTGCCCCTGGGTCTCCGAGGATGATCCTTAATAATAATAATAGGCATTTTTTGGCTGGACTTTGCATAACCGACAAGAACATATTTTTAAGTGTTTTAACTTAAGGTCATGTTACATGAGGCGATGTCCATTGCAACTTGCAACACAACGATGAGTGAAAAACGTTGCAAGTTGCAGAGGGAGTGTTCAGATTTTTTTCGCAACTCGGAAAGCGCTCGCGAAATTTCCCGCGAAAAGAACGGGCTCTGATTGGATCATTTTGCCCGCGAAATTTGCCGCGAAAAGAACGGGCTCTAATTGGATCATTTTAACAAAATGACGCATGTTGCGATTGACGCAGCAACTTGTCTCGCAACGTTGCGAAAAGTAGAAGATAGTTCTACTTTCTATGCAACTCTCATTGCCGCATTTTGTTGCATTGCGGGTTGCAGAAATTTGGGTGTTGAACATTAATTTTGGCAACTGGTAGTGCAACGTTTGTTGCGTTGCAAGTTGCAAGGAAACTGCTTTGTGTAACATGGTCGTAAATGAATGAAGCAATGCAATATAAATTTTGCTAGGTATTTCAATTTGAATTTCAATGTAATGGTAGCACAATGCACACCAGGTCTTGGATATAAAATATTTTGCGTGTGTGACCGTTTGCGGTGGTGTGTTGGGATGTCACGCAACGCTTCTCTCCATTGCATTGCGTGACAACTACAAAACAGCTTGCGAAGGAGGCTTGTACTGCAGCCAGGGAGACAAATTCTGTGTTCGGTAAGGAAATTGAGTCAGTGGTCTTTAGCGCAGTTGCTTAGCAACATGACGTAACGTTACAGTGTCATTGTGACGTCACCACTTCTGGTTTTCGTTGACTAAAATTTTGCGAGAGTGCCCGCGCAAAGTTTTTATTGGATGAAGTCTTCGTGTTTTTTAACTAAGATTTGCCGAAGACGGAAATTGTTCCCCTGGCTGCAGAATTGTTGGACGCAAGTCTCAATGAATTTAATATTATACACAAATAGAATTTAGTATTTAATGTATGTAATTTAATGTATCACTTAGCCCGTGCTTTGGGAACAATTAACTTAGCTTAGGTAGCAAACGAGTTATTCCAATAAGTTCCCGCCATTTTAAAGGCAACGGTTTTAACCTCACCCCAGTCTCCCTCCCGTATCCGTTTCAACAAGATGGGAGGTTACTAAGCATAGCTTATAGTCAAGCCTGGTCGTCACACTTTGTGGCTGGAAAATATTGCAATCATACTTAGATGTGTTTCTATGAATAAAATATTCTGCAAAGAGAGTGTGTGAAGTAATGATGACGTAGCGTCAACTTGTGCTCGAACGGAGTAGTCGGGTAATATAGTGATGACGTGTGATTAGCCTCGTCTCCATGGCGCTTTTACCTTCAAACGAGGCCAAATGACGTACCATGTCTAAGTGTGTGACCTTGACTTTGATTATAAGGTGAGAAAATTTGGCGGAGCGTTGTGAAACGTGGAGGGGCCCATCGTACTTCAAGCCAAGCAAATATCCCCCGGGGAGCGTATCCCCCTTCTCAAATTTCACGAAATGACTTGAACAGCGTCCGGTGTGTCCGTAATCGATCTGTGACAATGCATTACTAGGCAGTTCAGACGATCCTGCTTCATGGTGCTTTTAACAGCTTGCAGCGTTTTGGGAAAAGGAGTTCCGTTGAAATTCCTACACCCTTTTATCCCGCCAAGTACGATCCTGATAAAACGATTTGTGTCTTGACAAACCAATTTTTTGCTGCACTAGCGATAATTTTGCGCGCCCCTCAAAAAAATTTGTTTGGGGAGGGGGGCTACAGCCCCCTAACCCCCCCCCCTGCTCCGCCGCCTATGAGATTTGTTTTCGTTTTTTGCTTATTTTCTTTTTCTTTTTGCGATCTTCTCATTTCACGCGGTCAGCAAGCCAAGGACACAAGTCATGAAACGAGAACAAAACAAAGCCAGGATTTTCATTTTTTTCTAGCCTGCAGGCACAGACTAATTACCACTGCCCTATATAATCGGCCATGTGGCAAAGCAATAAATAAATGGCTCATTTATCATAATTAACTTTATTATAATTAACGTGCGACATCAATTGTTTCAGGCTCGTGAAAGCTTTAATTCGTTTTTATTATAATTAACGCGCGAGTTTAATTGTTGCAGGCTCGTTCTCAAGCGAGAGATTCGTGAAGCAAGCACAGGTAAAAACCAAAGCGTACTATAAGAGCTTGTCAGTATATGGATTTGAAATAAAATTGAGAAAAATATCTCTTACAACCATTGAAAGCTTTAATAAAACTTAAAACCTTACCTGGTGTCGCGCGATTTTCGTTTCAACGGTCTGAATTCAATTCAATTCTGCAACAGACGGTTAAGACGACAATCGCGCGTATGGCTCTCTAAAGCACTCTAAAGACAAAAAAAGTGACACCAGGTAAGGTTTAAGTTTTATTAAAGCTTTTCAATGGTTTTAAGAGATATGTTTCTCAACTTTATTTCAATTAAAGTTTGTAAAAGGTACATCCATACAAACTCATAGTACGCTTTGGTTACCTGTGAAATAAGTTGAAAAAATTGTGTAAATTTAAAGCTGCGGATTGCAGACATTTATCCACTAACGCCCATACTCATTCAAAATTTGTCTCATTCTTCAATTCAAATAAGTAAAGCTTATTTTTCCGCAATTCAATTCCTAATGGAAATCGAGATCAGAAATATCAGCGCACTTGGAGCCTATTGTAAACATTAACTGTGGCTACACAAGGCCATTACAAAGTTTCCCTGTCGAAAGTAGCTGTTTGACATGTTACCGATTTTACCCCGGAAAACATTTATCGAGGTAAATTTATCTGGTTTAGCTACTGAGAACAATAATAATTTCCCCAGGTGAAAAAACTTGGTTGTAAGTTTGTTCAATTTCTCCTGGAGCGCTTTCCATTTGTATGGAAGAACCGGTTGTTTCGGTGAAAAATCAAATGGAACCTTCCTTTCCACTGGACATTTTTTCGAAAAAAAACCTTCAGATGTATTCCTCTTTCTTCCGTTTTTCCGGTATGACCGAAAATTTTATGTTCCATTTGCCACAACCGGTCCGTTCGTTCGCAGAGCACTTAAGAACGGTCAAATTTACCCGTTGTATCGCTTCAAATGTATGCAAAATTCCTGTCGAGTGTAGATAGAGGACGTTTCTTCTCAAAGAGCGAGGGTTTTTCTTTTGAACCTTCTTCAAGGCTTCAGGAAGAAGGAAGCTAGATAAAGGACCCATAAAGTAGGAAAGTTTCACCTTCGATCACCATGTTACCCTTCTGAAGGTCTCCGCACACGTGGGGACATGTCGCAGGGACATGTTGCAGCAACCAGGGCCGTAACTAGCGGCAAGACGAGGCACTTGCCTCGTCTAGATTTTTACCCAAAATGACAAAGAAAACATGTTTTGTTGGGAAAATAATCCTCAGTTGAACAAGATTGATTTTTCTCAAGAAATGTCTCTGACAGAAATTCAGAGCTTCTAGATTACAAACTCTTCTGGAGGCCATGCCCCCAGATTCCCCTAGCAAAGATCTTGCCTCGTCTATGGCAAAGGTTTGGTTACGGCCCTGGCAACATGTAGCAGCGACAAAATCATGTGTTGTTCAAACTGAGGGGACATGTAGCAGGGACGATTTTGCGGCAATTTTGTCCCTGTGACTTGTTGCACGGAATTCGACTCGTTGAACTTCGTGCAACATGTCGCAGGGACAAAATGTTGCACGAATTCGTGTTGCACGCTCCAAAAAAATGTAAAAATGATCAGCACACACGAGAGGACATGTCCCCGCTACATTTTCTTGTGTGTGTACACATTGTGTTTTTGTCGCTGCTACATGTCCCCGCTACACGTCCCTGCTTCATGTCCTCTCAGTGTGAACAACATAATTTTGTCGCTGCTTCATGTCGCTGCGACATGCCTCTGCGTCTTGACCCCACGTGTGCGGAGACCTTATTAAGGGAAGTTCAGTTTAAGGAAGGGCACGTGCATACACAATCAGTTAATTAACCCTTTGTTAGGCACACCGTGTGCGTCTTGAACATCAATGAAAATGATTTTGGTTATGATTATAGAACAGAAAGCTTTGGTTTACAGTCAGCTCTCTCTAAACGGACACCATCGTGACCGGCTCCAACTGTCCATCTCAGAGAAGTGTTCGTCTTTTATATAGAAAGTTTAGTGAGTTTACGGCAGTAAAATGACTGAAAAACGACAAGGACGGGACCAACACCAGGTGTCCGTCTTACAAGTACAGAGGTGTCCGTTAAGAGAGAGTTACTTGTTCTAGTTTTCTTTGATGTGTGGCGAAAAATAGGTTCTCATGGAATTCTGAGCCGTGTTTAATATTTTCCGGCGAGACTTTATAGTCATGCGGAAAATTTTTAACACAGGTGTTAGTAAGAGAGAGTTGACTGTACTCGTTTTCTTTGATGTGTAGCGAAAAATATGTTATCATGGAAATTCTAAGCCATGTTTAATATTCTTCAGCGAGACTTCCTTTCCGGAAAATTCATCCCCCCCCCCCCCTTGGAAAACTCCTAAGTTCGTGTTACCTTCATTTACCGAGCTACAAATAAAACCCTAGCTAATTCTGCCGAGGGAAAATTATATTTTGTTTTGTAATTATGTAAACACGGTTTAATTTACATTTACATTTACACTGGTTGTTGTCATTATCGGCAATAAAAGGATTAGCGTTAAACATGATAATTGAAAAGTGCTTTTAACCTGCTTTTTGTGTCTCGCTTTTTACAAAAGAAGGGCTGAATAGAAAACATAAGATACGAGACCTTTACATACAGATTTTTAGTTTCAACCGCTAACCTCGAGACTCGGCTTGAAATTTGCTGTTTGCTGTCAGATTAAAATTCAGGCAGCAAAAGGTAAAATTAAAGCTTTATTTCCATAAAGGCAAAAGTGACCTCCGCACCATCTTCGTCGCTAGTTTGAATCACACTATTGCGTTGCATTCGCGTTTTAAACGATCATTGAATCGTCTTTATTTTACGAGGGTAGCACGTAACAGTCTTGCGTTGCGACTGACAAACCTGTGGCCCTCGGATCCCCGATCGAATTGGAATTTAGAAGTGTTAATTTTTGTGGAGGGAGGAAAACCGGAGAACCAGGAGAAAAACCCTCGGAGCAAGGACGAGAACCAACAACAAACTCAACCCACATATGGCACCGCGCCGGAATTGAACCCGGGTCACATTGGTGGGAGGCGAGCGCTCTCATCACTGCGCCATCCCTTCTCCTCCTATTAACTCATCGACTCCTGGAGTTTATGAGAAAAAACGCATTCTTAAGTAATTTTTGACATTTTCTGGTCAGTTATGAACTACAGTTGAATCCCGAGAACTCGAACCCTCAATAACTCGAACCTCCCGCTAACTCGAACCTTTCTTGATTCCCTCCAGGTCATTTTCTTGCTAATTTTAACCTCGATAACTCGAACTCCCGATAACTCGAACCTTTTTCGATTTCCCTTGAAGGTTCGAGTTATCGGGATTCAACTGTAAATAGGCCTTATGCATGATAACGTCATATGCTCAAAATTCACCACCAAGCCTCGTTTATACGCGAATTATTCTCAACCCTCTTCCACCTTCATACAGTTTTCACGTGGGAATTCTTTTCATCTTTGCTGCTTAGGGAATTCCAGTCACGGTAAAATTTGCAAGTTTGCACTTCAAAAGCGAGGCTTGGTGGTGAAACTAGCCAGTCTGACGTAAACATGCATAAGGGCTATTACATCCAAACTACTTAAAACGCATTTGCAACACAAAAGCATTTGTGGCTCGCCACCAGCATCGCATACGACATTTTCATTCTCGTCACCAGAAGGATCGCGGCCTCTGGGGACGAGAATACGACATTTTATATTAGCTCAGGCATGCGCACAAATCAAAACTTTGAGGTTTTGGACCAGAAATCATTGTCCTTTCTCTTTGGACTTTCCTTTTTATTATTATTTTTTTCGCTTTTCCTTTTTTCTCCTTTCTTATCTTTTTGCTATACAGTTGTTGCCCTTTTACCGGGCTTGCTTTCAGTTCTGAAAAACGAAAAACGAAACTGCAAATTATTCCTTCATGGAGTAGCTAAGCCGGGGTAGAAGAGGGAAAATTTCCTCTGAGTTTTTCACTAAAACTGTTATGCGTTTTCGCTCGTATATCAAGCTCAGTTAACTAAATCACTCTGCATTTTGGGTGAGTCTTCCATTTCATGAGTTCGAGTTCGAGTTCGAGTCAGAATTCCGTTTCGTTAAAATTTTCTTTTGTTTTTTGCGTTTTTTCCTTCTTTTTTTTTGGTTTTTTTTTCTCCTTTTTTTTTGGTTTTTTTTTTTTTTTTTTTTTTTTTTTTTTTTTTTTTTTTTTTTTTTTGCGCTTCCCACGGGAAACGCTTTGGGTATTTATAGAAAGATCTTTTTTTTCCTGCAGAGCTTAGAAATAAGTCTCTTTTTAAATTTAACTAAATGTAATGACGTCAGAAGCGGAACTAAGGCCCACGCTCTTCTCGGGCGGTAGAGATCGTTTCAGTTGTCAATTTGTTAAAAGCTCAATATGTGTTCGTTGATCTTAAATTCACTTCAGTTAACAGCTGAAGGCTACTTTTGTATAACTGTAGCATTCATACGTTAGCTTACGTTAACTGTTGGCAAAGGCTTGTTGTGGTACATGACTCAAGGAAGAACCTATAGCTTGTACCTCCACGGTCGTTCAAACCGTGCGGGAAACGTTAACACATGACAATTACATAAAGGGACTGTGTAACGGATTTTAGCTAAATTAAGACATGAGAAATGACCATCACGTTCAGTTAAATATAAAAATAACCTCTTAAAACAGCGAAGGAACATTTTAATAACACACCAAATAAAAAAGAAGGTACGGAGGGCCAAAAGCGACGAAGATTGAAACGGATGGCGAATGGGTTTTTGAAATATTGTTGGGCTGAACAGTTTTCAAAGTTAATCTTGTTTGCTTGTAACTTTACATTTTAACGCCCGGGTGTGAAGCTATGGTGGTGTCATTTAGTTTCATAGAAGTAATTTCTTTGCAAACATTAAGTTTCATAGCGAGTGTTTGGCAAAACTTAATAAAATAACCTTAACTCAGCCGTAACACAGTCCCTATAAGTCAACGGTTTGAGAGAGTTTGAGAGCGCGAAAAAACTCGATGTGATCGTAGGCTAATATCATTGTCTTTTATGTCAACCATTCATAATTGAGAGACACTAAGAATGTGACTGTGAAGGGAAAAAACCAGGGGAGCCGAGTGTCAACTACTCCTTCATGACACGAAGTTCAAACACGTTTTTAGTATTCTTTTGACTGTCTTTTATGTCAACCATTCACGCAAACTTAGAACATCAAGCCTGCGAGTCAAGGTCAAAAAAAAAAAATAAAACTGTAACAGCGGGACCAGCCGTAGTGTCAACTACTCCTAATTTTCATTGACACGAAGTTTCAAACACGTTTTTAGTATTCTTTTGATTCATATTGCAGAGACAAACTTTAAAGCATCGTTTTTGAATTTTACTGCTGAAGCAAATAATGTATTTAAAGCCAGCTAAATGCAAGCTAAAACGTCGCCGTTGGCCAATCAAAATTCAGGAAAATGTACATTTATGGCGTGTTTGCGTTCAGACAAAGAAGTCTGGGTTTTACGTATACCGCGAAACTACGCAGAAAGGAAAGTCGTGTTTGAAAAGCAATAACCACAATCCTCTCCTTTCTTTTTCCTCTTTTTGTTATTATATAGACAAATGAATAAATGATAAATATTGGCGACTAATTGCGAGCTCAAGTCGCTTAATTAAGGTCGCGGGGGACAGCTTAGGTTCATCATTATGCATTATTTAAAGCGTATGCACGAGTGACGACTCGAACTTACGACGAGAATTTGAATATGAGCACGCGCGCGTATGATTGTTTGCGTGTGGAATTGTTTTGTCTTTGCGCATTTTTCACCAAAAAGGTAACCTTTACCATTTGGAAACCGTGTTTTGATGGGACACGGATCTCAAAGTTTGACTTTTCCGACAGTGGGGAAACGCGGGGAGGCGAGGGATGGGGAGAGCGGGAGGGCTCCTGTCGCTACCGGGTGTCGAGTGTTGTCTCCTTCGATCCGCAACTCTGCCACAAAATCATGTTTCTCCCAATTTGTCACTTCCGAGGCTATTCACCGCCGTCAATACTTCCAGCAAAAGTACTCATAAATCCTCATTTATTTACGTCTCTGAAATTTGAGCTTAATCGCACCCATAACGGCCGAGAAATAAGCGTTTTAAAAGAGCAGGTCAAGCATCGCAATGAATATTCATGCGAGGATCCCCCGCGACCTTTGTGTGCCGAGGGAGGTGGGTTCCCAAAAACTAGTGCCGGCGTTTATCGTTTTTTTTTTTTCGCCTTTTTTTTAGAAAAGCACTTTACTCTCGCAGCGTCCTCGCACCATTCAGGTGTATAAAAGGGCACAAGTCGGATTAGCGTTTAGCCTCGAGGAAAACATTTTGCTATTGTCGCGATTTTATATAATTAGTCATTTCAATGTTCACACAATAATAGTTTCTAACAAACTCTTTCATTAGATCATTTTGACGCAGGGTTGACTTTGCAATCTTTTTTCTTTTGGAGTTAATTTTCTACTCAATTCGCGACACCTGATAAATTGTCATCTAAATTAAATCGTGAAAATGATCCTTGCATAGCGACCTTTTCTCCTAAAACAATCTAGCAGGTAGGTATATAAGTATACGAGTACCTGTTGGATAACCCACTGAGAAGTCAATACGTCTCTTATTTCCCGGACCGCATAAGGTTCAATATTTTTGGGACAAAAACAAGGTGTCACCTCAAAGTGGGTGAACATCATTTGAAAGTTATTAGATACCTATTTACAGCCTCAGCAATTTAACAAACTAATTTGTTGTTCCTTATTAATTAAATAATGAGGAAGAACCTTTTCGTGTTTTGCTAGACCTTTTGTTAAAGGGCATATTAAAACACAAACTGGCTATTCAATGATTTCGCCCGGTACCCGTCGTATTCATATCTTCCACTAAGTATTCTTTTACTCTTTTTAAAAATAAAACGAGCCGTTGGAAATGATCCACTGTGGGGAACATCCATCGATCAAATTTTCGACAGAAATAGCTCGGGTAGTCAGATTATCTTTGTGCTGGTACGTGAGTTTTAAATAAAAATGCTTGTAATCTCCACAAAAAAAGAAGAAAAAACAACAAAACAAAAGCGCAAATGATGTTATCTTGCGTAAAATTGTGGAGGGTCTCTATGCAAAGCACCTTCGAAGGATTTCAGTTTTAAATAAAATTTCAACTAGAAGCAAGCACGAAAAATATAAGTTGTTCTTTTAGTTTGAATTTCATTTTTCAGATTTCGTATTTGCAACATTGATTCACAAAAGAAGATTTTAAAAGCATAATTTTAAGTAGGTTTAGCTTGTAATGGATGGCCTATTCGTGATTCTAAACTAATCAAGTTCATTTCGTATCGAAGCGCTAAAGATTTGACTTTTGAACATAAGCTGCTCTCTTATCTCAAACCGTGCAAAATATTTACACGACAACTGAAATTTGTCATCTCCTTCGTAGGTCCTCAGCCTTCAAGAGGCTCGTTTTATATCTACCTCACTTTAGCAACGATATAACGGTTCCTTGCTGAAATGATAATCAGAAGCCTTCGACAAAGAGCTATAAGGTCTGACAAAGTAAACTTAATTGCTTCAAAGGTTTATGACAATGTTTACAACGATCAAATTTGGTTCGTGGTGTAAGCGTACATTGTTGTGTCTACATTCCTTCAAACGAGCCATTAGTAGAACCGAAACTAATTTCAACTTCAAAGTCGATCATAGAACTAGGTGATCCTAAAAGAAAATTCCTTTAAAGAAATTCTCAGTGTAAGCGTTTTGCAATTTTCCTTGTCTGCAAAGAAACTTGCTTAGTTTGCCTCCCCATAATGAAGATTTTTCAATGGAGCTTTTGCACATGTGGGGAGATGTTTCGACTATTTTTCAGCCCTGTACCCAATTTTGCATAATGAATTGACTCTCGACAAAGAAAAAGATCATTGCTCCTAGCGGCCCAGGTGTAAATGTTGAATGTTGAAATAAAAGGCCACTTATTGAGGCGTTTTTGCACGGGTTTCAATACACTACATTCGGTCAACTTCCACTGAGCTTCTACCCCTTATAAGCAATTTTAAGCGGGCAATGAAATACCCCCTTTTTTAATAATGGCCCAAAATGCAAACCGATTGACTTTAAAATGAAACCAAGTACATTAACTTTTAATGACATTTCAGCGATTAAAAGGGAATTAGAAAATCTCCTTTGCAATGTGGTCGCAGCTGTTTGAAACTTGTTTTCGTTTTCGCATTCGAAATTTCAATTTTTTAATTTTTACAACGAAAGTCACTTTTTGCAAGTCGTGTGCCTCGCCTTTGCATAGTTATTTCAAAGTTGTGAGTTTTTTTTCTCGCGAGAAATGAAAAAGCTTAGAAAATTTTAAACATTTAATTATCTTTAAGAAAGAGGCTTTGGATATAAAGAGATGTAATCAGTGTCTTACAAAGATAACTTCACAGTTAGAACGTCAAACTTTGTGACCACAAAAGCCATTGTTGACGCAAAAAGGCCTTTATTTAGTTTTAAATAACCTTCACTTGAAATGAGCTTCCATACAGCGGGAAGTATATTTCACCTCTCACTGTTAAAGTTACTAAAGATAACCAACTTTTCTCCAAAGGAGAAAATTTGGCTCACGGGGGTGTTAAAGCTAAAATTTGCAAGTCAATGCCGTTTGACGCCCGCTCCGTTTTTTATTTCAACTGAATAAATTACAATTCATTACGTAGGGGAAGTTGGACTTTGGGAAGTTGCATAAAATAATTGCGGCAGAGTATTTAAGCCGTGGAGAGGACTGTAAACTGAATTGCTCAGTTCAGGTGTACGCTTCGGATTCAGTTCAGCTCTGCTCAGGTGCTCACTAGCTGTAAACATATAAAGTCACTCATGTTTGCTCCAAACTCTCACCAGTTAAATTTCGCTCCACGCGTTAATAGTAACATGTCAGCCAGCTTGCAAGTGAGCGAAGCGCCGTCCTTTTTCACCGATAACGTAATGATGGGGAATAGCACAGGCTGCTTCACAGATGGCAACACATTTACCGGAGACGCAGCTAGCGACTCAGAATTTGCCAAAGGTATCTATAACCTGCGCCCGAGAGGAGCCCTGACTCATGTACCACCTCCGCCAAGGTTTGAACCAGAGGAGACGCCAGCGCCCGTAAAACCAAAACGACAACGCAATTCCTTGAAGAAGCGCCTCCTCGTAAACGCGCGGGAGCGCGACCGAATGCGCGTCTTAAACAACGGATTTCAAGCGCTTCGGGACGCTCTGCCCTGCTACATCGCAGATGGCCATATGGCTAAGATAACCACCCTACGGCTCGCTATAAACTACATCAAAGCACTGAACGAGGTTTTGAGCGAGGAACCGCCGAATGGAATGGCTGGCCCCAGATGCACAACTCATCACCAACCATGTACTTCGAATTCATCTGCGCCTTGTAAGACGACCATGATTGGAATCGTGAGTGAAGCAGAGCACTTTAAACCACATCTTCCAATTGATGTAAGTACTAAAATTTCTCCATACCCTCCCAGACTTTCGCCGTTTACTGCAACCTATTCCTTTTTAGATTTCCCTTAATGTTTACTTGCTTTAAAACCTCAAACTGGTAGAAGTAGTCAGAGATTAGAAGAACGCGTTCAAACATCTTTGAACGCGCACAAAAAGGCACACAATCTTATTTTAACTCGCATTTGATCAAAACACCATTAGTTTTGTTCGCTTCTCTCTCTGTAATCTTTACATTTTTTTCGCTGTTTCACTCCTGAACAAAAAGTATGTCGTAGGCGGCAAAAACTATGCATCAAAACCGAATTACAAAAAATTAGCTTGGGCCGCTTGGAACTCCTATAGATTTTGAATACATTTTTTCACCAGTCTTTTGAAAAAACGTTTTCACTTTACTTCTTAAGCCGCGACTTGAGTTATCTGTGGCCGGGCTTAATAGCTCAAATTCAAGTAGTTTTATTTCGCCTTTTTTGCATCCTTTCTCATTCGTTGTCCAAAATTTTACCTCTGCAAATTCGATTTTGAAAATTATCGTTTAATTGCTAGCCTGTTTTAAAAAAACTGAACCGCCAGAACTAAACGTTTTTTTTTAATTTACAGGCTTGTCTATATATATTTGTGAATTGAGAAGTTGAACTTAAAAAAAAGCCGCGAACTTTTAATTACCAACCATTTCGTGAAAATATTTGAAATGGAATTGAAAATCAATTTTGTTTAACACCTCTATACAGTCCAGAAAGCGTAAACTAAACGCTTCATTTCTTTAACTGTAAAGAATTGTTGCAAAGATGTTTTAAACGGCTTTGTCGTATACAAAAGACTGTTTTAGTAGGTAGTTTATTCAAAAGCCTATTTTTCTCACCCTTTATTTCAGTCGAATTAATAGACTTAATAGGTTTATTTTTTTAGCTTCCTTACCTGCAATTGTCACGATTTTATTAAAATTTTAGAAAAAGGGGAGAATTAAAACTTTATATATGGTTCCTTTTCAAAGCCGAGAGAGAGGGATAGAGAGGGGAGAATAGAAGGAGTTAACTTTAGAAAGATAGGATTTTACATTAGTAGCTGTTAGCAAACTTTCAAGTATTGTATTTTTTTAAATATTTTTTTATTTTTTTATTTTCAGGTAATTTCGACTACCAGGATTTGAAGCTAACGCTGGACGTGTTTCAAACAGGACCTTTTACATCTTCGCCACATCAAGAAAGTCGTAGTTTAAATCGATGATTACTTAAGTAATATGTTCCCTATACACACTGTTTAGCGTTCTCAACAAGAAGACATCATTTCTCAACAAGCTTAAGAAGACATTCCGAATAAGCAGTCATAAAAATAAGCGCCTTACGCGGTATTTGTATAGATAAACAACCCATTTGCGAGAAAATACGCACCGTACCGACTGATTTACACCGCCCAGATGGTTATCACACAAAACACCAGTCTTTAAATTATTCAGTCAAGAATTACGTATATTCATGCGGTCAGTCAGCTACATTCATTCAGTCTTTGTAATTAGCCGAAAACATCTTACTTTAATCTCTTAAACATATCTGTTCTTGTCGAACTTTCAACTTCTGGAAAGATTGAGAGATAAATGAATAAAAAATGGAAACCGCAAATAGATATGGCTATAGTTGTTTTAATGTATATGTCTGAAACAAAACGTGAATATTTATGCTTAAGCTTCTTGTCTAGATTGCACTTAAACCATAGTTTTATTATCGAAACATGACATTTCCTCGCTAACGAATGATCAAATTTAGTGTACAGTTTTAATTACTCTGGTCGACATAACATTGTTATGTTGCGAGAGATAATACTCAGTCCTTCCTAAGACTTCTATGCTAGTTTTAAACTATAATTTATTATTAAATATACCTCAAACGTTTAGCCCTCGCAGAGATGCAGAGAAAAACGGGCAAAATATTCGGTTTCTTTTGGCGTTTAAAAGGAGAAAATTCGATTTAAAAATAGAATGTGCTGTACACATCGGTTTACCCTTAATCGTATTATAAATTAAAAGTGAACCCAAAAAAATAATCTGCATTTCTTAAACAATACACAAGAACACTCCTTTAAAAGCTTTTCAACTTCTGCGGTTACTTTATTTAAACGCGCCGTAGCAAGTCCGACCTGCGAAATACTTTGCCCGATTTTGGTAGCTTATATGCAAAAATTGATATTTTTAAACAATGTTGTAAGTGTTGAAACGTCTGCCTATTCCTGAAACTAAGTAAACGTTTTGTATAAAGGAATATACCCCTCTGAGAGAAATGCGTCAAAAGGCTTACGTCATTACGGCCCGTGAGCTTTTGTAAAAAGGAATATGTTTTTGTCACAGAACTTTCCACTTGTCCTGTTGTCAGCCGACGGTTTTTGAAAGAAACCTATTTAGCTACTGAAAGAAAGAAAGTCAATTTACGTTATCTTTCACTAAGACGTTTATTTTTGTTCACGCGCGATAGATAAAATGACTGTTTTTGTTTGAAATATCGTATGCTACGTAATTATAAACAGAAGATTCAATTTCGCACGAACTATTCACATAAAACAATGGATTAACTTAAGCGACCCATTTAGAACACGATTATAGTGCATTAATTTCAACTTTATTTTGCATCAATTGGAAACAAAGTTACTCTTTTTTGCGGCGGATTGTTCAGCGTTCATGGCTTTACTGCTAAAATAAAAAGTACTGTGATGCCTTGAGTTTATAAACTAGCCTATGTGGTTTAGTTTTAATTTTCTTGTGCGGGGAAAAATGATTGAGTCTTCATGACTTTTGTCAAATTTAGCCAAGCTGCAAACACATTTTTTGTCTATTTGATGAAGTCAAATTATAATTAAGAAATTAGTTTTGAAACCCTTACAGTGCGGGGTAGCACACATATCAATCTATAATTACGTGATCACATTAAGTCTCCTTTTAATGGTTTTCTATAGTGGTTTTCATATTTTTTGCAAAACAAATACTTGTATGGGTCTAATTGAAAACCCTGGCGAGCAATCCGTCTATAAGGTCCGATTTATGACATTTTTTAAAGAGTGCCTATCAATAAT
Organism: Oculina patagonica; assembly: GCF_052425735.1. Classification (NCBI taxonomy): domain Eukaryota; kingdom Metazoa; phylum Cnidaria; class Anthozoa; order Scleractinia; family Oculinidae; genus Oculina; species Oculina patagonica. The sequence goes on from NC_135768.1 coordinate 20,453,553, forward strand.
AAGCATGAAAAGAAATATCATGTTTTAAACACAGACCCTTCTTTTTTTAAAAAGCAACTCAAAACATGCGACCATAGTCGCTGGGCCGGACGAATAGCCATGAACTTTGCAGGTTTTCGCTATACGAACAATTTTGATATAGTCGCTCTGCGTAAAGGCTGAAAACATGAGACCCTGGTTTGTGAAAGAAAAGAATTTTATTCTGTGTTGTTTACGAGTTACATTTATAAATTTATTTTTGAACTTTTATAGAAGCTGTGAAGAATTACCTTTTACCCCTATTGTTTAGGTGTAAAAACAATATTGTAGTTCGAATCAAACTTTATAGGACTGTGTGGAAAGATCAAACGTTAAATATAAGCAGGTATTTTTCCTCTAACTGTTTTTGTTAATCTAAACGCCTTCCCCCCTAAGGCTGGTTCTCATAAAATCGCCCCAATCGTTTCTATCGTCTTTGTCACTTCAAAAACTTTTCTTGCGATCGGGGCGATTATATGATTTTATATATGAACAGTTACTCAGACGATCGCTAACGTCTGCGGCGATTGGGGCTATCACGATCGCTTGGATCGCCTGTGATCTATCCTTCTAGCTTCTCTTTCCCTTCTTCGCCGTAAAACTGCAATAACTGAGAAGATAGGAGGCCACGAGACTTGCTCTTTCTTTGAAGGCTGCCATTGTGTTGGATCAAGGGCTATAATGATTGTTTTTTTAGGTCTTCGCTCATACCAGGCGATCGGGAGGATCATATCAGAACCCCCGATCGCTTCCAACCGCTTCGATCGCCTACAATCGTCTCAGTGTTTGCAAACGATCGATGGGTTAGAAACGATCGTAGCGATTATATGAGAACCAGCTTAAGATTATAAATTTGTTAAACATAGACCGGTACATGATTTTAAATAATGATCTTAGCAAAGAAACCCATGCGCACGTGCCGTTCGCGTACGTGCTCGTTCGCGTGCGCGTGCCGTGTTTTGTTACAACTTCCTAAAAATAACTTCCCAAGCAACGAAAAAAACAAAGAACTGTAAGTCGCGTACGTGCGTCATTTGATGTTCTTTGTGAAAATTTGAAGTCATTTAAAATAGTATTTATTTTGGCGTCGCTTACTTCTGTTGCACGGCTTGTTTTTTGTTATTAGCCATTTAAAATGTGTTCAGTTCTTCGGTTTCGTGGCTTGGAGAAACCATTTAAAATCGCCGTTTACTTCTTTTACATGGCTTTTTAATTTTTTAAAATGGGTTCAGTTCTCTGGTTGGCTCACGATAAGTTATTCGGGAGCCCGGACTCCCTTCCGAAAGGGCACGAAAGAAGGCCGAGCTTGGAGAGCGGCAGAATTCGGGCAAATCGAGCCTAGCTTTGGAGGCTAGGTCAGTTGTATTTCATTTTAACATTTAAAGCCATTGAAACCCTATTTTGTCGCGCTGTCTGCCTGTTATCGCTTTCAAGCCATGTTATAAAATTTTCCTGCGTCTCAGTGTATACAAGAAGGCAGCAACAAAACAACGCATTTCAACGAAGATGACAGATTTAAAGAATTAAAACAGTTCTCATTTCGTCGTTGCCCATGCAACGAAAATCAACACTGAGTTATATGCACATCGAAGTGACAGGACCTTTACAAAAGTTAACGAGAAAAAGGATGATCAAAAGCGCTGTTAACTGAATAATTTAAAAAAAAGTTACAGAACAACGAATTCAAACAGTGTTTGAAACACGCTTTTTTTTACTGAAATAGCTGCCTGAAGGCAAACACCTTTAATTTTAATCGATCTCGTCATTCGAAGCTTTAACATGGAGAAAACACTAGACATGTTTATTTTTACCTTCAAAATCAAATTCAACCCTTCAATCAACTTGAAAGTAAGAAAAAGTGGAGCTCGAGAGCTTTAATTGAAGTCTTTGGCCTTCACCGGAAAAGTAATTGAAAATGGGGCTGGAAACATCTTGTCTCGGTTCTTCTCTAGAAACTGGCTAATATATATTTTTATGGGCACATCGTTGTTCTTTACGCATAACTTATGCGTAAAGAACATAAAGAAAATTTCTACTTTTTTTCGCGGGAACTTAATTTTGCGAAGATGGAATGGGCATATTTTGCGGGTCTTAATTTTCGCGATTTGCCTGGTAAAAAAGAAACGTTAAAAACGTTAAAAATACGTTTTCGCCGGGTCTCTAATTTCGCACAAGACGGCCTTAATTAAGGTAGTACCTTTGTACACATATTTACTGAGTTTTTACTGAAGTTTTACAATAATAACAAGTAGTGGTGAAAAAAATGTTAGACATCGTCAGTGTTCTGTCGAATAATGTTTACATGAAAACAAAAATGTTGAGCGCGTTGGTTGGGAAATATAAAATGCCATCTATTAGTGAAACGGTAGGTTATTTCTGCACTGTATATTAAATTTTGGCGTATTTTTTTATGCTTTGTGGCTGTTTATCGACTATCCGCGGGGTACACATTTGAATCATTTGAACAAAACTGTAATTTTAATTTGTCTCTGACAGTTGTAAGTAAACCCTATTCAGACGGAATAGGCAGTAGTGTAGCAGGTCTCGTAGGCTTGTAATTCTACTGGTCCTCTAGTGCAGTAGTTGCTATTGTTTTTGGGGCTAGGGGCATCGTTCCTGTTGTTTGTTCTATTGTTCAGTCCCGAAGGGTAGCGAGCCATTCATGTGAGATCAACCAGAGGCCCGGATTAGGGGATACTTATAGCTGTTAGTATTGCACCCCCTCCCGCCTCAAAGCCCTCTCTCAGATCAAGTCCCTCCTCCCCAGAGGTTGTAAGCCAAATTAATGATGAACAGGAAAGAAATAAATGTGTTTATATCGACATGTTGAAGATTAACGTGTAATAAATATTACACGTAGTGAATGCAGTGGCGGTTCCTGGGAGAGGGCTCGGGGGTCCCGTCTTCCCCCCTCCCCCGCCCACTCAACCCACCCCTTTTCAGCAAAAAAGCGAGCCCTGATCGAAGCAGCCTGCGTAGCAGGCGCCTGTGTAGTTTTGGGAGCGTATTTGGAAAACGCGAAAGGCGAGAGACGGCCACGCGAGGAAAAAAAGTAGTTTCCTTCGCGTGGCCTTCTCGAGCCTATGCGCAGGCTATGATCGAAGCAAGAATCTCAATCCATATTTTTCACTCCCGATCCAGAATATCGAGAATGAGCCCTCGATTCTGCAATTTTGCAAACATTGCTAAAGATTGGAAAATTTTCGTGATATCTTAACATTGCCGAAGATTACCGAAAACTTCCGACTGTTTTCCGAAACTTGCCTCTCCATCGCTGAACAATGCGCAAGAGCTCATGGGAAGACTAAGAAGTCTGGGCTCTAACGTCCACTCACATGGCGGGCTAAATCCAAAATGGCGGTCAGTAGGAACTTCCGAGAAGTTTCACTACATAGCGGACGAAAAGAAGGAAACTTGATTAATTTTACGATAGGATCAACAACAACAGTAAGAGATGAAGATCGCCCCAAGCCCCATACTGGAGGAGGATATGCATACCGGGAGAGTGGAAACGTAGATTCTGTCACTAGAAATCGATTTATTTTCTGGTTTGTTTGCACAGTCAATTTGTCATTTCTGTTTTGTGTTTTTAAGCTTAAGCTTATTATATTTGGTGATTCGGAAATAATACTGTTATTGCTTTTCTTCAAACCATACCAGTCGTCATGGGTTAGGCTAGAGCTCAAAATTGTTCAACAAACATCAACGATAGCAACAAATAAGCTTTTAATAATGAATCATTATTAAAAGCTTATTTCATACGAGTTTAGTAACGCATCTTTATTTTTAACTCAGGTGTTCCATAAGCTTGGAATGCCTTGATGAACCTTTACCGTCTTAACTAGACTTTTCTGCTACACTTTTTGATATCGCATGTGATGATGCATGATGATGATGCCACATTGGTCATAGAATGGTTGCTTTTACTTATCGTGAAGTCATTTCGCATAAGTGGTATTGTGTAGAATGCCGAATACCAATCTCTAAATTCTACTATCATTTTCGAGCTACCGTGAACGCCTAAGTTTGTGTAGACAAACTGTCGTGTTTTACAAGGAAACCAATTAAGGTAGCTGAACGTAAAAAAATCCCCCCAAAAAATAAAGAATTAAATAAACCATCGAAGATCGCTCTCGCAGCATTTACCAGAAATGTAAAGCAGCCCTTTGGTGTCGACATCCATTAAATAAATAAAAAAAAGTTGATGCAAAGTTTTCAAAACCATAATGACATGCTGCGCTCCAAACGTTAACTGGTTCAGTTGAAAAGAGCGACGGTTTGTCTAGACAAACTTGGATGTTTTAGGTGTGAACAAATGAGGAAAAAAGTTGACCATTCATGGTAGCTCGAAAATGTAGTTTCTCTTAAACAAAGGCGAAGGGTCACCGACACCAAATGCGAACGCCAAACCCCAAATGTAGAACACAACACACATGATCTACAAACCTAACCCTAACCCTGGCCCTAATGCAAAGTCAACTTAAAGACTCTACTCAGGTATAATATAGTTAAGAAAATCACTTGGATTAAAATAATGTTTTGATCTGCACTGTACTTGCAAACTTGTTTACTACCTATGACAGTAAGTTAATTTGGATAAGTTGGATGGAAGAGGGCTTATATCTAGGGGGCTCACAACCCCAGATTTTTTTGGTAGCAGACAAACAGACCTACTTATAACAGGGAGCTGAGCAGGGGAGGGGGACTTAAACTGGCATGGTGTGTGAACATACACCATTTATTATTTCTTTATTTTTACCTAGGAGAGTAACAGATAATGTACTGGAGCTTGTTGAAGAGTCCCTGGACATCAATCTCACTAGTAACCGCCTTGAACTGCAGTTTGTGGATGGAGTTCTTTTACCGGTCGTGTACATTTTTGAAACTCATACACACGTCAGTGTATTAGCTGCTACAACCAACAGCGTTCACAGGATTGTGTTTTCACATCCTGATAGACTTCGCAGACATGTAAGTTTTCCATTTTGCATTGATTTCTTTTGTATCATAAATGTGCATGACTAAGTAAGGAGGTCTTTGTTGGGTCTGCTCTGAAAACCAGAGATGTACATACACCAGTAGTGGCATGGCAAGCACTAAAGAAAATTATAGAGAATCCTGATTTTTCAAACCCTTGGCTTCTCAAAGCTCCCGATGTTTTCTTTGGATAGTACTTCTTTGTAATTTCACCCCTGATTTCTCGAACCTCCTGATTTCTCAAAACAATTTTCGTTACCCCTTGAGGTTTGAGAAATCAGGATTCTACTGCAGTCTGATTCCTTGTGAAACGAGGATTAGGATGCAAGTGTGGATACATCTTTGTCATCTCAAGGAGATCATGTAGAGCAACAGCTTCAGCTATCCCTACCTTGAGAATTGCACCCCATGCCCAACCTAACAATGTCCTGCAAGTCACATTTCAAGTAGCCTGAATTTCAGACATCCCTCTGTGCTCGCCTGCTTGCCAGAAGGGACGTCTGAACACATTTGGGCCTAATGCCGTCCGGTGACGTCACTACCCGAAAACCGGGTAGTGATTTTGATTGGTTGATTTAAAAATTATTTGCATAATTATGTGAAATTATGACTGAATTTTACCGCACGAGGATTGTAATTTGAAAACGTTTGGAAAGAGTTCGAAAGAGTTCACCTTCCCAGAAATGAATTTATTAGTCATTTACCTTGAGTTTATTACTTTATTACATGTAGTTTACCTACGGATGAAGAATAGTAATGGAAATTGGTAGGTTTTAAGTTGGCGGCATTCGTCGCTTCGACATGCAACTGGTGTTTTGCCAAATTTATATGTAATCTTGTTTTGTCAACAAAGCCGCTCAACGCTTATGTCCTGCAGCCTCGATGAGCCAGTGATTTCTGAACTCAGTGCCCACGGTCAAGTAGGATATTTTTTGTTTTGAATTCCGTTTCTTGATGCCTCTGTAACCGTCTAAATTGATTAATTTAAGTACTCACGAGTGTGTTGTATTTGTCCGTTGCGTAACATATTATATTTTGATCGCTAGATAAAGCAAATCAGTTCAGATTAAATCGGTTCCGTAAAAGAATATAGCCTGCAGTCGATTAAAATCTCATTCATTTGTCTCAAGTTTTCAATAGTTTACTATTAAAACAATTTTATACCCTGTAATCCTTTATTGAAGCGATTTTTCTTTCACAATTTCATGGCCTCGACAGAAACTTTTCCGCATGAATTAAAACCAAAGTGTAGTGACGTCACCAGACGGCATTAGGCCCAAATGTGTTCAGACGTCCCTTCTGGCAAGCAGGCGAGCACAGAGGGATGTCTGAAATTCAGGCTTCAAGTGGAAATAAAATTTTTGTCTATTGTTGCCACTATAAGTGGATACCTTCCTTAAACTGACACATAGTCATAGTTCCAGTCACACAACAGCATTGCACTTTTAATTTCCTATGAGCAGACAGCTCCCGGCCTTTCCCCCACCCTGGGGCATAGCCTGCTTATTGTTGTGTTTTAAAGTACGCACAAACAAGTGGTGAAGTCGCGACAACAAGTGGCACAGCTATTGTTGTGTTTTAAAGTATGCACAAGCAAGCAGCGAAGCTGCGACAACGAGCCGCGAGAGGCTGTGCTGCTGTGCTGCTCGTTGTCGCGTCTTGGCCGCTTGCATTTGCACGCTTTAAAACATAAATTACAATACCACCAGCTACGCAGGCTACCGGGGGCAAGGAACTAAGCAAGCAGACAGCTCTCATAAGTGGATTTGCCTGTTTGGCACCTACAATGGGACATGTTACAGACTGTATGTAGTGACATGTTGCAAGGACAAAATCACAACATGTATATGCTGTGGTTTACTAGTTTCATTTTTATTTTCCTTTGTCTCAAATTATGATAATGAATATGAGACAATGAAAAATATAAATCAAACTGGTTTGAAAAATTTTACACCAAAGATAAATTTAAACCGCAACATACACACACAAAAAACTGTGGCTGGGAAATGTTGCAGTGACATGTCCAGCATTGTCACAGGTCAGGAAATGGTCAGGGAAAAATAAAATTTGCTCAAGGGAAAAGTCAAGGAATTTGTTTTTGAGTCAGGGAAAAATTTCATTTTGAAGAAATGTCAGGGAAAAGCAAATATAACACCACTGATTTTATACAATTGATGGCTGGAAGGAACATTTCAGGTCAATGACTTATGTGATTTCAGCTATGAAATGGAGGCTGGATGCTGCAATTATATCTGACATTTTTCAATTTTTGGTCAGGGAAATTTGATTTTTATCAGGGAAAAGTCAGGGAATTTTGAAAACTGATGTCTGTGGCAACCATGTTATGAAAGTAAGGAGAAACCAGATGTTGGTCATTCTTGAAACTGTAACCAGTACTAATCAGAAATGTGCACTTTTGTTTGTATCTTAGGGATTTGGTGTATCATACTCAACTGAGGCCAGTCAGTACTCGATCTTCAATGATTTTTCCACTCGTGAATTAAGAGATCCTTCAAATTTTGGAACTTTTTCACAATCCTGCTCAACGTTTGCAAGTTGGCTTTGCCAGGATGGGAACTGTCTTTTTGCTTTGGCAACTGGAACAGGCGTTATCTTGTTGATAAAACTGCCTCCACCAGGGGGTGAAGGTAGGTATAGATTTAATTATAAAACACTTGGCCCATTTAAAAAACATTTGGACAAGTTCTTCACCAGAAGGACTTGTCCAAATGTTTTTGAAATGGGCTGCGCCTCAAGAGCATTCCAACACTTATGCTGTACTTCTGTTCATCAATGGTGTCACGCAACCACTAACTAGAATTCCTTCTCCTAAATCCAGACCATCAATTGAACTCCAACCAAATGTGTTTTATAAAATTCCTTGTGCCGATTGTGACTGGTGCTATGTAGGTGAAACCGGCCGTTGTTTTGAAACCCACAAGAAAGATCATATCAGGAATGTAAAAACCTGTGCAACTGGCTCAAACATTGCAAAACATGCATGGCCATTTGCCCATCGCATAGACTTTAAGAACTCTAGTGTCATTGACAAAGGCTCTTTTCACATTAGAAAAACTATGGAGGCTTGGCACACCTCTGCTACTAAGCATGCTGACAATAATTCAAAGCCCATTCCAAGCCAAAACTGTATTCTTTTCAAAAAATGGCCTCTTAATTAGCACATTTTTACTTCGCTTTTGTTTTTTATATTTTCTTTTTATCTCACCTTTCTTGTAAATATTTTATTCATTTTGTAGTCAATTTTTATCCGTCGAAGGCTGTAGAGCGACAGCTGAAAGCTCATTATTTTTTATATTTTTAGCCAGTGAACAATTTTTATTGTTTTTTATTATGAATATTTTGAATAACAATATATTTTCGAACACTGACAGAACTACTTTGATGTTTATCAGCTTTGAGAAAAGGGCTCGGATAATTAGTGGCAAAAATATTTGAAGGATAATAAACACCCTAGCTTCCATTTGGCTTCCGAAAAATATGCTGATAATTTATTTGAAAAACTGTTTGTAATGAACCTATGGTTTTGTCATTTTGATCCATAGATTGAAGTAATTTCTTCACTCACATTCAGTTTCATAGCAAGTGTTTGGTGAAAGTTACAAAGTGTATTAATTAAAAGTAGACTTAACTTAGTTGTGACACTGTCCTTTTATCCTGTTCAACTGTTAATCTGCAGGTCAGGTCGAGCAGTTTGAGCTAAGGCAGGCCGGTGTAATGCAGCGTCTGTGGACAGGTCTTGTTCCTTCAAGCCTAAGGAGGGATATGACGGCTTCTGATGCTGTAATGAACTTGGCAATACATCCATATGGAAAACAAATGTGTGTGTTTGCACTTTGTAGAGATCTCAAGCTCAGGATCTGGTCCTGTCAGGTACTAGAAATCTACAGTGTACATTGTGTGTGTACAGTCATACTCCAACAACTAGTCTAGAATGTTAGCTGTCTCCTCACTCCTGAACCCAAATCTGAAGCTTGGGCTGAGGAATGAAAATAGGGTTGCCACAGTTCAGGAAATGGTCAGGGAAAATAAAAATTCTTCAAGGTCAGGGAAAATTCAGAGAATTTTATTTTGAGTCAGGAAAAAATTGACATTTTGAAGAAAAGTCAGAGAAAATTGGAATTATAACACCTGTGATTTAATACCATTGAACAGCCTGAAAGAAACATTTGAAGGCTGAAAGAAACTGTCCAGGTTACTGTAATCGTAGCAGTGTTTTTGTGGAAGCAGAGGGTGGAGGCCACTGCTCAGTGCTATATCTGACATTTTGTATTTGCTTGGTCAGGGAAAGTTTATTTTTATTACAGAAAAGCCTGAAAAAACCAGGCCTGAGAATTCCTGGAATTTAAGTGTGGGCCATAGAAAGTCATGAAAATGACGTTTATTGTACAAAATAGGTTAAGCAGTTTTTTTGCGAAGAAAAGGTAAAATACCCAAAATCAAGATTATTTTTGAACATGTCCAAGAAAGTGGCCATATTTAGCTAATGGAAAACTTTAAAAAGTCATTGAAAAGGTCATGGAAAGTCATTGAATTTCAAAACCTCAAAATAGAATGAATCCAGTTTTAGTCCTGTTTGTTACATGGAAATGTGTTGAAAATGGGATTACTGAAAATGGCTGAAGTATTCTGCAACACAAGGAATTTTTTTTGTTATTAATTTTTCTTAATTAATTTTTATTAGAACCAAACATGCATTTATGTCAAAGATCTTGTGGAAGATATTCCTGATGATGTGGATCTCCAGAATTCCCCAGGTGAGCTAACTTGATAACTTTTTAACATTAACTTAGCATTAAGAGGTGCCCTCTTTGGAAGGTTTCCCCTTTAGGAGAGGTGTCTACATTGAAAAGATGTTCCCTTTAGAAGGATTTCAAGTTTGGAAGTGGAAGTGTTCGATTTGGGAGGGTAGCTGTCTGCTCTGAAAGGGGGGGGGGTATCCACTTTGGGCAGGAAGCTGTTGACTTTAGGCAGAAAGGTGTCTATGTTGCAGGTAATTTAATTTGTATTTCAGGACGATTAATTTTTGTTCCAACCTAGGTTAATACATGTACAGTCCAACTTAGGTTAATACGTTCCAACTTACAACCCCTGACAAAAGAGTTGGGAAGGTTTGCACTTTTGTTCCTCTCTTCTCCTCCTCTCTTCAATGTCGAGCTTATAGCGACCTTACAGACAAAAGGTTGTTAACTGTGGAACCAACATTGATAGGGGGATCAGAAGGAACTTAGAGCAATGCAGGAATGGGGATGGCTGAATTGAATTTGAAACTCTCTGTATAAGAAATCGGGCATGTTTTTACAACCTTTCCAACTATTTTTGTCTGGGGTTGAAGGTCAAATCTTGTATTTCACGTTGCTTTGTTTCAACCTAGGTCAATACGTTCCAATGTAGGCTAATACATTCCAGCCTAGTTTAATACATTCCAACTTAGGTTGGAAGCTTTCTGTTAGGGAGGGAAGATGTTTAATTCGGTGAGGTGTCCACTTTGGACAGACGCCCCCATTTGAGGAGTGAAGACCTTGACATAATTATTTCCTTTGTGTTTGTCCCACAGCTCAAAACCATTTGCTTCGTAAAGTGGTGGATCCTTCAACTGGGAGATTGTACCTTGGTGTATTTTTATATTTAGCAGACAACACACAGGTAAACAATATCTGCACTTCTACTAATTCCACTGTTTGTTGTAAGTGACACTTACTTCACAGGCATATATATGAGACGTCTGTTTTATTGATATAAATTTGTTTCCACAGAAATTATCCTTTTCACCCTCTATGTTTTGAAAACATTTTACTAAGATGGATTGGCATACATGGGGACGTTCCATTATTAATTTGCACCCCTCCCCCCTCCAGGAATCTGAACCTGCAGTTGGCGTCCTTTGAAAGATGAAATCCGAAGGTTATTTTTTTGGCACCTTTGAAAAAGATGTCTGAAGGGTCCAAATTTTGTTTGCTTCTTTGAAGAAAAAATCTGGACCCCCTTTGCAAAAACCTGCCCTCCTCGGCGGGGCTGTGCAGATAAAATTAATTAATTATGGTAAAATTATTAATAAATTAATAATAATAATAGTAATCAATAATTAAAATAATTATGGTATACTTTTAAGCTAGCAAAATAAGTGACTCCCTTAGAGTTGTGATCCCTTCAAATGTTGTGCTGCTATAATTTGTAAATCTGAAAGTAACTAAAGCTGGGTCATTATTTCTGGAACTCGATGGGAAACTAAATGGAAAAGGTAATCTTAAAATGCTATTATTGAAATAACGCCTTTCTTCTGTAATTCCTGTTTTAGTTCTGTGTCTATGAGGTTGAATTGTCCAAGGATGGCGTGAGCTTATCCCAAGTATCATTCTCCTACTTTCCAAAGGTACTGCAGTAATAATTTATTGATACTGTTCAATTGTAGCTTCCACTATTATTACATTTTATTGAAAACTTTCAGCACTAATCTTAGGAAACATTTTTTAGATTTGGATGAGGATACTATTTTGTATTTTTTTTATCATAGATTTGTTCATTAATTTCTCAACCTATGAGCTCTTCTTGATAGCCATCTTGTAAGGGAAACTCATTCCTATTTCTGGCTGTTCTCATCCATAGAGCTGCTTGTCCCTCTAAGCCGGCAAAGCATGTGCATGAGAATCAAATGGTTCTGGGGACACATAATTGGATTGGCTGAATTTTTACAAAGGGAGTTTCAAATCTAGCCAATCAAATCGACCGTATTTTAACAAAAAGAACAGCCAAGTGGGGCTGTCACTAAGTTTTTAAGCAGCCGTTACATTGAAGTTATCACCACTAGCATTTCATTATGTACACAAGTTTATTATATGGCTACAATAGTACGCGCGCTCTGATTGGCTGCTGAGCGGGCATTATTTTCTTGTAATGACCGGGCATTATGAAAATTTTTCTCGGCTCGACGGTTTTTTGAGTTGTGAGTTAAAAGCTACTAGCGAGGGGGCAAAAACAACAAAAAATGCCGACAAAATATAACTGTCTTTTCAATAACTTAAAGAAAAATATAAGCATACCGATACTTCTTTAGTATGAGCGACGAAGAGAGCCACAGAGAGCGAGAGCAAGTTTTACCTCCAGTGTTTTTTCCCTTGATTATACTCTTCTTTTGAATAGTGCTTAAAGGCCATATAATAAATAACTTATTAACCTCGTCCGTTCGGTCATTACAGGGGAATCTCAGACCTTGACCTTGATGTATTGACCTCGCTATCGCTCGGTCAATACATCAAGGCCTCGGTCTGAGATTCCCCTGTAATGACCTCACTCTCGGTTAATAAGTAGTATGTAACGTAACACCAATCAACATTTTCACCTGTAACATTGAGTGAATTCAGCTATGACAGGTGCTGTGGGTTATGGCCCTTAATGGTAGCCCTGGACAATCAAATAAACTGTTTTAAAATCATTAGTTTGTTTTACGAGAGTTTAAAATGGTTGATTTGATTAGCTACATGTATAGATTTGAAACGCCCTAGCTAATCAAATCATGTGTTCCTAGAGCCACTTGTTTCACGTGCACAGGCTTTGACGGCTAAGAGGGACAAGCGGCTATGGGGATGAAAATGATTTCTGGACCTCCATCACTCTCTCTTTTTTTCATTTTTAATTATTGTATTTTTAGCTGACAAACTTAAAAGTTACTCTCTGACCACTTAATACTATTTATTTACATTTTTATTTTCAATTTTCTTTTGCACTCTACTGGACTATGGACTTTGGAACCATTTTTGTCATGACTGTATTTTGTATTAAAATAGGAAAATTTGGTAGACTTCACCATCACTGCCTCTCATATCTGGACAGTATGGACAAGTACAGAAGGAGAGACAATGGTTTATTTTACACCCACTGAAAAGTAAGAAAACTCCGCAACATGTAATAAAAGAGTGGCAGTCACTGTTACGTGACTTTGAAAACTTGAAGTTGAATGCACTAATCAGTGTGTGTATGTTGTGGTTTAAATTAATTTTATCTTTGGTTTAAATTTTTCAAACCAGTTTGATATTTATTTCCTTTTGTTTCAGATATGATAATGAATATGAGACAATGAAAAATAAAAACTAAACTGGTTTGAAATTAATTATAAACCACAGAAAAATTTAAACCACAACATGTACACAGCTGCAAGTTTCAAAAAGATAATTCAGTCTGTGCATAATTATTTTTGCTGGAGTGTGAAGTTTTATAAGTTACTTAAAATGTAAAGAAATAAATTGGAATTCATTGTGAACTAATAAATTCTCAGAATTGTTACTAAAATGAATATATCGGTATGTGTTTAGCTGTAAGGAGAATTAATATTTTGAACTTGGTTAAATATTATCTTGCAGTTTGGACTCACACCAGTCTGGTTGGACAAGAGCATTCCTTGAACCAATAGAGAATTCTGAAGTTTTAGTACCACCCTACAAAGAGCCAAGAGTGAGTTTATTTATTGTGTTATTTCATACATTACAAAATACTGGATTCTGATTGGCTCAGACAAGTGCAAGTGGGTTATTCTAAATTATAGCAGAGCTCCCCAGCGACCCAAAGAGCCACAAAGCAGAGCCTCATAACCATAGACATTGGAGAATCATGCATGCACAGATGCGGGTGCCTGCACCCTACGTACAATGTACATCAATGTCATGCAACATCTCAGCTGTACTCCAGAAATAGGTTAACATCTTTGATATTGGACATCCATGTTCAATGAGCAATATTTGACAGCTGACAAAATTAGGTATCTGCTGACCAGTATCACATGACCATATTGTGGGCTCATCAAGGTCGCATGTTTTTTGAAGTTGTCCACTGACCAGGTCATGGTTTTCCATTGGATCTCAGGCTCAAGTCCTTTTTTTCTGTCTATGGTCACTAAACTCCAATTTAAATAAAGGGCAAAGTAAATAACTGGGAAGCTCCACTTCTAGGCTTGGCTAAAGCTATTTATATTAGCAAAAAGTGGTCCTAATTATTGTACCTGTAGCCAAATAGTTGAATTTTGTGGTTATTATTTAGAAACATTTGACTGTACAAGTCAGTGTGAAAATTACATGATTTGGATGTGTTTATGAAATGGATAGTTTTGTAAATTATATCCATGTAATGCTTTACTTAGGAAGTCTTTCTGGAGCAGCTGTTCTACCCTGGAAGGTTTTCAAGTCATTCCATTCTAAAAGCCATGCAGGTAACTTGTTCAGTTTTCTTAAAACAAGAGATCTCTGTTTTCATTAAGAATACATGTTCAGTTAATGATAATAACTTTGTTCTATTTCTACAGATCTACCGTCATTTACCAGTTTCGAATTTTGGCAGCAATTTGGATGAAAATGTTTCGAGGAGAGATCTGAAACAAGCTGTTATCAACCTTATTGACTCTGAGGTTGGTGCTAATGATAAATTATAATGAACACTGTAATAGATATCATATCCTTATAAAGGACTGTTAATGGTCCCTTCTGAAGTTTAGGGGGTGGACGGGAAGGGGGGGGGGGGGGCTATAAACTTTCCACTTCCTGCACCTTTTACTTCCTGTTCCACCCCTTTGTTAGTGGTTCCCACATCTTTGTGCTTTTTCTATTACAAAATATTACCCAATGTAAGATTTTTCTTAATAATTATTGTTCCCAGTTTCCGCCCTCTCTTCTACCACCTACCATAGAGTTCCTGCTCCCCTGTCTGCCCCCTCTTCACTCTGAAACCTCATTTCTACTTAAATTGTAATAAATTCAGTACATGAAATTAAAAAACCCTTAGAATTTCTTTAAAATCTGGCTGCTACATGTATGTATGTTTCTTTGAATGTGGGTGGCATGGCAGCGAAATGGTTACAGGTGCTGGACTCTGGATTGAGTGATTGGTTACATGTATGTTGTGTTCCTAGGTAAGACACTTAACTCTCACGTACAGTGCCTCTCTCCACCCAGGTGTATAAATGGGTACCAGCAAATTTAATACTGGGGGGTAATGCTGCAAAGGGCTAAAATCTCATCCAGGGGGAGTAGATACTCTTAGTCACATAATGCTACGGAAACCAGGATAAGCTCTGGCAGTATAGGACACTTTTGCCTGACTTAAACTTATGTATGCTTAGATTCAGGTGTCAGCTCCAGATTATGAGATGCTTCATGATGAGTATAATGATCTTCAGCTGCAGTGTTGGGCCAAGTTCTACAGCTATGTTGTTCAGTACCATCAAGTAAGACTGACTTAGTATTCTTAGTATAATTTCTTCATCAGCAAAATTGTCATTAGTCATGAGCAGGGCTAAAAAAAAGGTGCTGTCCCACTTGGTCATCTGGGACAAGTATATTTTCCCGTAGGACACTGACAAGTAACTTAACATACCCACTTGCCAAATGGGCAAGGGCCCAGGCAAGTTGTGTGCCGACTAAATTGCAAAAAAGTAAACTAAGACAAGCACGCAACTGCCTTGGGCAAACAAAATTTGAGAATTGTTTGTCCGAAGGGCAAGCTGAATTCAAGTTTTTATCAAGCACTGAAGAGTAGTCTTGAAAAAGATTGTTATGTTTACTTAATGTTTATTTAAGATGCTCAAATAAAAATACATTAAAATTTACATCTTAAAAAGGAAGTTTTCAAATTATACATATGGACCCCCCCCCCCCCCTTGAAAAAATTACAACAATTTATTATTGGTTACTGATGTTTCAACAGTTCAATGAGCCTCGTTGAACTGTTGAAACATCAGGGTGAGGGTGTTAGCTTCACAGCCTCATCACTCTGATTTACATCATCTTTTCCTTTTTCTTTCCCCAGGTTGGAAGTAAAGCCATGGGAATTTTTGTTGATGGCAATACAGGATTAGTCTGTTTAGTTAAAAAGGTAAATCCTGTTAGCTTCTTTATTTTATTTTTATCATTATATTTAAATCATTTTAATTTAGTGATAGAGAGTGAAGTCTTTTCATTTTGATATACATTGCTTGCCCAGTCCCAAACTACAATCCTAGACAAAAATCCATGGGACACTTAAAGAAATAGTGCTCAGTGACCATTCCCTTTGCATTAAGAACTCATTGTTTAATTTTCCGAGCCCCCCTTTCCCCCCAAAACAATGTTGAGATATTGTCCCACGGTATTATGGATAGAAACCAACATTGAATTGGGGGTGGGGAGGGGGAGGTCAATACAATGTCAATTTTTCGTCGAATTGGTTAAGTGTCCCAGGACTTTTGTCTAGGATTGTATTTGTGAGCTCGGTACTGAACTCGCTATTTTTGGTTATAACGCGATTGCACAGGTATTATTTCAGTGAAATATCAATGGTTTTAATGGAAATGTAGGTCCACAGCATCAAAGACGTGACACGTGACATCAGAAAATAAGGGGGGAGGGGTGGGTGAATTATTAAAAAAAGGCCACATAAACAGGGCTTATTTGGATTTTTGGTCGCTCTAACTGTATCTTTGTATAAAGATGGCAGTGTTTTGTGACAAAATCGATTAACTCATCACTTTTTGAACAGATTCGAGTCAATAGTGATAAATATATTGCCTTCATCAGACATGAGGACTGTCGGGAAGCCCCCAAAACGATATCTTTATCGCAACAAAACAACCTTGGCAGGGTTTCTACAGTGATTTTTCCTCTCAAACAGACAAATTTCTTTTTTGTCATTGAAAAGAAACCATTCTTTTGGCTGTTAATAATTGAACATGTCTGTTCAGCTGAAATTTGACACGAAGATAAGTGCCACTGTTCTGTTGTTATGAGTTAATGAGATACGCTAACATTTCTCACAACAGTACTCACCACTTGTTTTCCGCTTTTTTATGCCCTAGCTCATAAATATATGCGTCAAACGCAGCTAGACCGATTGACTATTCAAATAGGAACCCTTTATGAAGTATTCATAAATGATGCTTAACGTTTTGCTCAATTTCTCACAGTACTCAGTGCACAAGCGTTGAAATAAATAATATATGCTAATTATTCTACTCTTGGTTTACGAGTGAGTACTGTTAAAAAAGTGATTAAACGAAGAACCAGTTACAACTATTGAACGCCATGGCATTGAATACACTATTCTTGATATGCTGAGATGAAAACCCAATGAAAATGAGCATGTTCTAAATATTTTAGCTCAAAGAATCTTGCGAGTACTGTCACATTTCCGGTTGAGCACTGTTCAGGGTACTTACAGTTCTGAGAGGAAATATGATATTTTTGAACACTTAGGCGCTGTTTCTTGCCAAAGAATAATTAAAATGGAAAGCAGTAACGATCCCTGACATTAGTGTACAATGTTATACTGAAAAGAGTTCGCAAAGCTTGTATTTGGGCGCTCAAAGACCCACAAAAGAACGCAAGAGAAAAAACAGTCAGTTTCTCCCAAGGAACGGATTCCATCAACTACACTTTGTGGCTTGAAAAAGAGCTCAAAATAGAGCTTTCTTGTTACATGCTGTAACTGTTCACAAACATTTGTGCAAATAACTGCTAGAACAAACATATTTTAAACCTATACAACTTTCTTTCGGACACAAAGACAATCCCGATTTTTTCGCACACAAATACAATCCTAGACAAAAATCCATGGGACACTTAAAGAAATAGTGCTCAGTGACCATTCCCAGGACTTTTGTCTAGGATTGTAGCTAGGGGTCACTCTCTATCAAGGTGTGTGTGTGTGTGTAGGGGGGGGGGGACACTGTAGGGCTTGAGGGATAATTACTGGAAGAGAAATGTTTAACCAATGATAAAAAATATTGAAGATTGGTGGAAGAGGGCTTTATTCTGCTGTGGATCCGGATGAACCTAGCTTTAAACATTATTAACATCAGTTATTTTTTTTGGTAGTACATGACAGATTTCTTCCTTTGTAGGATATGCTGTCATTCTTCAGACCTTGTGAACTGTTTGAACAGCTTCATCTTTCTGTGGAGTCGCTGGATGTCTCACTTCTTGCCACAGAACCATCTCTGGGTGTGTACTATGTTGCTTTTATGACTTAGTTTAATTCTTAATCCTTTAGATCAATAATTGTGAGTTCCTATTAATTTTGAACTCACAACTGACCTTGCTTCCAATTAGTGGCTTCATAGCTCAGTTGGTAGAGCGTCCCACCAGTATCACAGAGGTTGTAGGTTCAAATCTCCTGGAAGCCAGAATTTTTTTCTGGCTTTTTTCTTTCAATTTCTTTAATAATTGCAAATTTTCTGCAAGGATTTATCAAGGTGATGTTTTACAAGACGATTCGGATGATGATTGTTAACAGTGATGTTTAATCCGTGTTACACAGTCCTGAAAACTATCAACGCAACACTGTTACAGCAACCATACATGTATGTTAAACGAGACAATTTCCAGTGTAATGTTGAAATGTTGAAAGCAGTTGAAAACCTGCCACATGTTGGCACAAAAAATGTTGCATTAAAAATCGTCCAGCATCCCATGATACATGACATTGATTTTTAACACAACAATGCTGCATTAATCAAAGGGCTCTTGAGCCAGCTCATTCATGTTTTCTTGGGTTTTTAAATAAACTGAATGTAAACCGTTCTAAAGGGAGATATGTAACAGTTCGAAATAGCAGGGGCCAAGTTGGAATAGCCAATTCTTAATCATTGAAGAAAATCTTTAAAAGGTAATTGTTTGGATTGCCATAGCCTTCTTGAATTAGTTTTAATTGGATTAGTTTTATTAAGTTGGCCATAGCCTCACACACAAACCCCTAAAATCCAACAGTTGGGCAAGAAGGATGGTGAGACCACCACTAGTGCTAATATGTTATCTTTGGGGTTTCAAGGCGTCTTTTATCTTACTTAAGATACATTGTAAATGAATGTCTGCAACTCAGTCATAATGAAGATCGGCGAGAAGAGAGATGAAGGGGCTATGGGAGGAGCACTGCTACCTCTTTCACTACCCTGACCTAGTGCCATAATTCTTTTTTCCCTTTCCTGGTAGATGTTCTGGTCGTTTTGCATTATCATAAAAACCAGGGTTCGTTCCTCTTTACTAGAATTACCCCCAGAGTGTAACATCCTTCACATAATCTGGGTGACTGTAAAATAAGACATTTACCATTTCAGCTTTCACTGTACCTATTCCCATAAAGCATGACGAAGTAATAACAAAATCTGTACCTTTACAACATAAAATAAACCATTTGTTGGTGCTCAAGCTATAGGAGGATTGTGTAAAAAATGAAATGAAGACACTCCTGTCATGTATCTGATCAAATGGCGGAAATTGTAAAATTGCGACATAACTACGAAATACACTATAATTGCTAATAGTTGATTTAATTAGCACTGAAGCAGCTAAAACATTGGCAAGAAATAATTCAAAAACGCGAATGTAGAGTAAAAGAAATGGTGTGTAGGTGATTTTCTTGGGAAAGTCAAACAAAGTAAGAACACGATACGAGCCCAAGTGGAACGTGACTACCTAAGGTACGCGTTGTTGTGTTACACTAGTAGGTGGCTTAGAATTAAGTGCTCCAAAGACATCATGATTGCATGGAGATAAAAATAACGCTTAACAAAATAAAATTTCACCTTCTGTTCAATAAAATAAAGAAAATGTACTCAACTGCTCCTATTGGGTTATTTGGTCATTTTAGGGGGTTGAGGTTTTTGTCGAACCCTTATTTTATGCCCACGCTCTACAACTTCGTCCAGATTTGGTTGATTTTAATTATCTTGTTTATTGCGTGCTCCGCAGCATGAACGAGCTAAAGGAATGTTTTACCATTTTACGGGCTTAAACAGACCGTACTTTGGCTCGTGACATCCTCAGTTGTTGCCGGAGTTTTCCACGACTTTCATTCTCGTTTTCTTTGGCTCAGTTGGCGAACACGCCGACATGTATGTTTACACGTACCATGAACCAAAATAAATGTACGTCAACAGTGTTTATAAATATATCTTTTAACATCTAACTTGGTAACGTGCGTTACGGATCACATTGTGTGACCGGAAAAAAACACTCAATGCAAGTCGTTAATTTTCGATCGTGCCTTAGGGGAAATGTCACTAACAAGGGAATAGAGAATAAATTACTTTGCTTTTGAAAACGAAACCCTATTCCTTGTTTGAAATAGCTGCTTTTTTTATTACTTCCGTCTGCCACGACGGACTTGATTGCGTGTATCACCGCATGTTTAAATAAACCCGTTTAGGGTCCCCCAAGGTGACAACATTTTAGCTTCTTGATTCACGTTGCACTTTTTAGAAGTTCCAAAATTGTGATTTGATGTAAATTTATTTATTACACCATACAATGGTTTCATAGCTTTTAACCTTTGTACCTGAACTTCATGAAAGTTATTTTTGATGTTACTAAGCAGGGAGGGGTAGCATGTAAAATTACTTCCGGTCTACAACTTCCGTCCACACATTTTGTGTCCACGCACAACTTCCGTCAACATCTGTATTACTTTCGTCCACACAATTTTTGTACACGCACAACTTCCGTCAACATCTGTATCACTCTAATATCCTCATTCATTGCGTGCTTCGCGGCACGCCGCGGCACGCTGCATGAATGAGCATAAAAATCATCTCATAGAACATTACCTTTACATTATATACATTTACAAATGCATAATACATATTTTGTATTATTCTAAATGTTTGTAGATAAAACCATGAAGACATCATTTATAGATTTGTGTAATGTCATCAAAATGGTCTCACATCAGGTAAAGTAGTCAGTAAAATTATTTTATTATAATGCAATCATCATCATAAATAATGATCATGATAACCGCAGTGTCTCGCAGCTCCTAAGCTGGGGGTGAAAGTATGTTGTCTTGTTCTTGAAACCCTTACACTATATCAAACCAAAATTTATCTTGTGACTTTCCTACCCTTTTTTAGTCCTGAACACCAATATTTGAATTCTGCTTCAACACCCATTTCCTGTATAGTCTTGAGGTTTCATTTTGTAAAAACATACTCAATTTTCAAACGAAAAGGCACATCACATGTTTCTCAGACCAAAAAAAATATCTGTAACTTGCATGGGTAAGGGGGTGTATATACAGGGGAGCCTAAAACCAGGACAATTTTGTTGTCAGCGAAAAGACAGGCATGCAACTGTGAGGGCTTATAGATGTAAGCAAGAGGCCTCATTACTGCAGGAATTTTATGGTACATTTCTTACTTTCAGTCACCCTGCGAGCAGAGCCTCTTGAGATTTGGGAAGTAGAAAGAGGCTTTGCATAAATCGTGTCATTTCTTTGAAGTTTCCGAGCCCCAAAGTTTGGGATGGTCAGTTCGGATTAAACCGGTTTTTGCTGTGCGGGCATTAATTTTTTGGAAAAACTGAAGGTCAAGTCGGAGCCCCCAGTACGCTCTCGAAAGCACTAGAGCTGACGATTGCTCTCATCATCTGCTACCGTTTGTGCGCGCACAGCTTGTGGATCATTTAAGATCTCATTTTTTCGCAAACTGAGAGGAAATTTCATGGTTAAAATCGCACATCTCTACCATAAAGTCACAAATGCGACCTCAAGCGATGCTTGACGTGTTTTGACTGAAGGAATTCAGACGCTCTTTGAAGAAAAGAAGTTGTAAAACAAACACTTTGTTCACACTGTCATGTGCGATCCGTCTCGCCATTCCGCGCGGGACGTATACAAAACATGGACCCGGGTCCATGGACCACCCCTGTGGACCCGGTCCATGGACCACCTTGTGGACCCGGTCCATGGACCACCCCTGTGGACCACCCCTAATTTTCGAAAGAAAATCAAAGTGTAGAATGGGGACAGGGTATGAATTGACGGCAGGTACTAAAACACAAAACAACGAAATGAAACAAAACCAAATTAGCGAAACCACTGAAACGACCAAAACGAAACCGCCGAAACGGTTGAAACGAGCGAAACGAAACATATTCAACTAGGACTCCGGTTAGTCTGTTTACGGTTAGCTGGTAAAGGTTTTGCTTGTTTCGGTGATTTTGTCTTGTTGTCTAGCAGAGTATTTTACTAAGCAAAAGGCAATTATGAAGGCTTTAGGTCGGGTAAAAATATTGACAATATTTGATTTAAAAAAACTGTACATTCGGCGGTTACATGCAATGTCTGAGACATGTCTAGATTTTATGCAAATTTGATCCGGTCACGTAATCAAACGTAAATATTCTTACGGCAGATTCTCTGTTTTTAAACATCGTTATTCTTTTGAAATAGATTTATAATGCTACAAAGAACTAAAACGAAATCTTCTTGTCTTTTGAGGCCGACTGTAAACAACGAAACGTACCAAAAATGAATATATTATGATTGCGTGCATGATCTATAATTTGCATAAAATACAGACATTGAATTCCCTTGGGGCCACATCGCACGTTCAAATTTTAGCGCTGTGACAGCCATGCTTTGAAAGAGCCAATCAAAAAAATTGAATTTTCTTACTTGGTCAGATCTCGCCTTCCGGCTTCGTCTACCCGCGAGATGCGGGAACGAGATTACTGTTTCAGTTGTTTCGGCGGATTCGTTTTGGTGGTTTAGCTTGTTTTGGTCGTTTCGTTTCGGTGGTTTCATTTCGTTGTTTTGGGTACCTGCCGTCAATTGATTTTCTTTCGAAAATTAGGGGTGGTCCACAGGGGTGGTCCATGGACCGGGTCCACAAGGTGGTCCATGGACCGGGTCCACAGGGGTGGTCCATGGACCCGGGTCCATGTTTTGTATACGTCCTTCCGCGCGTGCATGCCAAAATTAAGTGGTCCTCGCGCAAGCTAAACGTGAAAGCATCGCTTAAACCTCGCTCATGCTCAACAAAGATTTGACACGATTCTTGCAGAGCCCTTTCTTCTCAAGTATATCAGTGGAAAAGAAAGGGCTCTGCTCGCAGGGTGACTTTCAATTTGCTTACTGTAATGTTTTGTTCAAATTGTTGTATTTAGCTGACTTCAGAGCATTTATCAGCACTTGAGAATGATGTGAAGTATCAGCTGAATCCTGCATTAACTGCTGAACAGATTGCTATTTCCCTTCTGACGAATGTGAGGTAAGGAACAACCGGAAAAAAATTAAAAAAAGGCAACTGAAAGTCTGTATTTGTGCCATTATGGCCCAGACCATTGAGGCTTACCACAGTTTCTGTAGCATGCATTGACTGGGTGTTTTGCTACTCAAAAAACACATAGATATCTTTCTTCTTATAATGTCACTTGTACATGCACTTCAACTAATGTCACTTTTTTTGATTAAATTTTAGTGATGAAGAACAGCAGGATGTAGATACACATGGGTTGTTTGAATTTGCCCAGGAACTAGAAACAAGGTATGTGTGATCCATGTATAACTTCCCTTAAAATCTTCTAACCAAGTCTGAGCATACCACAACCTGAGCAGAAGTCATCTTCAGGGTCAAGTCAAAGCTGTTTGTCAGTCGATGATGTTATAAGTCTGGTCCGTTGAAACTGATTGGTCAGTTTTGCTGTGATGTTATAAAAAGTTTTTCTCAATTTATTTACTTACACAATAGTTGATATTATCTTGTTGTTTTTAGCTATATTTGCTGCAACAGCTGTCATTTAATTGTATTGTGCAAAAATTGTGATGTGCAAAATAATTATTATAATTTTTTGCCAATGACACAATCTCTCTTGCTCTTAGAGAGGAAATGCCAAGAATATAATTATTTATATTGTTTTAATAAAAACAAATAAATAAATAAATAAAAAACCCAAACAAGATGTAATGATGTGTTTTCAGAGATAAACTCATAGTAACATGGATTTCTGTTGATTTTTTTTTCAGTTTACACAAGGTTAACAACCTTTTCCAGAGTCTGGATTTTCTACTTCATGGTTTAGACAGTCAAGGCATCATAAAAGATGATGCAAGTGGTGATGAGGCCGGTAAGCTTTCAGTTGTAAAAAGAGCTATTAAATAGATTTACAAGGCCTAAAAGCGTAGCTCCTGAGTAATTTTCTTTGCCCTTTATGCAAATCTGAATTCACTGACCATAGACATATTAAACTAGTGGTAACCACAGGTTAGAAAGTGCGGGCCTTGACGCACTTAGAACTGAAAGGCACTGACTGGTACGAGAGTGCGTAATGTTAGATGGCAGTGTCGATAAATAAATGATAAAATGGACAAAAGACAATGGTATTCCGAGTAACGCGTCACGCAAGGAATGCATGTTTTTATCATTTCCTATTGCAGCGAACCAATCTATGTTGTTGATTACACAGTTTTGTGAAGTGTAATCGAGCACTCGTTGTGAACTGAGATGTGTTTTTTCTCAGTCGGTAAACTCGCTATGTTGTGCTTGCCTTTTGTTAACGTGGCGCGATTAATGAAAAATCACTGGACAAAATTAAAGACAATTATTCCGAGCAACGCGTCACGCTTTAATAATTGCCACGAACCGGCCGCGAACCAGTCAGAGTTGTTTTTTGATTGACAGTTGATTGTGAAGTGTAGTCGAGCACGTGGTGTGAATTGAGATGCGATTTTCCTCGGTTGATAAACTCGCTATGTTGTCAGTGTTATAACGAATTCCTCGAGAATAACCCGTTGCTGGAATCATTCGCTTTGCCGTTGTTTTATCTGTGATATAATCACAGCAAATTTTCTCAAAAGCAGCACCTATAAAACAACGTCTACAAATTGTAATGTTTGCAATCTTCCATGTGACAGAAGCGTAGATCTTATGTGACAAACTGCTGAGAGATTGACTCATTTTTCGCATTCTTGTCGTTCTTGGAGAAGAGATTTTTCTCTTCCGGTGTTACGACAAACTATCGTGATTGACACATTTTTCGCGTTCCGATCGTTCTTAGTGGAAGAACAAAATTTTCAACTTCCGGTTTCTGTTCGCCTATTATTAACGTGGCGCGCACGCGTAAAACGCAATCCGCTGGTCACTGTCAAGATTATGGTTGCGGGCCTCTCTTGGGCCCGCAAAAAATAGGTCTTGAGCCTGCGATCCAGTAGAAAAACCATTTTCTAGTCAACAGTCAACTTTAAACAAACATGTTACCTCGATGAGTTATACACTTGAGCCTGCAATATGGTCCTGTGATACTGGTCAGTAGACACCTTGTATTGACAGCTGTCAATTGACGATAACGTGGATGCCCAGTATCGAAGAGGTTAGGGTTAATCTATTTCTGGAGTGCGCAACGTATGTATGTACTTACACATACGTACGTACGTGTCCACGAGCCATGCGGCTAGCCATGATGACCACGAAAACTTAAATTTATGGTTTTCCTATTTCTGTGGATTTTCTATGGTTATGGGGCTCTGCTCTGCAGCCATTTGGGCCGCTGTGGGGCTCCACTATAAATGATTATGATGATTTTTTAGTCAGTGAAACAGGCATACTTGGAAAAGAATTTTCCAAGTTTCTCAAACCCATGACCTTCTGGTTTACAACTAGTCCAAATGCTCAACCACTGAGCTACAGGAGACTCGTGAAAGCTTAGGCCATTATAAGGTTCATGTAACAAACAATCTGGGTACTGCTTAAGGATGTGAATGTCAATGAGTGGCATAAGGGCAATGATAGAAATGTGGTGGTTTGTTTTAAGCCTTGTGAATAGATGAAATGATGATTTTCAGTCAGTGACAAGCATTCTTGAGAAAAAGTAATCTGTTGGGTAATTTTTAAACATTGGTTCCAAAACATACACATGTACTTCTGGTAGTGATACGTCAGAACAAATTGTACTAAGGATAACATTGAACCTCAACATCTACTAAAACAAATAGACTACTCAGTAAGTAAGTAAGAAACTTTATTTTACCAGGGTAGCCCATTCAGCAACGAGGCTGGTATCCATAGGGGCCCTGGGACAATAAAATTATGTACAATATAAAAATGTTAAAAATTTAAAAATTTTAGAAAAATTTATAAAAACTTTAAAAAGCATTTATACTAAAGCTAAAGAAAAAAAACTCTAAAAAATAAAATTTACAAATAAAAATGCCTACTACTTAAAAAATGCCTAAAATGCCTCTACTCAACCTCGTTTTCTATTAGCGATAGTGAACTCATTAACTATTTGCTCATAAACTCAGGCTCGTAGTCTGATGTAGTTGTCCATTGTATTGCAGGTTGGTCAGACGTATCACATTTGATGAGCTGTCATCACTTGTTCGGCAGCCAGCTGAGTTCTTTCCTGCTACCCATGTCTTCCCACCAAGTGGTTTCATCACGAATGTCTGTGTGTAAACATCTTCTTGTACTGCTTAGTTTGATAACAAAGCTTAGTGTGAACAAGGTATGTAAAAGTCAAGTTTGTGAAGCAACAGAGTGGTTTTCAACTTAGGGTGCTTTCCATTTGTCAGAATTGGCTGGCCGGTCTGGTGGTTTTGAATGTGAAATGAGCCTTTTTCCACAAGATTTTCCCACAACTCCACCATAACAATGTATGATATAATTTATGTATTGACTAACTTAACAGGACAAATCTGACCATAAACAATGGAATTCTGTTCTCGAATATACCAGTCTGGCAAGCCAATTCTGACAAATGGAAAGTACCGTTAGTGTCATAAAGCCAAAACCAAAGTAATCACTCTGGCCAATCACAAAGGACACAGACAATCCAGTGAACCAAGCAGAACTTGAAGCAAATACATGTACCGGTAGATGGCACAAAGTGTGAGAAACATATATGTAAGCAAGTCACAATTGGTTTTGATTGGTTGTGGAAGTGGCACAAGCTTTTTAGAACAATCACTAGGCATCAAATCAAAGCAAATGTGAATTACTTTCGACACTTAAGTAAAACCACTCTATGTTAACTACAAAAAGACTGAATAACAACCACAACAGGTAAAAGAGTAGGAAAACATGATAATCAAAATCAAGTCATTATTGGGATTTTTACAATAACTGGCAGGAAATTTAAACACCTAATGGTTGAGAGTTTAATTTGGGGTGAAATTTCAGAGAAACTAACTCCTGCAAGCCATACAATTCAGGAAAAACTTATCTGCCTGCATGCTTGATTTTGCATTAAATTTTACGTGCAATTACAGTTCCTGGAAAAGACAATAATAATTTATTTTTATTCAACCACATTCTTCTATGGCCTACATTCATATAGACATTAAAAAATTATATAATATAAAAAAATTAATATCCAATACTTAGCAATAAAGCCCTCTACCCCACTCTCAGTCTCTGTTTTTTACTTGAGTTCTAAATATTCTAATGGCATCATTTCTGTAACCTATAGGATTGTAGGTCATGAAAAAAATATGATTGATTTGTTGAAATAAAAGAATAAATTATAACTCATTTATGCTTTTTCCACATTTATTTTTAATTTAACTTAAATTTAAACACAAGCAACATTTACAGGACATAATACACTTTACATAACTATCATTACAGTCAATGTATGGTTATTTGATTTTTAAGATTGGTTTGGATGCCAGGACAGCAGAGGATGTGTCGTCAGTGTACATTCCTAAAACAGTGAATTTACTGAGGTCATACTTTGCTCTTCACTGGATCCTGGAACAAGCCGTCACTCCAACACCGTCCAGTGCCATGTACGTACATGTATACAAAGTTATGTTTTTTTACAAGTAAAAACTAGGGGGATGCAAAAATTAGACATGTTTTCAAGCTACTGGCAACTTGGATGTGCCTGTTTCTAGGCATAGCATTAGTAAGTAGCATTTCGTTTTATTTCAGTCTCCCCCAGTAGGCCATTTCGGAGTAGCCCTTTGCCTCTGTTTCAAAACGAGTCTAAGTGTGAAACCATTCACATTAAAATGAGTTTCAAGCAAATCAAACTAATTTTCATTTGAATGGTTTCGCACATAGACTCTTTTTGAGACAAAGGCAAAGGGTAACTGGGAAATGGCCTATTGGGCAGGGTCTCAGGGATACTGTCAGTCTCTCAGGATGGGGTGAGATCCCAGATATATTACCTCTCCCCCAGGATGGAATGTTTTCCCAGGGGCATTGCCTCTCCCCCTGGATGGGGGTATGGTCCCAGAGGTGTTGCTGCCTGTCACTCTAGCCTAGGGTGGTGGGGAATCCCAGGGATATTGCATCTCCCTAAGAATGGAGTGAGATCCCTTGAATATTGCCACCCCCCCCCCTCCAAAAAAATAGGGAGTAAGAAAGGCAGTCCTATTTTTTATTTTGAGCGTGGTATAAAAATGGTAGGTGTAACTGTCATAAGTGAGAGGCCAAAGACCATTCAACCTCAAAAGATCTTGAAATGAAAGTTTTGAAAACTTAGCAAATACATGATATAAAGTTATACAGTCGAAGCTCTCTTAACGGACACTCTCGTAAGCGGACAGCTCTACTTACGGCGCCTTGTTTGAAACCCCGTTTTTACTCCAATACAAACTCTGTATTTTTACATTCTCGTAAGCGGACATTCCCGTAAGCGGCCGCAGACACTTTCAGAGATCACGACTCCCGTAAGTGGACACTTCAAAGAAAAACCTATTAACAACCTCTGTAACTTGTTTGTTATCAATTAACTTAACATTGCTATTCGTCACAATGATTTTAGTACCATATTTCAGTGTTTGTTTTGTCGTCATGCACGTCCGTCCGGTTATTGTTACCAGGGCAAGCTCCCGTAAGCGGCCATCTATCAACTACACCCCTAGAACCATTCTCGTAAGTGGCCAGCTCCAGTTACGGACACTTTTTTCGTGTCCTGATGGTGTCCGCTTACGAGAGCTTCGACTGTATGTGGTTTTAACTGTATGATTATGTTTTCTTTACATTTGATTCATGTTTTTATTTATCTAGAGAATCCAACTTAAAACAGCTAGCAACTCTTGAAATATCTGATGGAATGGAGCCAAAGGCAATTTTTGGTGAGAAGTAATTTAAAAGTCAGTTAGGAAATTAATTTTTGTAAACAAATGATTTTTCCAGACCTCTGAATCCTTTCATAAGTTTAGATTTTGCTGGGATGTAGCTAAGAATACACTAAGGCGGCTCATCAACAAGCCCATTGAACTTTTCTGGCCTTAGCAGCTCTAAAAGTTTACCAAAGTCTTTGTTTTCATGTGAAATTTCAGCTGAATTTAAGTTCTATTTCAGCTGGTTAAATTAGCCAGCAGCCGACCCTTAGCGACATCCCTGATTTTCAAATCCCTGTATGCTAAATTAAAGAGCCGAAAGTAGCTAGTAAATAGCTTTTCTGATGGTTGTTTTGCATAAGCAGCAAGTCAAATCAAGAGCAATCGTATTCTATCGGTAAATAGAAAATAATGTGAGAACCAATCAGATTCACAGATTTTCAATAGAACATGGCTGAGTTTCTACTACGGAACAATAGTCAACTTGGTGTGCACTTACATAGCACGTATTTTTGCTTTCTAGATGATCCATCCCTTACTGTTGGTGAGCTCTTCCTAAGTGGAGTTGGAGGTGCACAGCTCAGAAGGCACCTGGCCTATAAACTCAAGGCCTCGCAGGAGATGCATGATCAGGACCCTGCCCTCCTGTGGTCCACATTTTTCAACCAAGCTGTTTATACCCTGGTGGATCTGATGTATCCTTGTTAGCTAGAATAAGTAGTCGGTGTTTACTTAAAGGTTGTGTGGAACATCTTTGTTAGCATAGTATTCTAGTAGGTATGAGCATAGTATTCCTAAAGTACGATACTCAGAAAGCTCTATTTCAAAGCTCCTGGGAATCTGGGGGTTCTTTTATAGGGAGAGGACTTCTTAGAGCTGGGGGCTTAGTTCACATCATAAATCAACCAAGTAACACAATTAAAAATATATGTAAGAGACTAATCATCTTTCACATGGTGGTAATTACAGATGATGGTGATAAAATCACAATTCCTGCGAAGCTAAAAAAATTGTTTTTATGGATAATTATTACAGTAAATCACAACTCTCTGTTATTTAGCAGATCATATTGTTTGAGAAAAAAACCTAGTCATTTCACCTTGAATGCCCAAAAGATAGGCCTATAAAATCATGGCTAACAAAATAACCTTTATCCCCCCCATTAAGATTGGACACAGGAGAGAGGACAAGCCCTTGCAATTAGTCCAAGGGACAAGTCCTTTGATCATGTGAACTTCTCATTTTTTATCAAGAAATCTACAGTTGAACCTCGATAACTCGAACCCTTTATAACTTGAACCTCCCGCTAACTCGAACCTTTTCCAATTCCCCTACAGGTTGTTTTCTTACTAATTTTACCCTTGATAACTCAAACTCCTGATATCTTGACAGAGCTGCAAATAACAGTCGGTCATCGGACATTGGCCAACCAAAATTTGCTCATGTCCGACAAAATCCGAATTGTGGTCAGACATGATGTCCGGACAATTTTTCATCATAAATCATAAGTGGTGGCCTTTTGTTTTTGGTGATGTCACGACCACAATTTTGTTTTGTCCGACCAAGATGGCATCTTAGTAGGACATATGTCTTTTCAAGTGAAAAAAATTATTTGCAGCCCTGTCTTCAACTGTAGTTACAGGGACCAAAACGTGTGTGTTCCGACCTTTACCCTTTAACAAAAACAAACCATCATTGTTGGGTTTCTTGTGATCTATATATGGTTTTGAGCTTCTCAAAATCGTGCTTAAAATAGCAGCCGATACTACTTTATAGGGAGAATTCCGTATCTGGTCGTTCTTAACACAAACTTAATAACAGCTGGCCAACCAGGCATAGTGTCATTTTCCCAGAATTCCTGCTATCAAGGTGCCAATATCTTCACATTCAAGAGTATGCTCATCTGATTTGTTACTGGTGTGACACTTGTCAATCATCTTGGCATTTCCTTTTGGGCCAATCATATTTGGCATTGGGAGAACATCACAAGGCCTTTGGCTGCTTCCTGAAGGCTGCAAAAGGAATCGGTAAGTCAGTGTATTTTAGGTCCCTAGAGCGATCAATTTTAAGTTTCTCCTTACCGTATCAGTATCAGGGGGGGAGGGGGCACTGCCATTTATAAGCTATATAGGTATATTCTGCTGTGAAGGGTATAATTTTTTGAGCAGTTTAGTTTGGGATGGGGTATAGAAATCAGAGAGTTTTGCAGGGCTGCAAATAACAGTTGGTCATCATAAAATTTGCTCATGTCCGATGAAATCCCAAGTGTGGCCTAACATAATGTCTGGACAATTTTTTGATCATAAATCATTTTACGGCAACGATGAATAAAAAAATGTCTGACCACAATTTTGTTTTGTCCGACCCAAACGGTGTCTTAGTAGGACATATGTCCTTTCAAGTGAAAAAAAATATTTGCAGCCCTGGTTTGGGTCTAGAACAGGGTATCATTTGTTGGGAACTGATCAGTGGTATGACGAATTAAGTTCAGAATAAGAATAGAAACTCAGAAGAGAAAGAGGCTTCCTAAATGTAAATAAAATCATCCTGGCATCGTTGTTGATAGATGGTTTTCCATTAAAACATTGACAGTGATACAGTTCTAAAAAAATGCAAGTCTGGGATAGGGTAGGGTTTTTTCGTGTCTAGTAGAATATAGAGTTGCAAAATCAGCTGAACAAGTTCTGGTATAGGGTAAGGCTTTTGAAGCCCCAGCGGCACATCCCCACCCAAAAATATACATAGTGCCCCCCCCCTGGGATCATTACATTGTCTAGCTACAGGTTATGAGAAGTAAGAGAATCATCCACTTGACATTTTCTTGTTTGTCTTTGTTGTGTTTTATTTTAGCTTACAAGGATGCTTTCATGACGAAGATTCTTCAGAGTGACTCCACAGATGTCTCAACACTACTTGTCTTGTTTTATGTTAAGGTGAAAAATTGTAGAATAAAGCAGAAATTAACTTCAGAAGGGCACAAAATTCCCTACTGTTAATAGTGATATGAATATCGTGCAATGTTGCCTCTCTATTTCCTTATTTACAACAACTTACCAAATTAAAGGACCTAAGTCAAGCACACGTTTTTTTTGACAAACAGGATTTTTTTGGGTTATATATTTCACATGGAGCGTGTCTAAGTGAAAGAGATCACTGTGAACATGCTTAAGGTAATTTAAGAGACTTCCAGTACACAACTTGTGGTGATACAATAAGATTTTACTTCACAACACAATTTTCGAAAATTTCCATGGCATCAAAAATGGCTAATTTCATGGATGTCAAGGTGTGGCTGCATGACTAGGATCCTTCAACTCATCAGGCATTTTTATAGGTGATATTACCCATGTAAATGTATGAAGAAGGTAACAATGATGGCTTCAAAAGGCAGTTATTGGTTACTGTCTGACCTTGTGTTTGACCAAATGAAAGTTGCTGTATTTTTAAGGTGGTAACATTAATGGATACCATTACATCTGTTACCATTTGAATTAGACATTAAATGTGATTTTCCTTCACAGGTGTTAAAGTTGTTTGAGCAGTTTGATGCACGTGATTATGTCATCCGTGTGGCTCACATAGCACTGGACTTGGCTGCACCTGATGATCCAAATATTGTAAGTATAACATGCTCCTGGGGTTTGGTTTGCTTTCTGACTCAGATAGACTATGGCCAGACAGTAGTGACTCTGAAATAGTGTGGTTGTGCAGGGCTGCAACTAGGAATGGAGTGGACAGGAAAAGGGGCACTCCCAAATGGTGTAGTTAGTCTTGTAGTTGTATACCTAGAAATAGTGTGATCAGGATCGGGTGTACTAAAAAACAGTGCAGTCAGGCTAAGGGTGTCTCAAGAAAATTCAGGGGTATGGTCACGCAAAAGGGTACCCAGAAGGGATGTAGACAGGCAGGATTGTGTTCAAAAGCAGTTTGATCGAGTAGGGGGTCTAGCCAGAAATTGTTAGTGGTGGGTGTGGCAACGATGGGTGCACCCATGAAGAGTGTGACCTGCAATGTCCCAAGAGATGGCAGATGTGGGTAGGAAGAGTATACCTAGAGAGGGTATGTGTGAGAGAGATTTAAAAGTCAATGTAGTGAGGTAGATAGCATGTTAGTACAAGTGATGTACCAGAAATCTTTGCTGTTTTGGTTTTTAGCCTGACCTTTGGACTAACATTTTCAAACATCATCTGGAGCTGGGAAACAATGACTTTGCGTATGATGCTCTGATCACAAACCCTAATCCTGTCAGGTGAGTCAACATCAAAATTCTCTTAACAAATTTGCATATGTTTTCTTTAATGCTCCTTTAGAGGACTCAGTAACATAAACGGTATAGAGAGGTTAAAACTTAATCATTAGTGTAAGTTAACAGGTTCAGATCTTTGTATCGAGACGTACATGGTTTTTATTGGTCCTGGAGTCTAAATGGCCTGGCAAAATGCTGGGGGTAACCCTGTGATGGACTAGCATCTCATGCAAGTAAAAAATAGGTAAAGCCTGTTGTCGAGCCAAGTGGCCCATACCCCCAGAGCTTATCCCAGTTTCTGTAGCATTAAGTGACTAGGAGTATTTTTACTCCTCCCCTGAATGGGATGCTAGTCCATCGCAGGGTAACCCCCAGCATTTAATTTACCAGTACCCATTTATACACCTGGGTGGAGAAAGACACTATGAGAGTAAAGTGTCTTGCCCAAGAACACAACTCAATGACCCCAGCCAGGGCTCAAACCCGGACAGCTTGATCTGGAGTCAAGTGCACTAACCATTACATTTAGGCCACCATTTCTTCCAAATGGAGACATACAGAATCGAGGCATACAGGGTTTTTATTGGTCCTGGAGTTAAAATGGCCTGAAAAAATGCATAGGGGTAAAGCTGTGATGGAGTAGCATCCCATCCAAGTGGAGTAGAAATACACCTGGTTGCTTCATGCTATTAAAACCAGGACAAACGTCAGTGAAATGGCCTACTTTCGCCCAAATGCAGACTTTCTGCAAATCTTAAAGAATCCTGATATTTAATTCCGTTGTTTTCCAGGTCTGGAAATTCTTAATAATTGTTGGTCTCAAGTGAGAATTATTTTGTGATTTTTTTTCAGACGTCGTGTTTGCCTCCATAAGCTCATGGTAACTCTCTGTGAGAGAGGCCAAACTCAGCAGCTTATAGAATATCCTTTCATCAACCTACAGGATGAGGTAAATGTAGATGTGATTGTAAAAAAAAACGTGACACACTGATATCCAGTCAGGTTTTTATGTTAAAGACAATTTTTTTTTTGCAAACTCAGACGATCAGGGTGTTCAAGTTCGTATTCGAAACTTGCATTTTTGTAGTTATTTTCAACTACTTTCAATTTAGTTCAACTAGCAACAGAGTTACAGAGTACTTAAGTGGAGTTATGACATAGAGTTAAAGTTAACAACTTCCAAAATCCTGGAGGCCAAAATCTTAAATTTGAATTCCGAACTTTGGCTTCCAAAATCTTGACTTCAGGATTTTGGAAAAAGCGAAATTGTTAATTTAAATTAATTCTCGCCTTTCCTATGTTGTGTTTTAGTTTGTAGACATCATGGAGTCACACGCCCGCACAGTGGATATAACAACGCACAGTTACTATGATCTGTTGTACGCCTTCCATGTGTTCAGAGGGAATTATAGAAAAGGTGAGAACTTGGAACGACGTGCATTACATGATAATTCAGCAGTTATTGATCTGGCTGGAGGGTTACCTTCCCCACCAAACCAATCTGGGCTAGAGAGCTTTTCATACATTTCTTTACGAACAGCTGCAAACCGTTTATATGAGAAATGACAAAGTTGTCTCGGAGATAGACGAAGTGAAGTCTATGAACGAGTTTAGACTTCTATGGCAAAAATTCGCAGGGAAAAAGATTTGTTAAAAGACATCTTTCTGTTAGACACTGCTCGCAATTTGCTGAAGAATAGGGTTTGTTAAGGACCAATCAGAACTGAGAGTTTTGTTATCATGATAGTTATGTTTGTACATGTTTTTACGTTTCAGCTGGGTCAGCAATGTATGAACATGCCATGAGACTGGGACAAGAAGTATCTGGACTAGACAGTCTGCAAAAACAGGTAGAGGGTCGGGTTCACTGAGGTGTAAGTTGAGTTACCAAATAACGACTGACTAAAACACATTGGTGTACTATCTCTGTAAAGGCAACTTTCTTGTATAAATCCTGTGGATTTCTTGTGAAATCTGTTCTGTGTTTTCAGGCCAAATGTTATTTAGCAGCAATGAATGCTCTCCGGCTTGTAGATCCGAAAAATGCTTGGATTGTAAAGCCTCTGGACAGGGTAAATACCAGGGTAAGTCATGAATAAACACACTATTTATTGTCAATAAGAAAGCCGTTTGCTCTTTCTCCCATTAAACTTAAGTATTTTACTCATAGGCTCAAATGGCACGTACCACACGAAAGTACTCAGCAAAATAAACAGTACCACATGAAAGAAAAGCTCAGTAGCTTTTATTTGAATGATCAAACACTAGGGTTTCATACACAGACCGAAAAGTTAGAACCACCTTGTACAGCATAATAAACAGTACCACATGAAAGTACTGCCCAATAGCTTTCATTTGAACGGTCACACATTAGGGTTTCATCCACAGACTGAAAAGTTAGAACCACCTTGTACAGCATAATAAACAGTACCACATGCTGATGGAAGTACTGCTCAATAGATTTCACTTGAATGGTTACGCACTAGGGTTTCATCCACAGACTGAAAAGTTAGAACCACCTTGTACAGCATAATAAACAGTACCACGTAAAAGTACTGCTAAATAGCTTCGTTTTGAATGGTCACACACTAGGGTTTCATCCACAGACCGAAAAGTTAGAACCACCTTGTACAGCATTATAAACAGTACTACAAGGTACCATCTTGAACAGTCGTATTTTTATCTCCTTTTAGAAATCTGAAGAACCGCCCAACATGTCTCCAAAACGAAAGCAAGGCGAGGAAGGAGACATACTCTACCCAGGTCATTTGGGTAGGCCTCGGAGGAAAGTGACCGTGCTGGATATTAGGGACCTGGAGGGAGAATATCTATTGGTTCTCGCCAGACTACAACTTATCAAGGTTGACGCCGATCCGACACGTGCAACAGGTTTGGAATATAAATACAGGAAAAACAGGTTTAACGTAGCCTTCGTGCAGACGTTAGCAGCATTATCGTTTTCAGTCCCTTGCCGTTTTAAAGTGGCTTTGTCACGGATTTAACCAGATTTTTGAACAGCCAAAATTTCTATTTATGCCGCTGGAAACCTAAAAAAAATAGTCTATTTTTATTAAAAATTGCTATATTAGAGCACTGAAACTGTTAACGAGCGTCATGTTGTTTCCGCGCGTCTTCACAAAATCGTTATTTGTAGCCGTAGTGTTAAGTGTTACTTTTACGTATTTTTGAACCGTAGGTCTTCTCAGATCCAAAATGCTGTGCTTTCTTTAGGCATGGTTGTGGACATGCGCTTAAAAGTGTGGATTGGCTGTGTCCATTCGCATTTAATTTTGCTTTGCGAGACACCAGCATGGCACTTTGTCTTCCAGGAACCCCTGGAATGCGTCATCGCTTCTGCATGCGTTGCGTGCCGTTTATTTGGAATAACTAGTAGCAGAATCGTTGGGTGGTAGAAAAGCTGATCGGCTTTTTGCTTAAAGACTGGAGTTTAGTTAAAATCATATGATGTTATAGTAACCATTTGATATGTTTGTTTCTTGATCTCGTTCCAGGTCCTTTGCTGTCCCCGCAGGAGAGCGTTGCATTATTGACTCAAGCCGGTTTGTTTGACAATGCCTTTACAGTGGCTTTCCACTTTAACCTACCAAAGGAAACGATATTTGAAGGACTTGCATCAAGGTAGGCATTAATTAGGCGGTAATTGATGACCAAACTAATAATTATTATAATTAATGTGGTACATGTAAAACGGGAATCTTCTTCAAAGTACACCACTGACTTGCGCGCGCGCAGTTCCCGCTAAAACTGCTGCTTATAAATGTGTAAAATTTTGTAATCCTCTGTTACTGAAAAGGTTAGTTTTGTATACTACTTAACAATTAGATTATGAGCTCGAGAGATAGTTGATAACAATTAGATTATGAGCTCGGTGATAGAAATTGAGAGCAAATGATCTAATTGTTTTAGTAGAATTCTAACTCATTTTCTTTTAACAATGATTTCTAATTGTTTTTCTTCATATAAACTAGCATCGAACGTAACGCTTAAGCGAAATCGCGCGCGCGGACTGAATTGTGATTTGAAACTTTACGTTGTGTAGTCACGCTCATCGGCTTATTCTGTAATTTTGACGTTTTAATGGCGAATATCCTTCTTTTAGCCTTCCTGGGAATTGAATCTTCCAAAAATGTTTCTAAACTTCCTCCAAAACTTCGGAGAAAGGAGAAATGTCGACATTCTGTAGACGACCTTCAGCCACTGAACACTAACGGCTGATAGTGTGCAATAGCTCAGCCAATCAGATTGCAGTATTTCATTAGTATACTAGTAGAATTCTACTAAATATGTATAGAGAGTTTGTTAAATGTTATCTTCCTAGTTTTAACTCATAATGTGGTTAGTCACTGCTCTTTTTACTAAGCTTTCGTACAAGTGTCTTGAAATTTTCTTTTCAAGCTTTTCCCGGAAACACTTGTACGGAAGTGGCGTTGGATTTTTACGTTTGACCGCTGTGAACTACAGAACGCCAACTGCAAAATGATCAAAATTACAATATGGCTTCCTAAAGCAAAAAATGAAAATATCTTTGGCAACTCTCACCTAAACCCTACCAACAACCGGCAAAATTAAAAATTCACTGTGCAGTGCAAAAAAGAAATTAATGCTCCTGTTCTCAGCTCATTACAACGAAGTAATTTTTTCCGTCATATAATAATAAACGGCAGGCAATGCATACATAATCGATGACGTTTCACAAAGGGGGTCTTAAATACTTTTCAGTAAATTTGTCAAGAAGTTGACGTAAATAAAAGTAACTCACAACTTCTGTTTTGAGAGTTTGTTCAACAAATGTTGCGTTATCTTGTAGCGTGACATCCGATATCCGATATATGATACAGGTCAAATGCCGATTTGAAATTTACACCAGCTTTTGTTGAGAATTAAAGGTTTCTGTTTACTAAATCTAATAGAACTCACATATAATCTGTCTCTTTCGTTTATACTCTGTATAAGTCCTTTCTAACTGCCTGGCAGTATTTTGTTTTGTGGTCTACGCGGCAATTTCCTGTTGAGTCAAACTTGATTTTCTGGTCACATAATTATTCTTACTCATCAGTTAATCGCGCGCTACAGCATTACCGATCTCGCCCACTCGTTCGATGACATAGTTTCTAAGAATAGCAAAGTCACAATCAAGTACGGTTATTGGGCGCCAGTTTTTAATGACATTTAATTTTGTGTCTTTGAGTTTGCCTTTTTACCACTGCTGAGCTAATATTGACTCGGACATGGGTGTTTTTTTTTTCATCCTGTCGGCCATCAGCAAGATGCTTGATGAATAAAGGAAGCAAGGCAAAGATGTATTATCATTGGAAAATGTAAGGTGATTTCGATCTTAAAAGGCGCAGTAAATCACAAGAGGTTTAATCAAACGCCCTTCAACTGATATTTACATTGAAAGACAAATTATTACACCGCTTCTTATTACACTCCTTCTTATAAAAGCGTGAACACTAAAAAATATGTCTGGAATGTTTGTGTTTAGCCAATCACACGCGAGAACTTCAGACCGCAGAAACCACAAACAGCAAATGGGTTTCCATCGGTCACGGAGCAACTTTAGTTCTTATTTTGTTTCAGGATACACGCTCTGTCTTTGAAGAATTTAAAGAACTGCTATTCTTTCGTATCGTCGGCCACATCCAGAACATGGTTTCAGGGATTTTTGAAAGGAAAAAAAGGACGGTTTCTCTAGCGACGTTATACGACATGGTTCAGTGCATGCAGTATGTTGTAGACACGTCTAGACATAAGATGTAAACCCGATAAACCGAATATAAAATACAAAATTGTGGAGTTTTCGTTACTGATTGTAAATCTTTTCGGTAGAACAAGGGA
The DNA here is from genome assembly GCF_052425735.1 of Oculina patagonica. Taxonomy (NCBI): domain Eukaryota; kingdom Metazoa; phylum Cnidaria; class Anthozoa; order Scleractinia; family Oculinidae; genus Oculina; species Oculina patagonica. Next base: position 20,492,470 of record NC_135768.1, read on the forward strand.
TTCGATTTATTTCGGCAAACGATTTCAACCCTTAGGCAATCAGAGGTTCCGTGATCGCAAGACTGCAAACTGCAAAGGCTCCAGAGGAAAATTATTCAAAATGTTGGCGTGATTGGTGCAAAGTAAACAGTAAACACCTCAATCGCTCAATCGTTTGATTTTCGCTTTTCCTTCCCGCTATCGTTTCGCTGTTATCGAAGAAACAAACCTTCCTTCTAACAGTGTTTAGGTCTGCTACAATAGTTGGGGTGAGATAAAAACCGGAAAATGCAAGCTTACCTCAGTACAAATTGTAACTTGCCATCAGGCGAACGGTAACTGCAGATACGAATTCGTTACAATTTTTGAAAGTTGGCGGCAACTGGGGCAAATCGTAGCGTCGGGCGCATCGGTTTTTCAATTTTTTCTATAAAAAAATCACTCAAACCTATTCTTCAGTAGGGCAGTGAATGTTCTCAAAAAGGAAGGAATTACAATTGGTATTTACTTGTAAATTGGAGCGAAACGAGAACCGAATATTGTTCCGTGACCGATGGAAACCCATTCGTTGTTTGTGGTTTCTGCGGTCTGAAGTTCTCGCATGTGATTGGTTAAAAGACAAAGAACATTCCAGACATATTTTAAGTGTTCACGCTTTAATAAGAAGCGGTGTAAAGCGTGAACACTTAAAATATGTCTGGAATGTTCTTTGTCTTTTAACCAATCACATGCGAGAACTTCAGACCGCAGAAACCACAAACAACGAATGGGTTTCCATCGGTCACGGAACAATATTCGGTTCTCGTTTCGCTCCAATTTACAAGTAAATACCAATTGTAATTCCTTCCTTTTTGAGAACATTCACTGCCCTACTGAAGAATAGGTTTGAGTGATTTTTTTATAGAAAAAATTGAAAAACCGATGCGCCCGACGCTACGATTTGCCCCAGTTGCCGCCAACTTTCAAAAATTGTAACGAATTCGTATCTGCAGTTACCGTTCGCCTGATGGCAAGTTACAATTTGTACTGAGGTAAGCTTGCATTTTCCGGTTTTTATCTCACCCCAACTATTGTAGCAGACCTAAACACTGTTAGAAGGAAGGTTTGTTTCTTCGATAACAGCGAAACGATAGCGGGAAGGAAAAGCGAAAATCAAACGATTGAGCGATTGAGGTGTTTACTGTTTACTTTGCACCAATCACGCCAACATTTTGAATAATTTTCCTCTGGAGCCTTTGCAGTTTGCAGTCTTGCGATCACGGAACCTCTGATTGCCTAAGGGTTGAAATCGTTTGCCGAAATAAATCGAATCCCTTGTTCTACCGAAAAGATTTACAATCAGTAACGAAAACTCCACAATTTTGTATTTTATATTCGGTTTATCGGGTTTACATCTTATGTCTAGACGTGTCTACAACATACTGCATGCACTGAACCATGTCGTATAACGTCGCTAGAGAAACCGTCCTTTTTTTCCTTTCAAAAATCCCTGAAACCATGTTCTGGATGTGGCCGACGATACGAAAGAATAGCAGTTCTTTAAATTCTTCAAAGACAGAGCGTGTATCCTGAAACAAAATAAGAACTAAAGTTGCTCCGTGACCGATGGAAACCCATTTGCTGTTTGTGGTTTCTGCGGTCTGAAGTTCTCGCGTGTGATTGGCTAAACACAAACATTCCAGACATATTTTTTAGTGTTCACGCTTTTATAAGAAGGAGTGTAATGTCAATCAATAAACTACCATGTGTCACTTTTACGCAAAAAGATGATTCGTTATAAATGAAATTCACTAAAAACACAAATACAGTCTGTAAGGATTTAGAAAGTGTACCGAACTGAGTTCACGACTTCTCTACAATTAATTCACGTTTGCCTTTGTATCCGTTTCGCTAGAAAGAAAAGGAACATTATTTAGTCCAATTTTTTTGCTGCAAAACAACGATTTGGCAACGCTAAGAGTTGAGATTCAACGTTTATGATGAACAGTACCGACAAATACAACAACGGATCGGCAGACCATCATTCAGAAAATGAAGACAACCCTACTCTTGAAACTATTGTCATCATAAACTGTGTTCTTAATGCTCCACTGATGCTCATATCCATTCTGGGCAACGCTTTGGTATTGGCCGCCATTATCAGAACACCTTCAATTCGCACGACATCAATGATTATGCTCTGCAGTCTCGCTGTCTCAGACCTTCTTGTTGGATTTCTGGCTCAACCACTTTATATTGCTAAAGACCTTACGGAAGACCGTTTCCTCACCCGCGTTTGGTCGATCGGAGGCGATTCCCTAATTGTAGTTTCTCTCTTGACAATAACAGCCATCACTGTGGATCGATTTCTGGCTCTTCACTATCACATGCGATATGCTACTTTAGTGACTGAATCCCGCGTTAAATATACTTTAGTGACGATATGGCTATTTAGCTTCCTTGTATCGGGTTTTCATTTTCTGAATACGGGAATCCAACACTTAATATTAGGCGTTCTTATTATCATTTGTCTTATAATTTCCACATTTTCTTACATCAGAATTTATCTCGTTGTTCGTCGGCATCAGTTACAAATGCGCGCTCAACAACGGGCCGTGCAAAGTTCCAATGCTGAAAATAACTCGGTGAGATTAAAAAGAAGTGCAATGAACACTTTTGTGTTCTATATAGCTTTGATTATCTGCTATTTTCCAATGTATTTTATATTGACTCGCGAAGGAATCTCTGGGAAGATCTGGTATACAGATTGGCGGCTATTTGCTACCACTTTGGTATTTAGTAACTCGTCCATCAATCCATTTTTGTATTGCTGGCGTATTCGTGAGCTTCGAACGGCAGTTGTAAAGACAGCAAGGCAGATGTTATGTAAACAAACAGAAGAAAACTAGACACTATCTTCTTTCTGAACTAAATGAATTGTATTCAGAATACAGCAAAACAGCAACAGCATTTGTTGTTTTTTTCCTTGGTTATCAGTAACGTTTAAAACAAGGTCGTTAGCTATTTATTTATAGAGAGTTGAAAATAAAACGAAATATTAATAAAACAGGCGGAATGGAGGTGCGCTTAATTTTTTCCGTGTATTGGAGGAATCATAATTGTGATTAAACTTCAAGTGAGAGAGAACATGTGCTTTGTTATTTCTTTATTTAGTGTAGTGTAGTGCATCAGATTTAAATGAAAACCAAATAAAAAAAACCTGCCACTATAATTATAGTATACCTTCCATTGGCTTTACAAGAGACGAAAACTACGCAAAGTGTAAAGATTATGCTTACGCTTTTATTAATGTTAAATTTCAGTTTGATTACAGCTGCCTGTGTACACTCTGAGCGAATATTGACTCAAAGATGAATGTTTTTTCCTCTTGGCCATCACCAGGGTGATCGATGAGTAACGCAAGCAATGAAAGGATGTACTATCATTGAATAATGTAAAGTAATTTCCATCCAAAAATGCCACCTAAATTACCAGAAAATTAAGCAAACACCCTATGCATTCTATTGTAAGATTGTAAGAAAGATTCCTTTAATTTTAATCTCGCCCCAAACCGGTGCCGCCTTTTAGCAAAAAAGATAAATAAGTTATGAACACAATTCATAAAAGAAAAGATCAAAAACGGCATCACGAAAAGTTTATTAAGAAACACACTCTGCTTCAGAAAATTTAGAAAATGTACTAGCTTAGTCGCTTTCACGGTATTTGCGTGTTCGCCATTCTTAAATCAGTTTTGACGTACCGTATTTATTCGATTAAACGCCGTGGCGTTTAATAAATTTTTCGTGATTCGAGTGCGGCGTTTATTCGAAGGTGGCGTTTATACGAGGGCGGCGTTTATTTAAAATTCACTTTATTTCTTGCAAACAATAGTATTGTAAGTGAACATTTGACTTTTATAAAACGAAACATATTTTAGTGCTTGTCTGAAAAGTCATTTTCAATATCTTAAAACATTGTTACAATCAAGGAAAAAAATATTTTTTTAGGCTTGCTCAAACTTGATTATTACTTATTTGCTTGTTGAGCCTATTATTCGAATAAACGCCGCATCACGACGCGGAGTTCTCTGCCCTAAAATGCGGCGTTTATCTGAGGGCGGCGTTTATTTGAGGGAGGCGTTTAATTGAATAAATACGGCATATTCCTTTCGCTGGGACGAAAATGAAATTTATTTGTTCCCTTTTTGCTGTAAAAACTATTTGAACTATTGAAAACGCTGAAAGTTCAGATTTCTTGTTGATGATGAACAGTACCGTCAAAAACAAAAACCTATCGGCAGAATATCATTCAGGAAATGAAGTCAACTCTACTCCTGGAACTGTTGTCATCATAAACTGTGTTCTTAATGCTCCACTGAGGCTCATATCCATTCTGGGTAACGCTTTCTTTCCATTCGCTCATCGGTTGATCGCGCGCAACTGACTGAAAGACCCCGTCCTCTCGCCGGATGGCATCAAGCGAGACATCATCGCTTCAAATGATAATTCAGCTATTCTCATTCATAATTATGACGCGAAATTCAGAAGTGCGTGGATTACATAACCCCATTTGTTTATAGATAGATGCGTTAGGTAATGCTTAATCACCACGTGCACAATCGACGTATTTAAAGACCCCTTGGCTTAGTTTCGGGGCATTTCGAAAGAGATACGCAAGCCGGGAAGTCCGGGCGAATTTTCGACCCTCCCATCTCCCCTTGGGCGACGTAATACACAGCTATAGTGCTTTCTCACCCAGTCGCTCATTGCCTCGGCCACAATCTTTTCCCATATCTTTCCACGCCGGACAATGAGCGGCATAATTAATGAGTGAGAATGGTATACTGTTTTGTAAACCCAGAAAACGAAAATTGGTCAAGTCTTGGATGTTTTAAAGGGTTAAGCTACTAATGTGCAGAAAGTTGTATCAAGATATAAATTCTCATTAGTAGTCTCCATACATTTCACAGGGCTCGAAAATTTTTCTGAAGCCATTCTAGCCGTGGGCTAGCTGGTATTGCTACTTTACTAGCCCAGAGCTTGAGAGCTCTAGCCCAGTACACATTAATTTTGTTACGTATAAAAAGCCAGTCTTATGCTTAAGTACACCGGCACAAAAAAAAACTCTTCAACAGATCAACGCAAACATTTGAAGTGCCACTAAACAAAGGGCTGGATTTGTCCGCTAAAGATGGATATTTTTTAGTTTGGCAAAAAACTACACCCTTTTCCTCGACATACACCACCAACGGCCATTTTGTTTGAAAGAAACAACCGTTTTCGCTGCGACATACATGTATTTCTTGTTTTTGGTCTGAACTTCATCTGCAGCAGCTGGCCCATCGGCACTATGCTTATGCTGATCTTGAGCAACACCATCTCCTTTCTTTTCATGTGTGAAGCCACAGTTCAAGAGGCTCATTGAAAGAAACAAAGCGACATGCATTCGTAACATCCCACGTCCTAGCGACCCAAAGACCAAAGTGGTTCCCAGAATTCTCCCGTCCACATAGAATGCCAGAAAAAAAGTTGCGAATATTCTCTTCAAATCGCGTACTCGCCGTGTTTTAAACCCGCTTTTGACTCCTTCGTGGCATACTGGTGGTAATAGATAACAATACTTCTGACAGACTTTTGATGAAATTAATTTCATAACAACATCTTTTCTTAATATAAATTTTAATCCAGATCTTGCCAGTCCATTCAACAACTTGGCTTTTAAGTGGCTTGCTAGCCCACTGGGCTAGCAAAGTACATTATTCACTAGCCAAACGAAAATTTTCGCTAGCCCCGGGAGTCGGGCTAGCGGATTTTTCGAGCCCTGAATTTCCTATAGTGCTAGTTTCGAGAATTTGATTATAATGTCCCATACACTTTCCTTTGAAATCATTTACTTTATTTTTAAAACATTCATCGGGCACCTGAAGATGGATTGGAAAAATAACTAATTTACGTTCCATATTAGCCTAGAAAAGAAAAATATAGAGAAAAACTGTCTGCAAACATGCAAAGTTGAAATTTATGCTTGCACCTGGTTCACACTAACGACATTACGATTTATCAACATGGACATAATAGATCAGTTTAAATATAAAAATATTTAAAACAGATCTAAAAATATAAAACGACACTCTGAATTTTCGATCGCCTTCTGCGGTCTTCTTCAGAGAATGATGGATTTTTGCAAGGTTCGCAGAATTCTAATAAGCTACATCGACGTTATTGTTCGTTGCCCCCCCTGGGGAGCAACTGGCGATGCGTAAACCCTAGTTGCTCCCCAGGGGGGCAACGAACAATAACGTCGATGTAGCTTATAAGAATTCTGCGAACCTTCCAAAAAATCCATCATTTTCTAGCCTGCGAGCAGGCTCACCTTGGGGCACGCACGAGAGGTACACGAGAGCGGCGCCACTCCCCGCCTTATCGCTGCGCTCGCCACTCGCGTGTGCCCCAAGGCATATTCGCGCGTGCCCCAACGTGAGCCTGCTCGCAGGCTAATCATTTTCTGAAGAAGACCGCAGAAGGCGATCGAAAATTTAGTGTCGTTTTATATTTTTAGACTGTTTTAACCACAGATCGCTCCAGCAGTTTCATAATAGACCAGTTTTCTCCTTATGTTGTTACGCTTCTGTTTCTATGTTACTGCTATTTTATTAAGTTGTGTCAGAAGTTCATAATTATAGAATTATGAACTTCTTGTTGTATTATTCACACTTGTGGCGTGAAACATCAAAGTGAAGTGTTTTGTACATTTCCGAGACCTTGCCTTTATATCGCTGTTTTGTCGCAAATAAGAGCCTAGCTAAAAATAAGTGAAGAAGCCTTCTCGAGTCGAATACTCAGAAAAAAAGATTTTTTTGAGCCCCCCAACGGGAGTCGAACCCATGACCTTCCAGATGCCGGTCGGACGCTCCAACCCATGAGCTACGGGAGACTCGTTGTGAGCGTGGTCATAAACTAGGTTCTTATGAGTGACTCATGTCCAACCATAGCTGTAAAGCTCAATATGTCGAAATGATAAATGTGGATAAATGATAAGTGGAATAGTGACTTGGATTGAGTGAAAATAAGTGGAGAAGCGTCCTCAAGTCCAATACTTAGAAAAAAGATTTGAGTTGAGCCAAGCTTTCTATTACAGGGCGATCTTTACTGATGTTATTGTTTACATTTTGCCTCATTAGGATACGACTTTGCGTAGAGAAGGCATCATGCTATATAAAAACTGACTCCAGATATTGAATGAGCTTGTGAAACTTAATAATCGACGAAAAGTTAGGTTATTTGCGTGTAATATTCAAGGAGATATAAACGTTCAAAAACTACAAAAATTTCTGGGTGGCAAAAGCGCTAATGAGCCCATACATTATTTGTAAAATATCGAGTCTCAAACCTGCGTTACAGAAAAAGTATACTTGAAGTATTTAATACATCGGGCTCAAATTTATAGCGAAAGTTAATCGTACCATGTACTTTCAATATTCAGAATTGATATTTTTATAGCTCGATCAGAAAGTGAAGCGCTTATGCTTATGAGGCAAATATTGTCACTAAAGATTCCCATTCAGACACAACAATCAGTATTAACTTCAATTTCAGTTTCTTTAGAGCTGTGGTTTTTTGCACTTTCCAAAGTGACATTGACCCACAGATGTTTTTTTTTGTCAATCCATCAGTAGGGTGCTTGTTTGTAAAGTAGAGAATGAATGGCCGTATTATCATAGAAATGTAAGGCAATCTCCCTCTAAAGAGCCGCATTTAATTACCAGAACCTTAATCAAACAATTGTCCAGTTCTATTCAGGTCCAACTATTGAAGTTCAGTTCTAATTAAGGCCAACTCTAATTTGCCAAAAACCGGGGTCGCTTTGTCGGTAAAATGGATAGGTAATGAAAACATTTCACAAAGAAAGTCAAAATAAAGAGTTAACTAAGAATCGCCAGATGGTTTTAGAAACTGCACTAAACTGTGTTATTTCACGTTGCTGGGCATTCGACTGGTGATATCACGGTTTAAATACTGAACGAGAACTTTGACAACGCTGCGAGTTCAAATTCATGCAGTTAAACTTTGATCATGAATAATACCGACAAACACAACAACGGATCGGCAGACCATCATTCAGGGAATGAAGGGCACTATACTCCTGGAACTATAATCATCATAAACTGTGTTCTTAATTCTCCACTGATGCTCGTATCCATTCTGGGCAACGCTTTGGTATTGGCCGCCATAATAAGAACTCCTTCCATTCGCTCAACTTCAATGATTATGCTCTGCAGCCTCGCTGTTTCAGACCTTCTTGTTGGTCTCATTACTCAACCCTTTTATATTGCTCTTCAACTTACGGAAGACCGTTTCATTCACAACGTTTGGCTGATGATTGGGCCTTCATTATGTATAGTTTCCCTGATGACAATAACAGCCATCACTGTGGATCGATATCTGGCTTTTCACTATCTCATAAGATATGCTACTTTAGTGACTAAATCCCGTGTTAAATATACTTTGGTAATTATATGGTTGGTAACCTTAATTGCATCAGGACTCGTTTTTTGGGATATGCGTGTACATAGCTTTCTTTCAGGCGTTGTAACTATTTTTTGTCCTATAATTTCCACATTTTCTTACATCAGAATTTATGTCATCGTTCGTCGGCACCAGTTACAAATTCACGCTCAACAACAGGCAGTGCAGAGTTCCAATGCTGAAAATAACTTAAACATGGCACGATTAAAAAGAAGTGCAATAAACACTTTCATGTTCTACATAGCTTTAATTTTATGTTACTTGCCAATATATGTTATAATGACTCACTATGGAATCTTTGGCAAGGACTGGCAACCAGAATGGGAATTTGCTCATACAGTAGCATTTATGAACTCGTCCATCAATCCATTTTTGTATTGCCTGCGTCTTCGCGAGCTTCGACCGGCAGTTGTAAAGGTAGCAAAGCAGATATTATGTAGACAAACGGAAGAAAACTAGATATCTTCTTTCTGAACGAGAAGAACTATAAACAGAACGCTATATATTTCTTTTCTTCTTCTCAGTTGTCATTTAGTTTAAGGCTCATGTTAAGCGTTTGAGAGGTAACATATTAAAAAAAAAGAACTGTAAACAAACCAGAACCGGTTAGCTCAGTTGGTAGAGCGACGGACTACAGTGCGGGAGGTCTCGGGTTCGAGTCCCAGACCGGACCAACACTCAGGGTCTTAAAATAACTGAGGAGAATATGCTGCCTTTGCAATGACATCTGCAAATGGTTAGATATTCTAGTCTTCTCGGATAAGGACGATAAACCGTAGGCCCCGTCTCCTGCATCTTCAGTGTTATGGTCAGCAGGGGACGTAAAAGAACCCACACACTTATCGTAAAGAGTAGGGCATGGAGTTCCCGGTGTTGTGGTCTGGTCTTTGCCCGTTGTACTGTGCTTACTGTGAAATACTCGGAGATATTAGCTACATAAGCTACTCTTCAAATCCGAGGGTAAACAAAGTGATGATGATGATGATGATGATGATGATGATGATGATGATGATGATGATGATGATGATGATGATGAACAGTGTACTTTGTAAGTTTTTGTGCAAACTATGCTAGAATTATAAGGGTGCACTCAGTGATCAACAACATAACCTTTGAACAAGAAGACAAAGTCATAAATTTTATTCTCCAAGGTGTAAATAAACGTTATCAATGGTTTTTTAGTGATTTTCTTCCAAGTAACACTGTCAAACTTGAAAATGTCGGCCAGACTTTTTCAAGTTTTAGGCCACTACTGTCCTATCCATCCGTAGCCAAACCACCTTTTAACAATTTTCATGACTAGTACAGTACGTTTAAGCAAGGCCTGGCCACTATTTGTGGATTTCTAATCGAAGTTAGCACCGTTATTGCATTTCCAACTCCATAAACATTATCTTTGAACATATAAAAAACGATATAACCTTAGTTTGCGGATATAAATCAACCTACGGCTATAAATATCGATATTTTGATAAGTTAAAACGGTAGCCCAACTTTTTCAAGTTGCAATCCGTTTCCATCCAAGCTATCCGCAGCCAAAGATGCTCGTTAACAGTGCTCTTATATAGCAATTGTTTAATAAAAATGGACTATTATTTTAAGGTTTCCTGCGACACAATTATTAAATCTGGTTAAATCCGTGACATAGTCCCTTTAAGAGTTCAGCTACAAATTTGCAAAGATATTAATTCTCATTACTGGTCCCCATATATTTCCTATTGTGCTTGTTTAGAGAATTTGTTTATATATGCCCTACACACTTTCCTTGAAATCTTTTACTTTGTTTCTAAACATCCATACTTATAGAAAAAATAGAGTGTATCCATGGTTCAAAGAACACCCTTTCCAACGGTATTGTTTTAAGCATCTATTTAATTACCTTGAAGATGAATCCAGTTTGGTTTTTTTAATCTATCAAAAGGGTGCTTAATGGTAAAGCAATGAATGGCAGTGTTTTCACTGAATAATGTAAGGCAATCTCACTCTAAAGAGCCGCAGTTAATTACCAGAAGATTAGTAAACGCTTGCCGAGTTATATTAAGACCAATTCTAATTGCATGCCAACCTTGAAAAAAAACATGTTCCCTTGTTTTGGAAAAAATGAATAAGTTAAGAACACATTTCACAAAAAGCGTCAAAATAACGAGTTAAATAAGAAATGCCAGATGTTTTTAGAAAATGCACTGAACTGCGTTCTTTTCACGATGTTGGGCGTCTTCACAGTGGGGTCACCCTTGTTATATTCGTTCGGCAGAATCAAAAAGATTTTGGCGTAAAAACGAAAACTTTGACAACGCTACGAGTTCAAATTCATGCAGTTAACGTAAATCATGAATAATACCGACAAACACAGCAACGAATCGGCAGACCATCATTCAGGAAATGAAGACTACTCTAGTCCTGGAACTATTATCATCATAAACTGTGTTCTTAATGCTCCACTGATGCTCATATCCATTCTGGGCAACGCCTTGGTATTGGCTGCCATAATAAGAACTCCTACCATTCGCTCAACTTCATTGCTTATGCTCTGCAGTCTCGCTGTTTCAGACCTTCTTGTTGGTCTCATTGCTCAACCGATTTACATTGCTGTTCAAATTACGCAAGACCGTTTCGTACAACTTGTTTTTAGAATGATTGGGCCTTATCTATGTGGAGTCTCTCTATTAACAATAACAGCCATCACTGTGGATCGATTTCTGGCTCTTCACTATCACATGAGATATGCTACTTTAGTGACTAAATCCCGTGTTAAATATACTTTAGTAATTATATGGTTGATAACCCTTCTCCAATCAAGTTTTCACTTTTGGAGTCCGCATGTAGATAGCTTCCTATTAGGCGTTGGCACTGTCATTTGTCTTATAATTTCCTTATTTTCTTATATTCGAATTTATCTCATTGTTCGTCGGCATCAGTCACAGATCCACGCTCAACAACAGGCAGGGCAAAATTCCAATACTGAAAACAACTTAAATATAACACGACTGAAGAAAAGTGCAATAAGCACTTTCATGTTCTACATAGCTTTGATGATATGTTACTTTCCAATGTACGTTTCATTGACCCTTCATGGAATCTCTAAGAAGATCTGGCAACCAGAATGGGAACTTGCTATTACTTTAGTTTTGAGTAACTCGTCCATCAATCCATTTTTGTATTGCTGGCGTCTTCGAGAGCTTCGAACGGCAGTTGTGAAGACAGCAAGGCAGATGTTACGTAAACAAACTGAGTAAAACTAGAAACTTTCTTTGTGAACAAAAAAAATTATAAACAATACAGTGAGGCAGTATTTTTTCCTTTTTCAGTTGTAAGCCAGTTTTATAGCACATGTTGGAGAAGTTACAACTAAACAAGAACTGCAAAGCGATATTTACACAACCTCGCGATGCTACATAAAGGTGCACTGATATTTTTCTCGGTGTGTTGAATAAACATCATGAACATGGGAAAACTTTCGTAACTAACAACGTGCCGTTTTTCTTCTTTTTTTAAGTTTGTCTACAATACATTGTGCCGTGTCCTCACACCCATAAACACTCGCGTGCCGTGTTCTCACACCCATAAACACTCACGTGCCATGCCGTGTTCTCACACCGATAAAAAATCGCGTGCCGTGTTCTCAAACCCATAAACACTTGCGTACCGTGTTCTCACCCATAAAATCTCGCGTGCCGTGCAGTGTTCTCACACCCATAAACAGTTGCGTGCAGTGTTCTCACACCCATAAACACTTGCGTGCCGTGTTCTCACACCCATAAACAGTTGCGTGCGGTGTTCTCACACCCATAAACACTTGCGTGCCGTGTTCTCACACCCATCAACACTTGCGTACCATGTTCTCACACCCATAAACAGTTGCGTGCGGTGTTCTCACACCCATAAACACTTGCGTGCCGTGTTCTCACACCCATAAACACTTGCGTGCCGTGTTCTCACACCCATAAACACTTGCGTGCCGTGTTCTCACACCCATAAACAGTTGCGTGCGGTGTTCTCACACCCATAAACACTTGCGTACCGTGTTCTCACACCCATAAACACTTGCGTGCCGTGTTCTCACACCCATAAACACTTGCGTGCCTTGTTCTCACACCCATAAACAGTTGCGTGCCGTGTTCTCACACCCATAAACACTTGCGTACCGTGTTCTCACACCCATAAACACTTGCGTGCCGTGTTCTCACGCCCATAACCACTTGCGTACCGTGTTCTCACACCCATTAACACTTGCGTACCGTGTTCTCACACCCATAAACACTTGCGTGCCGTGTTCTCACACCCATAAACACTTGCGTGCCGTGTTCTCACACCCATAAACAGTTGCGTGCCGTGTTCTCACACCCATAAACAGTTGCGTGCCGTGTTTTCACACCCATAAACACTTGCGTACCGTGTTCTCACACCCATAAACACTTGCGTACCGTGTTCTCACACCCATAAACACTTGCGTGCCGTGTTCTCACACCCATAAACACTTGCGTACCGTGTTCTCACACCCATTAACACTTGCGTACCGTGTTCTCACACCCATAAACACTTGCGTGCCGTGTTCTCACACCCATAAACACTTGCGTGCCGTGTTCTCACACCCATAAACAGTTGCGTGCGGTGTTCTCACACCCATAAACACTTGCGTACCGTGTTCTCACACCCATAAACACTTGCGTGCCGTGTTCTCACACCCATAAACACTTGCGTGCCTTGTTCTCACACCCATAAACACTTGCGTGCCGTGTTCTCACACCCATAAACAGTTGCGTGCCGTGTTTTCACACCCATAAACACTTGCGTACCGTGTTCTCACACCCATAAACACTTGCGTACCGTGTTCTCACACCCATAAACACTTGCGTGCCGTGTTCTCACACCCATAAACACTTGCGTACCGTGTTCTCACACCCATTAACACTTGCGTACCGTGTTCTCACACCCATAAACACTTGCGTGCCGTGTTCTCACACCCATAAACACTTGCGTGCCGTATTCTCACACCCATAAACAGTTGCGTGCGGTGTTCTCACACCCATAAACACTTGCGTACCGTGTTCTCACACCCATAAACACTTGCGTGCCGTGTTCTCACACCCATAAACACTTGCGTGCCTTGTTCTCACACCCATAAACACTTGCGTGCCGTGTTCTCACACCCATAAACAGTTGCGTGCCGTGTTCTCACACCCATAAACACTTGCGTACCGTGTTCTCACACCCATAAACACTTGCGTACCGTGTTCTCACACCCATAAACACTTGCGTACCGTGTTCTCACACCCATAAACACTTGCGTGCCGTGTTCTCACACCCATAAACACTTGCGTACCGTGTTCTCACACCCATTAACACTTGCATACCGTGTTCTCACACCCATAAACACTTGCGTGCCGTGTTCTCACACCCATAAACACTTGCGTGCCGTGTTCTCACACCAATAAACAGTTGCGTGCGGTGTTCTCACACCCATAAACACTTGCGTGCCGTGTTCTCACACCCATAAACACTTGCGTGCCGTGTTCTCACACCCATTAACACTTGCGTACCGTGTTCTCACACCCATAAACACTTGCGTGCCGTGTTCTCACACCCATAAACACTCGCGTACTGTGTTCTCACACCCATTAACACTCACGTGCCGTGTTCTCACACCCATTAACACTCGCGTGCCGTGTTCTCACACCCATAAACACTCGCGTACCGTGTTCTCACACCCATTAACACTTGCGTACCGTGTTCTCACGCCCATAAACAGTTGCGTGCAGTGTTCTCACACCCATAAACACTTGCGTACCGTGTTCTCACACCCATTAACACTTGCGTACCGTGTTCTCACACCCATAAACACTTGCGTGCCGTGTTCTCACGCCCATAAACAGTTGCGTGCAGTGTTCTCACACCCATAAACAGTTGCGTGCCGTGTTCTCACACCCATAAACACTCGCGTGCCGTGTTCTCACACCCATAAACACTTGCGTGCCGTGTTCTCACACCCATAAACACTTGCGTACCGTGTTCTCACACCCATAAACAGTTGCGTGCCGTGTTCTCACACCCATAAACAGTTGCGTGCCGTGTTCTCACACCCATAAACAGTTGCGTGCAGTGTTCTCACACCCATAAACAGTTAAGTGCAGTGTTCTCACACCCATAAACAGTTAAGTGCCGTGTTTCACACCCATAAACACTTGCGTGCGGTGTTCTCACACCCATAAACACTTGCGTACCGTGTTCTCACACCCATTAACACTTGCGTGCGGTGTTCTCACACCCATAAACACTTGCATGCCGTGTTCTCACACCGATAACCAGTTGCGTACCGTGTTCTCACACCCATAAACACTTGCGTGCCGTGTTCTCACACCCATAAACACTTGCGTACCGTGTTCTCACACCCATAAACACTTGCGTGCGGTGTTCTCACACGCATAAACACTTGCGTACCATGTTCTCACACCCATAAACACTTGCGTGCGGTGTTCTCACACCCATAAACACTTGCGTGCCGTGTTCTCACACCGATAACCAGTTGCGTGCCGTGTTCTCACACCGATAAAAAAATCGCGTGCGGTGTTGTCACACCCATAAACACTTGCATCCCATGTTCTCACACCCATAAACACTCACGTGCGGTATTCTCACACCTAGAAACACTCGCGTGCCATGTTTTCACACCCATAAACACTCGCGTGCCGTGTTTTCACACCCATAAACACTCGCGTGCCATGTTTTTACACGGATAAACACTTGTGTGCGGTCTTCTTCCACCCATAAACACTCGCCTGCCGTGTTCTCGCCTGCCGCGGGGACCCTCTCCGCCCCAGTCTACCACTCCTTCGAAGTTACCCATTGAAACTTCTATAGGTGCAGGTTGTTTTATTTGGTTCTAATTTTCGAATTCGTTCAGACGAATTCTGAAATAAGATATAGGAAAAACACCTTTTTTCCTAAGTGAGCGTCTTAAGGGATGCTTCATGAAGAATTGTTAAAACCTTAAAACCTTGTTAAAACATGAGCTATAAAACTAACTGACAATGGATAAATTGACAAAAATAACTCTCTGTTCTGTTTAGATTTCTTTTTAAATCACAAAGAAGAGACTTTAGTTTTCCTCTGTTTGTTTACATGACATCTGCCTTGCTGTCTTTATAACTGCCATTTGAAGATCGCGAAGACGCCAGCAATACAAAAATGGATTGATGGACGAGTTCATGAATACTACAGTGAGAGCAAAGTCCCATTCTGGTTTCCAGCCCTTGTCAGAGATTCCATAGAGAGTCATTAAAACATACATTGGAAAATAACATAAAATTAAAGCTATGTAAAACACGAAAGTGTTCATTGCACTTCTTTTCAAACGCACCATGTTTAAGTTATTCTCAGCATTGGAACTCTGCACTGCCTGGTGTTGATTGTGAATTTGTAACTGATGCCGACGAACAATGAGATAACTTTTGATGTAAGAAAATGTGGAAATTATTAGGCTAATGATATTAACACTGCCTGCAAAAAAGCTATGTTCACGCTCATTCCAAAAAAAGAGTCCGGATGAAAGCAAGCACATTAACCATATAATTACTAAAGTAAATTTAACACGGGATTCAGTCACTAAAGTAGCATATCTCATGTGATAGTGAAGAGCCAGAAATCGATCCACAGTGATGGCTGTTATTGTCATCAGGGATAGTAAACATAAAGAAGGCCCAATTATCAGCCAAACGTTGTAAAGAAAACGGTCTTCCGTAAGTTGAAGAGCAATATAAATAGGTTGAGCAATGAGACCAACAAGAATGTCTGAGACAGTCAGACTGCAGAGCATAATCATTGAAGTTGAGCGAATGGAAGGAGTTCTTATTATGGCGGCCAATACCAAAGCGTTGCCCAGAATGGATATGAGCATCAGTGGAGCATTAAGAACACAGTTTGTGATGGCAATAGTTCCAGGAGAAGAGTTGTCTTCATTTCCTGAATGGTGGTCTGCCGATCCGTTTTTGTGCCTTTCGGTACTGTTCATCATCAACGTTGACTTTAGTTTCTTAGCCTCGTCAAATCCTTTTTTTACAGCCAAAACAGTCGACCAATTAAGTTTCCTTTTCGTGTCAGCGAAAAGCATATAACAACACTGATTAAATAGTGGCGAGGACGCCAATACTGTGGAAACAACACACTACAGTGCACTTTCTAAAACAAACTGTTATTTTTAATTTACTTCTCCTGCTTGCGTTTTTTATATTGTTTTTCGTGAATTGTGTTCATAACCTTTTCATCTTTTTCTAAAAAAGAGCGTCACTGGGTTAAGGCGAAATTAACTTTATAATAATTGGTCTTACAATGTCAAGATAACTCAAAGGGCTTTTGATTAAAATTCTTGTACTTCACTGGGCCCTTTAAGATGGAAATTACCTTACATTGTTTAATTATAAAACATCTTTGTATTGCTTCCCTTATTCACCAAATACCCTGCTGATGGCCGGGAGGAAAAACATACATAGAAATCAACAGCTGGAAACGAAGTCAAATTAAACATTCATATAGCATAATCAATAGCAAAAGAATAAGCATAATCTTAACACTTTACATAGTATACAGCGCTTGTAATGTAATACAATGGAAAATACTCTATTGTGGCAGGCTTTTATTTGGTGACAGCTAAAATTTTCAAAATAAAAATAAAAAGGAGCACGTTATCTCTTACATGAACTTCTTTACGAATGTCAATCCCTCGTCACACAAAGAAACATTTCAGTGCACATCGATTCTGCCTTTGTCATTCATATTTATGATATTTGCAACTCTCCATAAATATAGAGCTGAAAACTTCAGCTACAAAACTAATCGCCTGCTTTGCACACTAGACTAACTAAACCCCGGTGTTAAGTCCGTCTGCAACGCAGGCGACAAAACTTGCTTACAACTGGGAACAAAAAACGAACATTGTTGCTGTCTTGCTCTATTTTGTTTATATTTGTTTTCGTTCATAAAGCAGAAAGTGTCTAGTTTTGTTCTGTTCGTTTACATAACATCTGCCTTGCTGCCTTTACAACTGCCGTTCGAAGGTCGCGAAGTCGCCAGCAATACAAAAATGGGTTGATGGACGAGTTCATAAATACTGTAATGTGAGTTAAGTCCCATTCTGTTTGCCAGTTCCTCTCAGAGATTCCATGGAGAGTCAATAAAACATACACAGTTAAATAACAAAAAATCAAAACAATGTAAAACACGAAAGTATTGATTGCACTTCTTTTCAATCGTGCCATGTTTGAGTTATTTTCAGCATTGGAACTTTGCACTGCCTGTTGTTGAGCGTGAATTTGTAACTGATGCCGACGAACAATGAGATAAATTCTGCTGAAAGAAAATGTGGAAATTATAAGGCAAATGATGGTAACAACGCCTACAAGAACGCTATGTACATGCGTATTCCAAAAGTCAAAACCTGCTATTAAAAAGCTAGCCAACCATATAATTACCAAAGTATATTTAGCTCGGGATTCAGTTACTAAAGTAGCGTATCTCATGTGATAGTGAAGAGCCAGAAATCGATCCACAGTGATGGCTGTTATTGTTGAGAGAGAAACTATAATTAATGAGGGACCTATTATCACCCAAACATGGTACACGAAATGGTCTTTCGTAAGTTGTCTTGCAATATAAATCGGTTGAGCAAGGAAGCCAACAAGAAGGTCTGAAACAGCAAGACTGCAGAGCATAATCATTGTCGTTGAGCGAATGGAAGGAGTTCTTATTATGGCGGCCAATACCAAAGCGTTGCCCAGAATGGATATGAGCATCAGTGGAGCATTAAGATCACAGTTTATGATGACAATAGTTCCAGGAGTAGAGTTGTTTTCATTGTCTGAATGATGGTTTGCCGATCCATCGTTGTGTTTGTCGGTATTATTCATCGTCAACGTCGAATCTGATAAACTTTTTGTGTTGTCAGATTACTGTTTTACAGCAAAAAGTTAACGAAATAATTTTCCTTTTCGGCGAAAAACATATAACAACACCGACTAAAGAGTGGAGAAGACGCCAACACTAAGAAAGCAACACACTTAAGTGCCTTTCTTTAAAAACGCTTTGATTTTAAATTAACTTTTCCTGCTGACGTTTTTGAAGTATGAATTGTGTTCATAAACAATTCAATTTTCTTTCCAAAAAAGCGAGACCGCCTTGTGACGAGATAGACATGATAAGAATTGGTTTTACAATGTAAATATAACTCCAAGGCAGATTGATTTAACTTTTTTTTTTTAGTTTACAGCGGTTTTTCAGATGGAAATTACCTTATACCATTCAATGATAATGCAGCCTTTCATTACTTTCCTTATTTATAAAGCACGCTGATGTTAACGAAAAACAGCTGTAACGCAACTCAAAATGAAGCTTGTTCTAATTGTTTGAACATGAAAACAACATTAATCTTTACACTTGTAAACGCAGCGGTAAGGACTACAGTTAACAATAGTTTGGGACGAGATTTTTTCATATATGACGTGAAAAATCAGTTTCTCATTTATTTGTCATTTTCTGACTGCCTTAAAACTTTCGTGTGCCATGTTCTCACACACAAACACTCGCGTGCCGTGTTCTCAAACCCATAAACGCTCGCGTGCCATGTTTTTGCACCCATAAGAACTCTTGTGCCCTGTTTTCACACACAAACGCTCGCATGCCGTGTGCTCACACCCACAAACACTCGCGTGCCGTGTTGTCGCACCCATAAACACTCGCGTGCCTTGTTCTTTCACCCCAGATACACTCGCATGCCGTGTTTTAACACCAATAAACACTCGCGTGCAATGTCCTCACATCCATAAACAGTCGCGTGCTGTGTTTTCACATCCATAAACACTTGTGCGACGTGTTCTTATACCCACAAACACTCGCATGCCGTATTCTCACAGCCATAAACCCCCTCTCGGCCATATTCTCACATTTATGCGCGCCGTGTTTGCAGTGGACCTCTTGCAAATGAAATGTATATTTCCTTTTTTATTTCCATTTCTTCACAAATTTAGACCAGCAAATGATCTTGAGCTATATAACTGACTGAAAATGGAGAAACAAACGGAGACTGTTGCCTCGCTGTGTTCTTTTAACATTTCGTTTTATTCAAAAGAATATTGTCTAGTTTTCTTCTGTTTGTTTACATAACATCTGCCTTGCTGTCTTTACAACTGCTTTTCGAAGCTCGCGAAGACGCCAGCAATACAAAAATGGATTGATGGACGAGTTCATGAATACTGCAGTGGTAGCAAAACTCCATTCTGTTTGCCAGTCCTCCTCAGAGATTCCATGGAGAGTCAGTAGAACATACATCGGAAAATAACAAAAAATCAAAACAATGTAGAACACGAAAGTGCTCATTGCACTTCTTTTCAATCGCGCCATGTTTAAGTAATTTTCAGAATTGGAACTTTGCACTGCCTGTTGTTGAGCGTGGATTTGTAACTGATGCCGACGAACAATGAGATAAATTCTGATGTAACAAAATGTGGAAATTATAACACAAGCAATAATAACAAGGCCTACAAGAATGCTATGTACATGCGTATTCCAAAAGTCGAAGCCTGGAACAAGGATGCTAATCAACCATATAATTACCAAAGTATATTTAACGCGGGATTTAGTAATTAAAGTAGTATATCTCATGTGATAGTAAAGAGCCAGAAATCGATCCACAGTAATGGCTGTTACTGTCAAGATAGAGGCTGTGCAAACGGGATAGCCTATTTTTATCGCTAGATTTTTTAATAATGTTTTGTTCGTAACTTCATAAGCAATATAAATAGGTTGAGCAATGAGACCAACAAGAAGGTCTGAAACAGCGAGACTGCAGAGCATAATCATTGAAGTTGAGCGAATAGAAGGAGTTCTTATTATGGCGGCCAATACCAAAGCGTTGCCCAGAATGGATATGAGCATCAGTGGAGCATTAAGAACACAGTTTATGATGATAATAGTTCCAGGCGTATAGTGCTCTGCATTTCCTGAAGGATGTTTTGCTGATCCGTTGTTGTGTTTGTCGGTATTGTTCATCGTCGACGTTAAATCTGAACTCTTACTGTCATCAAATCTTTGTTTTACAGCAACAAAGTGCACTAAATACTTGCCCTTTTCGTTCCAGCGAAATGGATATAACGACAATACTGATAAAATAGAGGTGCAGACAGTACCTCTTCAAAAAAACATTTCGGTTCAGTGCATTTTCTAAAACAAACTGTAAATCTAAACTTTTCCGCTGGTGTTTCTTTGAATGGTGTTCATAACCCTATCATCTTTTTGCTAGGAAGCGAAACTGGTTTTGTGGAGAGATTAAGATTATAAGAAGAATGGTCTTATAATGTAAATATAAGTCGTTGGGTGTTTGATTAAATTTGTGGTAATTAACTGCGCCTTTTTAATTTGAAATTACCTTACATTTTTCAATGATAACACATAATTGCATTGCTTCCCTTTATTCATCAAGCGCCCTGCTGATGGATGAAGGGAAAGCGAATGTAAAAAGACAGCTGAAAACAAACTGATTTATTGTTTTTGGTGATTGTTTATGTATTAATATAAATAGATTTGAACACTCGAAGATATATTTCATATCTCCACGCAACCATGTATTATTTTGTTTATTGTATAAACCAACTAATATCGAGGTTTTTGAAGATTTTCCGAAGATTTCCGACCATTTTCCAAAGATTTCCGAGGATTTTTTTAAATGTTGTCCGAAAGTCTTAAAAATATTTCCGAATATTTCCGAGGTTTTCCGAAAAATTTCAGATGTCCGAAGATTGTCGAGGAAGATCCGAAGATTTTTCGACTTAATATCGATAAACTTTGGCTCATTCAGCATTGAAACTTGGCAAACTCCTTAGCAAACGTGTCGAAATCGATATCTTTGCATGTGAAAGATATCACTTCTTTGACAGTGAAAAGATATGATTTTTCTCAGCGAGAGAAATCCTGGTAATTCACTCTTGTTGATATAATTAATCATTATCTTTACACTTTACGTATTATACATTGCTTTTGAATGCAATGGAAGGTGCTATATAGTAGCAGGTTTCTTTTATTTGGTTTTCAAGCCCCCCTTAACAGTAGTGGTTGTTTTGAATTTTTTGATATTTAAATATTTAACGGACTTGATGTTTATTTGATAATTGTAGAAATTGTTTTGCGTTGCATTTCATATCGTTTTGTTAGAGCGAGGGCTTTGCCATACAATGTTCTTATGTGCCCCTAATGTTTTTTGACTATAAGACCCTTTCAAATATAAGCCTTTCTGTTATTCAAACGAAAATTCCTTTCCGATAATAAGCCCACTAAAAAAGCCTTTTGAACAAAAATAAGCCAGCCCAGGTTTAGTGTCGGAGCTGTTTCACGGTATAACCTGCTGATATAAAATGTTCTCTGTGTTGTAGGTGTGTCAAATTATCTCATCAGGGAACTGGATTAACAAGGTAAGTAAAGAAACTTATTCATGATAGTCTTACGCTAACTCGATTCGGCGCACATAGTGGGTGACTTTTTATTTGTTGTGAAGACGCAAACTAAAGCTTTGAAAATGAAATCGCACTAACTCCTTATGAATACTTGTGAATGCGAACCAAAGCTTTGAACAGCCACTTGGTAGCTTTTACTTTTGATTACAACATTTGCCCTACCAGCCACCCGAGAGTAACTATTTTCACCGAACAAAATATACAAGTACCACCTCCCCTGGGTAAAATTTGTTTACTTTTGATTACAACATTTGCCCTACCAGCCACCCGAGAGTAACTATTTGCACCGAACAAACTATACAAGTACCACCTCCCCTGGGTAAAATTTGTTTATCCTTTCCGATCGATGAAATCTCCCGCTTGTATGGTAATAAAACTTTCAAAAACTTCCGCGTGTATTTAGAAGTTGTTACCGCCATTGTTAAAAAATGGCCATATAGGGTCATTTTTATGTCGTAAAACAAAGCCTATTGTTATCGAAGTTGAGCCACTTCTCTTGATACGCGCACATCGTGGGTGTCTGGTAGATGACATACAACAACAGCCTGAGGAAGCATTCATAAATAAAGGGAAATCTTGCTCTATATACCACTGACCTTAGGCATCTAATGAAATGGATCTTTTTTAGGTCGTTTTATTTGAACTAGAACGCTAAACTCGAATTCAAACTCGAACTCACTAAATGGACAATTCCCCCTATTATCTTATCTGATGATTTAGTAACGGTCACGTGATTCACATCATAACAAATATTTGTGTGGCCAAAACAATTAGGCTTTTTTTCAATATATGCAATTTTAAAGGAAAATTTTGTGGTGCAAAAATGAATTAATATATGGTTACTAATAAGCCATGAAATATGTTTTGCACGCGCGCTTGGTCTACTAAAACGTCGCTTGATTTAAGTTTTCTTTTATTTCCTCCTCCATTATCACAGAAGAGCTGAAGAGGACGCGTGGGACTGGATCCTATCTAACGACCTTGGTGAGGCCCAGGTCTCCGGATACAAAAGGTACTGCTTCTCTCAATCTTCGACTAGACTCTTTCAGTCCCGTTCTAAAACTTTCTGGTCGAATTCTCGTCGAGTATCTTGAGTGGAAAAAAGAGTGGAGTCTATGAAGGGAGAGAGGCTTCTAGAGAATTCATTTCCTTGATTTTGTCTTTATCCTG